>NC_051846.1:94692107-94698504 GCF_002237135.1 Teleopsis dalmanni | reverse complement strand
CAATACACTGGGCAATTAAATACTATAAACCATATATATATGGTAAACGATTCCTAGTAAGAAGTGACCACAGGCCCCTAACCTATTTATTTTCTTTAAAGAACCCATCGTCCAAACTAACAAGAATGAGGCTAGATTTAGAAGAGTATGATTTTGAAATAGAGTACTTGAAGGGCCAAGAAAATCATACAGCCGATGCGCTGTCTAGAATAAATTTTGAAGATATTAAAAACCTTGCAAGAGAAAATAATGTTAACGTCATAACACGTCAACAATCTAAACAAATTAAAAAGACTATAGAAGTAAATAAAGAAAAAGCGATCGCAAAGCCCAAAATATATGAAGCGCTGAATAGAAATGAATTCAAAAGACATGTCGCACTAGTACTTAAAGACCAAATGATTTATTTCAGAAAAGGTCGCAAGATACTTAGTGAATTTGACGTAAATTCATTGATTGCAAAAGGAAAAATTGACTTAGGACAATTCTTTTCTAGGCTAAATAAAGAAGCCGGTAATCAGAATTTTACGAAATTGAAAATGTCATTAAATGACAATATATTTAAATACACCCGGGTGAATGAATTCAAAGAAGTGGGCAATAAAATACTAAACTAACAAATAACACTAGTGTTAACACCAAAATTACAAAAAGTGTACGATCGAGACACTATACAGAAAATCATTAAGGAATATCACGACAATCCTGTTAAAGGTGGCCACCCAGGAATTCGTCGTACATTGAAAAAGATACAAGAAAAATATGCATGGAGTAATATGACTCAGCATGTAAGAAATTACGTAAAAAATTGCACTTTGTGCATAAAAAATAAGACTCATAAACATATAAAGAGTCCCCTGATTTTAACACCAACCCCGACTAGAGCATTTGATACTGTGTTGATAGATACAGTAGGCCCATTACCAAAAACAGAATTTGGTAATGAGTATGCGATAACAATAATTTGTGATCTTACGAAATATATGGTAGTAATACCAGTTAAAAATAATAGCAAAAGGAATATGTGAAAATTTTATATAACATATGGTCCCATGAAAAAAATAATAACAGATATGGGAACTGAATATAAAAATCAAATATTTCAGGAAGTAACAAAGTTGCTTAAAATTGAAAACACATTTTCTACACCTCATCATCATCAAACATTAGGTACGGTGGAACGTAGTCATCGAACTTTTGAGTACATGAGATCGTACATCTCTGTTAACAGAAATGATTGGGATGAATGGTGTGCATATTTCCAATATTACTATAACACAACACCATCGACAGTACATGGATACTGCCCTTATGAACTAGTATTCGGGAAAATACCAAATGACTTCGATTTCACAGGCACACTCGATCCTATTTATAATATCGATGCCTATGAAAAAGAGATAAAATTTAAGTTGCAAAATGCAACATTAAAAGCTCGAACAATGATAGAACGAGCCAAAGAAAAACAAAAATTAAGTTACGATAAAAATATAAATAGAATAGAAATAGTTGTAGGTGATGAAGTATACCTTAAAAATGAAGGTAGCCATAAGTTAAGTAATAGATATAAGGGCCCATTTGTAGTAGTAAAATTAGAGATTAAGTTAATAAATGTACTTCCCAAGAGAAATAACAAAGGGAACGATATTGTGCAAACAGTGACGACTAAAAAGAAAATAAAAAAAAAAAAAAAAAATATTTGTTTTCTTTTTCATCTAATGTATTTTGTGGATTTTATTAATTATAATTGTTTTACTTCAATCATAGTTTTAATTCTGTTTCAAACATTCTAAATATAATTTTGTTTATCACAAAAAACAAAAAACAAAAAAAAAAAAAATATATATATATATATACAAACAAAACAATAAAAAATTTATTTATATAAAATACAAACATGATCAATATTAAATATAAACTATATTTAATTTTTTTATTTTTCAAGAATAATTTTATAATCAAAAATTTTACAAATTTTCAATTGTAAAATCATTCTCCAAAAAGAGGAGGTGTAGTGTGTATATGTGTGTCAGAATGCTTAATAGCACAATATTTTATTAACATTCCATTCCCATACTTTGTTGCACTGTTTATGCAACGGGAATACGAAACCTCACACGACGTACTTAACCGTCTGTGAGTTTATGCTGATGCAGCAATCACACATATGCACACTTATTAGAATAAGATGTACATACGCTGCGACGTTATGTACTTAGCGATAAGAAACTATGTAATGCTTAGCTCAAGACAACTGTCCGCTGAGCTTCGCTTTAATTTTAAGAATCATTTCTAACTCAATATTAATAAACTACTCGAACCGAAAACAACACGTATTTTCATTACGGTTACAAAATAACATTCCCATGCCACAAGCAGATAATATAACGTACTTAGGTATTCACTTACACATACCACTAACTTGCCGCAAACATATTGAAGCTAAAAAAACTCAGATGAAGCTTCAAGCCTCTAAGTTGCATTGGTTCATTAATATCAGATCTTCCCTATGCCTAAAGTATAAAATACTCTTGTATAACAGCATCATAAAACCAATATGGACTTATGATATCCAGCTATTTGGCAATGCTAGTGCTTCAAATATTGAAATTATTCAAAGAGCTCAGTCAAAAATACTAAGAATTATCACTGGTGCCCCATTGTATATTAGTTAAGAAAGTATACACCGAGATCTACAAATTTCCCTAGTTAAAGCTGAATTTGACAATATAAGAAAAAAATACAATAAAAGGCTGACAGAGCATGTTAATCCCTTAGCAAGAAATCTCGCACTTCTATCTATTACTTCCCGCCTAAAAAGAGCTGATCGTCCAGCCAATAATTAATATTCAACAGCTTGAAGTAAAAAGCGCACCTTTCTTTTTAGTAATCTGTTAAAGTTGAACCACTTTCTTAAGAAACCACCTAACATTCACTCCAATGAAATTTAACTCATTAATCTAAGTGAGGTTCGTGATATAGGGTTTACTTATTTTATTTTATTTTATTTTATACAATGTATAGTTAAAATAAAAATTTGTAACATTATGTAATTAGTTATAATATTTTAAAACTTATTGTTACTCTCATTTTAAGAGAAGATGCAATAAATAAATGTATGTTTTAAAAAAAAAAAAAATATTTCATTGAAAATTTTATTTTTATGCTCGGTACCCATGTCTGTAATAATTTTCTTCATAGGCCCGTAAATCAGTATAAAGTTTTCGAATACTGCTTTTGCTATTGTTTTTGCACTTTTTTCTGTAATTGGTACAGATACCAGATATTTCGTTAAGTCACATATCATTGTGACTGCGTATGAATTTCCTTTTTCCGATTTTGGAAATGGTCCAATGGTATCTATCAAGACTACATCAAAGACAGCAGTTGGTGTATCGGTTATTATTACCATTTCTGTCTTTGTTTTTGCTAAAGAGTTATTCTTTGACACTTGTCACATTTTTTGGCATATTTGGTGACATCTTTAGTGATATTTTTCCAGTAATAATACTGTCTTATTTTATTCAATGTACGCGTGATCCCTGGGTGGCCTCCCCAGATTGGATCATCGTGGTATTTTTGTAATATTTTTAATTTATCATCGTTATTTACAATTTTTTTTATAATTGGCGTCAGGGCTATTTCGACTTTCTCGAGAATTTTGTTATCTTTTATTTTATAATCATTTACCCGGGTATTAGTAAATATATAGTCATCTAGTGACTGCTGCAGCTTTGTTATACCTTCAACACTTGCTATTTTTTCATGCAGTGGAAAGAATTGACCCAAGTCGATCGAAAATATTTTATAGCCCAATGTATTGCGGCTAATTCTTGCTCTATAGTGGACTTGTTGCTTTCTTCTCTCGTGAACGATCTTGAGGCGTAAGCAACTGGAAGTTGAAACCCATTGTGCTCCTGACTGAGCACAGCACCACAAGCATATTTGCTTGCATCGGTGGTGATACAAAACTGTTTTGTATAGTCTGGGTATTGCAATATATTTGGACTTAATAATGCAAATTTTAAAAATTGGAATGCTTTTTCACATTCATTGGTCCATTCGAAATATGCGTCCTTTTTACATAACCTAGTTAAGAGACGTGAATGTTCAGCGAAATTTGGAACAAATCTCCTTTAGTAGTTGCAAAAAGCAACGAATCTTTTGATTTCATCGGCTTTTTTGGGAGTTGGATAGTTATGACTTATTTTGAATTTACTATCATCAGGAAGAATGCCTTTATCTGTACATTTATGCCCTAAGTAAGTTACTTCTTGTTGAAAAAATAAACATTTTTCAGGGTGAA
This sequence comes from Teleopsis dalmanni, assembly GCF_002237135.1. NCBI lineage: Eukaryota > Metazoa > Arthropoda > Insecta > Diptera > Diopsidae > Teleopsis > Teleopsis dalmanni. The sequence goes on along the minus strand of NC_051846.1, from coordinate 94,694,198 downwards.
GTTTGAAATTATATTTTCGGCATGTTTGGAAAACATCTGTCAAATTTCTTAACATATGCTTTTCCGTCTGACCTAACACCACCAAATCGTCCATATATAAGAAAGCTTGTTCAGCTGTTAAACCCGCGAATGCAAAGGTCATCATTATTTGGAACGAGTTTGGTGCTACTTTTAGTCCGTACGGTAACCTTTTAAAGCGATATGAACCTTTTTCTGTCGAAAAAGACGTTATATCTCTAGAGTTTTTATCGAGCTCAATTTGATGAAAACCTGATGTTAAGTCAAGGCAAGAGAAATATTTCGCTCTGCCTAGTTGGTCAAGAATATCATCAATTCTTGGCAACGGAAATTTATCTGCAATGCAATGATCTATAATCAACAACCATCTTTTCTGTGTGCTTCCTGGAAGTGATTTCTTCGGAACTAACAGAATGGGACTGTTGTATTCAGAAGCGGAAGGTTCCACTATGCCAATATTTATTAGCTTGTCAACTTGTCGTATTATCTCCTCTTTGTGATTATGCAGTATTCTATAGTTTTTGATGTATGTAGGCTCGTTTGTATTTAATCTAAGTTTTTGTGTATAAAAATTGTTAAGTTATATTTTATCAGTTTCGAGCGTTTTTGGACAATTTTTGCAATTTTAATTGGTCGTTTTCGATGGTACTAAGTGTAACTATTTCATAGTCGTTTAGACTCTCAGTTTTTATTGAATGAATTGGTATTTCAACATTTTTATATGTTGTATTTATTAGTCGTACTAATGCACTAAGTGTTGTTACTATTGTATTGGTAACAAATATTCCGTCTTGGAGTTGTTGTTGTGGAATTAATAATTCCTTTTCCGAAGTGTGTACATTCACCTGTCTAACTACTTCAGATCTTGACGGTATTGTTATTGTACCAACACTTGATGAATACCTCATCGGTATTGCGATATCCTCATAGAAATCATCTGGTCGCAAGATTAACCAATCTTGATATGTTTGATAGTCAAGTATACAATTGTATTTCTTGACGAAATCGAGATGGGATTGGGAATTTATTATCTACTACATGAAATTCATGTTTGATTAATAGATTTTCAACCTTTAAATCGGTTGTGACTTTACCTAGTGTAGTGGCTGTATCATGACCAATGCCGTGAAGGCTTATTATTTTTGTTGGAGTATAGTTTGTTTATTTTGTATGATAATTTACACAAGATTTCATTTTATTCAAAAATTTTATTACACAAGCTAATAATAATTTATAGTTCACAAGACATTATTTATATTATAAAATTCTGAAAAAGTTAATCGAAATTGTTTTGTATCTTTACTATAATTTATATGACTTTGTTGGAGGTGGTGGGTCGCACAGCACAATTTTATCCGCTGGGAATTTAAAATCGCTTCAGCTTCAATAATCACGGTTTGTACTTCTTCGTAAGTTAGGCTAGATTGTGCCAAATTTTTTAATAATAATGTTTTGAGAGATTTCACCGACGCCTCCCAAAATGAGGTGCTCTTGGCGGAATGAACTTAAACTCAAATCCAGTATTGTTGCTGTACTCTTGCATTTCTCTAAGCCCTTGCTGATTGAAAAATTGTTCTTTAAATTTATTTAGTTGTGTCTGCGCGCCAGTGAAATTTGTTGCATTGTCACAATAAATGCGCTGCGGCAGTCTACGACGTGATATGAATCTTTTTAGGCCTAGAATGAAATTATTAGTGGATAAATCTGATATTAATTCAGTGTGAACTGCTTTTGATGAAAAGCAGACAAAAATTGCAATATAAGTTTTACTACGACTACGATATGTGGTACAAAATGGTCCACATAAATCAACTCCTGATATTAGAAATGGTCGGTTTGCAACTAATCGATCGGCTGGCAGCGAACCCATGATTTGTTGTAACAGCTTCGGTTTATAGTGGAAACAGTGAACGCAGTTACGCACTACCTTTCGAGCTACTTCCCGAGCATTAATTATCCATACTTGAGAGCGTATTAGACTAATTAAAACCTTAGGGCCAACGTGCATGTGTTTACGATGTAAGTATTCCACAAAAATTTGAGCAAACCGATGATCACGTGGCAATAAAGCTG
>NC_051846.1:94676380-94692007 GCF_002237135.1 Teleopsis dalmanni | reverse complement strand
TAAAAGAAATAATGAAGTGATAGAAAAGAGTAAAAATCATTGCTTCAATTGTGGATCTGCAGACCATAAAAGAGCCAACTGTTAATAGGAAACTAAATGTTTTAGATGTAATGTGACTGGAAATATGTCTAGAAACTGTCCACAAAATACGACTATTTTGTTAAACAAGACAAAAGTAACCGTTTTGATTGATACTGGCGCAGACGTAACAATAATTACGAAATGTATTTTTGATAAATTAAAGAACGTTGATTTACATAAAAATAACACAACGCTTCTTGGTTTTGATAAAGCAAGAACAATACCTATCGGACAGTTTATAGACACAATTTCCAAATCAAATGTAGCGAGCAGAATTATGGTCACTACAAAAAAGATAACACATACAGAGTTTGCGTAGACTTTAGAAAGTTGATTTCAATGGTGCTCAAAGATCGATTTTCAATGCCTTTAATCGAAGATGTTATATTGAAGGTGCAAGGTGCAACGTACTTTACTTCAATTGGTTTAGAAAACGGATTTATTCACTAACCAAATGAAGCGTCAAGCAAAAAATTTACAGCCTTCAACACCAAGGACGGGCTTTATGAATTTAATAGAGCGCCTTTCGGATTTTACTATTCGCCTGCCGTATTTATTCGTTACATTAGCAGTATTTTCCAGCCGTTATATATTGACGATATTGGAATTTACGCGTAATCTGCCGAATCATGCTTGAGTAAATTGCGAATGGTTTTAAATACAGCCGCCAAATGGGGCCTTAAAATAAAATAGAAAAAATGCAATTTTTTACAAACGAAAATTGGTTTTATAGGACATTGCTGTTCAGTCGTTTTTGGGATTGACAGGGTACTTTAGAAAATTTGTAAGAGGGTACGCACATATTGCGCGTACGCACAAGTCTTCTGAACAATTAAATACGGTAGAGAAGCTGAAACACGTACTTACACAAGAACCGGTTTTGCATACATATCGCTGGAATGCGCCAACAGAGTTGCACGCTTCAAACGTCGGTTTCGGTGCGAAGTTGTTGCAACAGTTTGAAAGGCAAATGAATTTAATTGCATATTGGAGTACAAAAATATCTAAACGTGAAGAGAAACAACATAGCTACATGTTAGAAGTTAAAGCGCTTATCTTGCAATGAAAAAATTTCGACATTATTTATTGGGTATTCCGTTTAAATTAGTAAGCGATTACGGAGCTTTTAAACAAACCGTCAATAAAACAGATATACCACGCGACGTTGCGAAATGGATCATGCACATGCAAGATTAGACTTATGAAATTGAGCACAGAAGCAGCAGTAGCTTGCGGCATGTGGATTGCTTAAGCAGCTATCCACAAGTTTTGTCAGGGTCATCAAAGATTTCAACTTGATTAAAAAGTGCTCAATATCGCGATGAACACTTGAAAGCTATTTTTGAAATACTAAAAGCAAGACCTTACGAAAACTTTAAGGTCAAAGGTAATGTACTTAACAAGAATGTTAACGGGATTGATTTATTTGTAGTACCTAAAGCAATGGAGTTTGAAGTAATACGTGATGAACACGAGGTTGGACATTTCTCAACTCAGAAGACGGTGCATACCATACAGCAGTATTATTGGATACCACATATCGAGGTGAAAGTTTATCAATTCATAAAAAACTGTGTAAGCTGCATCGTACACAACAAGAAATTAGGCAAGAAAAAAGGTTTTCTACACTGTATTGAAAAAGGTGATTTACCACTAACATACAAACTCTGCATGTCAACCATCTCAGGCCCATGGATGCAACATCTACAATACAAATATACATTGTGACCGAAAAGTTTCCGGAAATTTTAAATAAAACGCAAAATTCTTAATCTTCATCAATATTTATTTTATCTCCTTCAAAATATGCTCCATTAGAAGCGATACACAAATGCCAACGTTTCTTCCAATCATCAAAACATTTTTTATAGGCGCTTTCCGGTATGGCTTTGAGTTCCCTCTGCGAATTCTGTTTTACGTCTTCTATGGATTCAAAACGCGTTCCTCTGAGTGGTAATTTGAGGTTGGGAAACAGGAAAAAGTCACACGGTGCAAGATCAGGTGAATACGGTGGCTGTTCGATGGTATTTATTGAATGTTTGGCCTTAAAATCGTTGATAATGTTGAACAAATTGAGGTGAATCGGAACAAGCCGGGCGTTGACACGTCGCATACACAAATTGTCCACCAAAATCAAACGAGCCATCTCACGACCGATGCCTAGCTCTCGTGCTATCTCTCTAACACTCACATGAGGATTTTTGAACACGATTTCCTTTGCCTTTTCAATGTTTTCGTCGGTGGTAGAGGTCGAAGGTCGTCCAGAACGCGGCATGTCTTCGACGGTCGTACGACAGTCCTGAAAGGCTTTGTACCACTCATAAACTTGAGTTTTCGATAAAACTGATTCCCCATAAGCCTTTTGTAGCATTCGCAACGATTCTGCACACGAAATTTCGTTCGAAAAACAAAATTTGATGCAAACTCTTTGTTCAATATTTTTTTCCATTGTTTTTTTCGCAACGCACTACTGAGGTGAACTGGTTTCAACAGCTGCCGTAAACGAACTGTCTGACAGATCGCGCTCATTTTTGGCATAGTAATTAAAGGACAGTGCTGCCCAAACTACATAAACTTAAAATATCGAAAAATATACAGCGCGCGAATTTTAAATGAGAATTTCCGAAAACCTTTCGGTCACAATGTATCTTTGCCGTCGTGGATGCTTTTTCAAATTTTGTTTTGCTACTTGCCACAAAATCTATGGGGCACGAAGAAGTTTTGCGACATTTGACTAAATGGTCGGATATCTTTGGTTCCCCGGCAAGAATTATCAGTGACCAAAGTGCTGCGTTTACATCGTAAATACTAACGGTATCGAACATGTACTGACAACTACTGGAGTCAAGTACGAGGTAACGGGCAAACAGAACGAGTTAACCGAACAATTTTAGCCGTAATATCTAAAATAATCATCAGCCGAACCCAAAGGATGGTATAAGTACGTATCTAACATGCAAAAAGCTATCAATTCTTCTATTCACAGTTCCATAAAGTCGACACCCTTTGAATAAATGTTTGGGGTACGTATAAGAAACGACATTGATGACCAAGTTTTAAAAGCTCATAATCCGATTAATCAAATAATCGCAGAAGTTCGGATTATAAAAAATTCGAATAATATGAACAGCACCAATGCATTCGTTTATTCGTGCCGAAGTGAAAATAATGAAAGATGTCTTCATACCAAGTGATACAAACATTGAGCATTACATCACTGAATATAAATATTATAGAGTGAAAATCAGGAAACCAACTCAATTAGCGAAATAGGCGTGTGGGGGCGTTTGTTTTGATTTTGTTTACTTATACTCTACATTTTTATTTCATAGCAACTAAATATTTAATGTTATGGTCATAAGTATATGCATGCAAATTAATTTTATTACTTTTGGTTTTTTTCTCAAATTTTTTACCCATAGGTATAAATTATAATGTACAGTGACATAATTACAGATACAGTAAGCATATGAACTTAAGCATAGCTTTCACCCCGTTAATGATGCGATTTTTAATTAACAAATTTTTTTTAAGATAAAATGCTTAATTTTCAATTCTTCTTATTTTACTATATTATCTATTTAATTTAATTTTTTGAAATCTAGAAACTAAAAGAACTAGTAAATTAGGCTGCACAAAGTTATTATTGATTTACTATTGATCTGATCACTTTTTTCTGGAAGCGCTGTATAACTTCTACATTAGGTTTGTTTGCACAGCCCCATAGCTGTGCGTCATACATTCAGATTGGCTTTAGTATTACCTTGTAATTAACCAATTTGTATTGAGTTGACAGATGAGTATTTCTGCCTAAAAGCCATTGACGGTTTCGTAGTTTCAGTTCTAGTTCATTTTTTTTAAATTTAATGTGTTCTTTCCATTTTGCCTTCGTGTCCAGAGTCATTTAAAGGTACTTTGTTGTATTTGAATACGGCAATATTTTGCCATTTATACTAATTGGTATATACGACAATTTTTCATAGTGAAATTTATATGAGTTGATTTTAAATTATTCAAAGCAATTTTCCATCTTGTTGTCCAACTAACTATTTCATCAACGGCGTTTTGAAATTGCTGCGTGGATTCAATTTCCTTGTTTGCTATAGTAAGAATAGCAGTATCACCTGCAAAGGTGGTTATGATTGAATTTATAGGTGATAGAATGTCGTATGTGTAGAGTAGGTATAAAATAGGTCTACTGCCTTGTGGAACACCTGCTTTGATGGGTTTTAGCTCAGAGTAGCAGTTTTCGTATTTCACGCAAAAAATCTCTCATGCAAATATAATTCTATGATATTGTTACGAATTTCATCAGAGTAGCAACGAAATGTTTAAATATTATTTAAACATTACGTCAATTGATATTTTTAAAAAGAGTTAGTTTGGAAATTTGTTTGTTGTGAAGCTGTGGTTTTTATTAAATTGACTCCTAATTAATACTAGTTCTTTGTAATACACAAAATATATAAGTATCTCTCATGCAAATATAATTCTATGATATTGTTACGAATTTCATCAGAGTAGCAACGAAATGTTTAAATATTATTTAAACATTACGTCAATTGATATTTTTATAAAAAGTTAGTTTGGAAATTTGTTTGGTGTGAAGCTGTGGTTTTTATTAAATTGACTCCTAATTAATACTAGTTCTTTGTAATACACAAAATATATAAGTATAGTTTCTCCAATCCTAATAATTCGTTTCATTTTTTACAAAATCCTGAGATTCGAATAATCACGCAGTGATTATGTCACTTCTGACATTTGGTGTCAGAAGTGGGATTCGAACCCACGCCCACCTAGGTGGACTGCGAAAGCGGAACTGCAGTTGAGACTTCGTGAGGAGTTGGAGGCTAATGGCATATATGTAGAAGAACACGAGTTCCTCGATGAAGAACATGACACGAATAGTGAAATGATGGCAATCATGAACTTAATGATGCAGAAGCTTGAGAAAAATTCTGAAGAACAGGCGCACGGTTTATGTAAGTTGGAAGAAAAGCTGGAACAACAATTTAGTGAAATCACGCAGACATTAGGACAAAATTTTGTCGAATTAAAGTGCCAAAAAAAGTGCTCGAGAAGAAAGGACCCGATTGATCAGAATGTCCAGGTCTCAAAAGGTGAGACGGTTCAATTGGAAAGCCACACTGAGAGTAGGCAGGTAAGCGGGTCATATTCAGCCATTCGTGAAACTGGTAGCGTTATACTACAGGCACCGATGTTTGATGGGAGCGAGACTTTTGAAGTGTTCAAACTTAAATTTGAAATAGCGGCTGTAACAAATAATTGGAATATTGGTAAGAAAACGGAATCACTGATTGTGGCACTAAAAGGTAGTGCAGCAAAAGTTTTAAAACAAATTCCACCCGAACAACATAAAAGCTACCAAGCTGTAATGGATACATTGAAGCGCAAGTACGGTAACGTTTCTATGGCTCCATTGCACATGGTAATACTGGAAGCAAGAGCCCCGCCTGTTGACGAGAGTCCTGGAGAGTACTCTGCCGACATTGAACGGTTGTGTAACTTGGTTTACATTGGTAGCTCTGATGATATTATCGTGAAGAGTAAAGTCGACACTTTAATAGACGGTATACGTGATCCGGAAACTAATCATCAGGTCGTAATGTTCTCAAAGGAGACATACTCTGAAACAGTTAGCGGCGCTTTGACATACGAAGCTGCCGGTATAATGTGTTCTTTTACAGCAAAAGTACGGAAAATGAAAACTGGAGTAAAGGCAGGAAGAAAGGCAAGAAGGAAAACAGAAGGAAAGACAGAAGGGAAGGCAGGAAGAAAGACAAGAAAGAAGGTAAAAAGAAATAGAGGAAAGAGAAGAAAAGAAAGAAGGATAAGAGAGAAGACAAGAGAGAAGATAAGAGGAAGAAGAAGACTGATTCAAATAATGAATAGGGAAAAAAGAAACAGAAGAAAGAGAAGAAAGAAAACGAGGAAAGACTATTTCGGCTTAGGTAGTTATGATTTCGTGTTAATCGGCTTTGGTATAGCTGAATCAGTTGAAATTAACATCTGCTATGTTATATATGTTGAGGGTATTCCATTTGAAGTAGATTTCACATGCGATGTTGTTATTCCATGTGAAGCAATTGGCATAAATGACATATCCCCGGCAAATATGCCATTTAAGGCAGATGACATGTAAGCTGTTGATATTCCATCCAATGCGGATGTCTTTGATAGCATGTTGGCTACAGATACTCAAATCGATGCTGGCAGTGCAGTTGATAAAGTTTTCAGGATTAATCAGGAAATCAAATACGATGCGGAGATCGCAGAGGGCTTGTTGGTGGCGGATACGTTATCTTATAAAGATATACAATTAAACGTTGATGCCAACCTCATAGATAATGAGAACGTGACAATTAATGGAAATGTCTTGTTTCATGAGGATACCACAGATGACGTATTGGCTACGGGTAGTAAATTTGATGCTGATGTCAGCGATGTCTTATTCGTTTCGGATATAACAAATAATGAGGATTATACAACTGATATTGATATATCTGATGGTGCGGTTTTTGTTGATCAGTACATTCCTGATTGGCATACTCAATGCATTGACAAGTTTGTTGCGTCTAACGTAAGTAGCATTGATGACAGTGACAGCTGTTTGCAAATGGAGGTTTATCAGGGTGACTCAGACGAAGCGGGCTTAAAATTCGGAATAACACCACTTTGCGGAAAGATGACATGTGACTACACTGGAAGTAAGCGTGACCAATTAGATGAAATTCATCGTTTTATCAGAAGACCGCTCCTACTGACCAGGAACTGAAATGTTAATGATGATGGTGATACTCAAAATCTCCACCCAATAGCTAGAAGTATAGGATAAGCAATTTGTAAATAAATATAGGATTTATTGAATTTCTGCAATTAGTAAGTAAGCAAATATTGAAAATTTTGAATGAGAACGGTGTGTGTTCGCAATTTGTGTATGATGAAGATGTTGTGATGTTTGTTTGGAGCCCCCTGTCCTTGATGGAACGAAGATCTGTGATGGTGTTTATCGAATTCAACAGTCGGGGCATCACAGAGCTCGAATGAAAGTGGTGCATCTGGAACGGCTGGCACCTTACTCCAACGATGTGGTAATTCCTGTTCGGGACGAACAGATTTAAGAGGAGGGCAATGTTACGAATTTCATCAGAGTAGCAACGAAATGTTTAAATATTATTTAAACATAACGTCAATTGATATTTTTATAAAAAGTTAGTTTGGAAATTTGTTTGGTGTGAAGCTGTGGTTTTTATTAAATTGACTCCTACTTAATACTAGTTCTTTGTAATGCACAAAATATATAAGTATAGTTTCTCCAATCCTAATAATTCGTTTCATTTTTTACAAAATCCTGAGATTCGAATAATCACGCAGGCGATTACGTAACAATATCACAATAGTCAGATGATAGTATGTTCCTTAGTTTTATAACTAATCTTGCATTCCAAACTTTAGAGCTACGTCAAGAAAAACAGCGGAGCAAATTTCTTTATTTTCAAAGCATTTTTCAATAACATTTGTTATTCTGTGTATTTTCTGTGGTGGAATGCTTGGCTCTGAAGCCAAATTGATATTGCGGGATAAGATTCGACCTTTCAATGGTAAGTTGTAATCGTTGCAGTAATAGTTATTCAAAAATTTTTGATTTTGTTGGCAATAGTGATATTGATCTGTAATGATCTTCGATTTGGGAATCATTACAACATCTGCAACTTTCCAGCTGTTGGGAACATATTTCAGAGGGACAGGCATTTATTATATTAGTCAGTCTAACTACAGCCTTGTGTGTTAGTTTCTTGAGAACTTCTGAAGTGATGAGATCAAAGCCGGTGATTTTTTATTTTTAAGTTCGCATTTTATTATATTTTCCACTTCTTGTGGAGTAACTTGGACCGTTTGTTCATTTCTAGGCAAATCGGATTTTTGATGTATTGTTACGTTATCAAATGCATTAGTATTACCTGTGGAAAAGTTCTCATTATAGTTCCAGCAAACATGATCCCTTTTTCAGCTGCACTTCTAGTCCATTTACCATTGGGAGTTTTAACTGGCGGGATATGCTGAACTTTGGTCCGTGCTTAGATTGGCAAAGTACGAATTTATGGACTCATGTCTGTATTCCTATAAAGATCTCTTTAGATTTTGACTTGCATGATTAAAATTACGTTTGTCGGAGGGTGCTCTGGTTTTTGTGCTATAATTATAATTTCTCGCAGTTCACGTGGATACTTTAAACCTATCAGCTAGTTTTTGCAAAGTACGAATTTATGGAGTCATGTCTGTATTCTTATAAAGATCTCTTTAGATTTTGACTTGCATGATTAAAATTACGTTTGTCGGAGGGTGCTCTGGTTTTTGTGCTATAATTATAATTTCTCGCAGTTCACGTGGATACTTTAAACCTATCAGCTAGTTTTTGCTCTGAGGAGTGCTTTCCCAAGCTGTTTTCTGTGTGGGTTTGGTGAATTTAAGTGCTTCGATTTCAATGTCTTCGGTGGTGCCAATATTTACCTCAGACTCAATATGTTCGTCCAATTTTATACAAAAATACTCCCAATTGGTGTTGCTGCTGGTTCAAGGAAGGTTTTCTTCTTTTCTAATGATATCATCAGAGAGAGAGAGCTTAGATCCATTCCTTCTTCGATATCAAGTAATTAGTTGAGATTTTGGTAATTAGGAAATAATGTAGTAGGTCTGGTAACTTGTTGCAATCAGTTGGCCAATAATTTGGTTTCGCTGTTGATATGACGTCCTAATTTTTTGCTCTTAGTGCATTTGATAGCGCTCGGCCTTTGGTGGTAATGAGTTTCCAACCCCAGGAGGTATGTTTTGGATTAAAGTCCCCACCAATTATACATTTGTATTGATAACGTTCTAAAAGTTGTTTGTACTCTTCAGTTGTTATTGTGTGTCTCGGTGGACTTAATAAAGCGCCAACTATGAGGGATTGCTACTTATCTTTGATGAGTACAGTAGTGATCTGAAATTTATCAGTGCATATGTGCTCTTGCTCATGATGCTGAATGTTTTTTCTCATTATAATGGCACTTTCGCTCCTCGCATGGGATGGATTGTGTGATACAAGGTATAGTTTTTAAAATTTAAATGGGGTTCGTTGGTGAAATGGATTTCGAATATTAAACAGATGTCTACTTTTTCAGTATTTTATTTTTGTTACTTAGTTAGATATATTGATAAAATAAAAATATATATTTCGAACAGTTTTCATCTTTTCATGAGTTTACCTGGTCCGAAATAAAATGTGTCCAAACAAATGCGTTTTTAATCAAATGAAAATTAAAATAAACAGAAATAAAAACTAATATATTTGTTATAACATGTGTTCACATAAGCAAAAATATAATTTCCGTAATTTTTGCCAGCGCCTTAGTAACAGTTACGTGCCACCAGATGCCGGCGAAAAAAGGTGCGTAGTGAACCACACGCTGGGTCCCATAATACTATAATGATGAAACAGTGCAATATAAATGTTTGTCGTTAGGTAATAAAATAAAATGAGAGTAATCTCTCTAATGAATATCATGCTCTTTTGATTTGCTTAAAGTTATGTTTATTAGAATGCATAATAGTAATAAGTCTATTTTGATATTTAATTTGTGGTTGAGTTAATGTGAATTTGAATGTTTTATATAGGGCTTACATTTGTTCATGCTAAAAGTTCTGTCGTCAATTTTTTACTGTAAATAAAATTATAGTGTCGTGCCTAAGACATCTAAGAACTCAGGAACTATTGCATGTTATTGACAGTTGAAGCGAAGATGACTCATAAGTGCCAAATGATAATCCGCTACCTGTTGAATAATAATGTTTGCCACCTGATAATGTTGTTGGTGAATCGGACAATAAAATGATTGACGATGATGAAATATCAACAAACATTTCATGCGAGTTTTGAATTTTGTTCTCCTTTTTTGAATTCCATTTGTCTAATTGTGAGAGAGTATTTTGGTATTACTGAAGTTGTGTATAAATCAAATGCACTAAATTATGGTGTTGTTGTAGAAATGCCTGAGTCGCAACTATTCACATTGGAACTTGTGAAACCAATACGTTTCGGTTATAAGCTGTGAACCCTTTCTGTGGATAGTGGATACATCTTCCAGTTTCTGCCATACTCCAGTGCAATTGAGAAATACAACAAACAATAGCGAATCGGTGCATTTGTTGTAAAGGAATTATTGAGCCATTGTGAGTATCCATTGCAACATACTGTATGATTCCGTTGAACCCATAGTAAATGTGCAACACTAAAGCAAAGAGAAAAAAAAGGTCGGTGTCCCACAGTCCCAAGTTATCAACAGCTACAACCGAGACATGGGCGGCGCTGATTTATATGACAATGGAGTTGCTAACTGTCTTATTGGGAATAGAAGTAAAAAGTGGTGGTGGTGACCATTATGGGTTCAGTGTTTAGATAGCGCTGCATTAAACGCCTGGAAACTACATTGCTTTGTCGCTACTTCTACCAACACAAAACCGATGCCTCAGTTAGACTTAAAGAATTTCATTGCCAGAAACTTTGTTCTTGTATCAGAGAACTCAATATTCATTATAGAACGATGATATGAAAAAGGAAAGTCACAGTGCATCAGAAGATGTTTATCTTCCGGGAAATTTACCAAAGCCACAGTTTTTATATAAGAAAAGTGCCATTTAAATGTTTACAATATTACATTGATCGTAGACAACGACGCAAGTAAGCTTAATTCTTTTTACATAATACATACAACACATATGTAATACTTCAAATATATTTTTTGATTAATAAATATTTGAAAAGCATAAAACATTGAATTTTATACTTAAGTGTACTTAATACAACTTACAATGATACTTACTGCACCACAAAAGTAACTAAATACCATATTTGCGAACAAAAGACATACAAAAGACATATTTTGACACACGGCACTTTTCCGGAAAACTACTTTTCAAAAAAAAATTTATTTTTGCAGAGAATATTTTTAACTTAAAATAAAACTTTTCTGAAAATTTCATTACAAAATTCCAAGTTTGAACTTGCCTGGTACTTAATGGGTTAAAAAAAAATAAAAACTTAACTTAACTTAAGAATTATGGCAGTTATTGATAGACTTATCGCTGTGTCACTTGTGAGGAGCATAATCAATCTATCAAGGATACTTGAATCTTGAAATCTACCCTAGCTCGTGAAGTCTTCACAGTTTATAAGCCTAGATGGGTTTATTATGACCTTATGAATCCAGATTAAACTTCCCTGAGATTGATAACTTTAAATCATTCTTACTACAGTAAGGGATAAATGTACTAGCATCGGTCCTTACTAACATTTTGACATCTGCATCTTTACCGATTACTCGTTGATAGATGGCAGAGCTGGTGCTGGAGTGTACTCGAAAGAGTTAAACCTAACGTGCACTCTACATCTAGGAATATATGTTTCCGTCTATCAGCTGGAACTTATGGGCATCTCACATGCTCTGGATCACCTATTGGATTGTCAGGTGTATCAGAAAAAAGATTCTGAGAGCGTTGGACAATCAAGCAGTTATCAAAAGTATGTAAAAGACATACATAGCTAACAGCTTAGTTCAAGAATGGGTAATCAAGCTCATAGAATATGCTCATGGAAATGAGGTAACGGTCATGTGGGTTAAAGGACACATCGGTATTGAGCAAAACGAGAAGGCAGATGAACTTCCAAAGGAAGGATCAAGCCACAATTTCTGTGGCCCAGAGCCCAGAATACCATTGTGTTACAACATGACGGCAGCCTATGTCTATTAGTGGATAACCTCATTTCATCTCTACAGATGGAGAGAGTTGATCACTTTTAGATCGACCAAGCTTATGTTGCCGAAACCGTGGATCAGGGAAGCTATAAAAATGCTTAGCTATCCGCGGAACACCCTAAGCTGTCTGACTAATTACTGGACATGTCAACTTCAAGTATCACCTCAAAAAGATAATTCTTGTTGAGGAAAATACTTGCCGACTATGTCTAGAAGAAAAGGAGACAGCGGTGATATATTGTGCCAATGTCCAGCACTGGCAAGTAGGAGGAAGACTGTCTTGGGACAGCATTGGGTTTGTGATGACTTGGTAGGCAACCTCGAGCTAAATGAGCTGCTTGCATTAACAAGAGATGTAGTTATGCCAACGGAAGCCACTCCAGCTTTAACTCAATAACGACATCCGATAATCGAAGGGCGAAAAAGGACACAAGTACTTTCGTGGTCTACTTCGGCTAATCCTTCACTTTAGTGGGGCCACTTGTTGGACGGTACGCTGTCCCAATGTCCCACCATAAGTAACTAACATTTTCAGAATCTGCCTCGCATTAGGGTATGTTCCTGATGTTTGTACAGAGGCGCAGGTAGCTTTTATACCAAAAGCTTATTAATTAGATTCACGTCGTTCCTGTTTAAAGTCAAGGCGAATATTTTGGTTTAGTATTTCAAAGAAACCTATTTTGGAAAGTCGTCTCACTATTCTGAAAAATATATAAGATGCTGGATATAAGCTGAAATTATTAGGAAAGTAGAACTATATCAAATTAAAGAAATTTATATCCGTACCACTTTAGTTTAAATGAATTTTAATAATAAAAAAATTTTAAAAAATACACTAGCACCCAAACACATTTATGGGAAAAAAATCAAAACAAAAAAAATAGCAACGTGAGAAATGTCATTTTAATTTGTTTTGACTTTTTACATTTTTCGTTTTGTTGCCAAAAATTGCAGCAGGAAATAAAAATAGCTGAGTGTGCAGCGTAAACATCGCAAGGTGAGAGAAAAGAAGAATCGACAGCGAAGTAATTGGAAGCTTTCAGAAGTCTGGAAGTAAAACAACCGAATATCTAGTACGGGAAAGATTGAGTTCATTGACCGCAAAACGGCTAAATGTAAAGTTATACGGCTAATTGATTTAAGCAGTTATAAAAAAATCAAATAAAAGGAGCATTCGGAAGAGGTTCTTTCTTAATTGGGTTAGTTTTTTTGATCGCAATGTGCAAACGCGTGACGAAGTTTTCTTTTGATATAAGTTTTTTTTTGCCATTTGAAATTGCAATTCATGGAACTTGATTAACTTTAAACTTCAGTAAACTACCAACAATATAAAAGAATAAAATTTTCCTTGTACGTGCACTATTAAATATACATGAATAAGTGATATCTATTTTGTGCAGTAATTTGAACATTTATCATTGAATATAGTAAATCGGTAAAACCACAAAAAAAAACAACGAGCAAATTAAAAATACATAATAATTCTCATAGAAAGTGGGCAAAAGTTAAGTTTACGTACAAGAATTACATGTGAACTACAACATAAACTAATAAAATAAATTAAAAAGTAAAAGAAAAAAAATATTCATAGAACTAAACAACTAACGCCTAAAAGAAGAAAGTTATTAACTGAAATACAAAATAACGGAAAAAAAACCCCATTTATTAAAAGAAAACTTAAATATTTGTTTAGTTGGTGATTGCAAACTGGGTGTTACGTTCGTGATTTTACTTTTTGATTAAAACACCTAAGCAGGAGTTTTTTTTAAGCATAACGCAACTGCGCCAGCAACATTATCAGCAGCAACAACAATTCAGACACTAGCTAATCAACATAATACCATAAGCTACAGCAGTCGCAATAGCGCTAAAATTGGTCATAACGCAAATGCTGACAAAATTGTGATCAACAGCAGCAGCTGCCACAGTTACAACAACGTCGCTCCTGGCATATAGTACCGGCGAATCAGTAATTTTCTTCTCTCTCTCTTTATATATTAAATATATATTATATTATATAGTTTCTTTTGTATAACTAATTGAGTTATAGACATATGTATAAATTGTGTTAATTTACTAGTTCAGGGGGGGGGGCCCGCGTGCCCCTGGGAGCGAGTACACAAGGCAAAGTGTCTGATTGCATTTAACATGGAAAATGCCAGCGCAATCCTTGTTGTCCTCAATCCAAGTTGTCGCACAGCCTCCTCGTGGCACCCCTGGATAGTTACCTGGCACCCGCTGGGTAATGAACTAATAGTGCGTACGGCGAGTCTCATCCCCAGGACTTTAAATTTGGGTTGTGCACAGGGTTTGGTACCCTTCACGTAAAATCAACCACCAATGAAGGACGCAAGAGTGCCTCGGAACTGGAAACCGAATAACGTTGACGACCAATGCAAACGATTAAAGGACTATGATTTACGGATATGCACCTGGAATGTCCGGACCCTCCATAGGGAAGGTGCCTCTATCTAACTGGCGGAAGCCCTCAATGAATGTAAGGCTGACGTCACCGCCATCCAGGAAATACGATGGACAGGGCAAGGGTGCTCTAAAAGAGCAAACTGTGATGTATACTACAGCTGCCATGCAAATAGACGTGAATTTGGATGCGGTTTTGTGGTAAGCAAGAGACTATCAAAATTAGTCCAGCGATTCACATCGGTGAACGAAAGGCTTGCCACACTCCGTATCAAGGCAAAGTTTTTTAACATCATGTTAATTTGCGCTCACGCGCCGACAGAAGAAAAGGACGACTTGACCAAAGATACATTCTACGCGAGACTCGAGAAAATTTATGACCGCAGTCCCGCCCACGACGTTAAAATTGTTCTCGGGGATTTTAATGCAAAGGTTGGAAGAGAAGAAGTCTTTGGTCCAACTGTCGGAAAATTTAGCCTCCATGAATCAACCTCCAACAACGGTCTAAGGCTAATTGATTTCGCTGCGGCGCGAAATACATATGGTAGTATGTAGCACCAGATTCCCACACCGTGATATTCACAAGGCAACGTGGCTATCTCCCGATTAAGCAACACGAAACCAGATTGATCACTTCGTGATTGACGCAAGGCACGCTTCTAGTGTGCTGGACGTACGTTCATTCCGTGGTCCAAACATCGACTCAGATCACTACCTTGTCGCAGCCAAGGTACGCATGCGGCTTAGTACCGCCAACAATGTACGCTCCAATGTTCAGAAAAAACTAGACGTTAATAAGCTGCGACCACGAGAGACAGCCGAAGTCTTCCCCGCTCAGCTCTCTAGCCGATTAAACAACCAACCCTCCCGTCCCGATAATGCCGGTAGACAGTGGGGACATATCTCTCACTCCCTACGCACAACAGCGGAAGATGTCCTTGGTTTCCAACGTCCCCCACAGCGAAACCAATGGTACGACGAAGAGTGTTGCCAAGCTACTGCTGCGAAGAACGCGGCCTATAAAAGGACCCTGCAGTCAGCAGCAACGCGAACCGTGCATGAACAATATCGGGAGATGAGGAAGGTAGAGAGGTGTCTATTCAGATGGAAGAACCGAGATCAAGAAAGGCGCAAGCGAGAGGAAATCGAGGTGTGTAGAAATAGGAATGATGCCCGTAAATTTTATCAAAAAGTCAACCGTCTAACTCAAGGCTTTAAGCCTGGTGCATCAACCTGTAAGGACGAAAATGGTAATCTGGTTACAGATACGCAGAATGTACTGAAAGTATGGAAGGAGCATTTCTCCAAA
>NC_051846.1:94668770-94676280 GCF_002237135.1 Teleopsis dalmanni | reverse complement strand
ACAGGTATATGTTCATCCATTACCTCTATCGTATGAGTTTCTACTGTTGTGCTTCCTAGACCTAACTCGCTAAACGATGGAAATTCTTTAACAACCTTCTCTAGCATGCTCATTTGCTTCCTACACATTTCGTGCTGTTTTGACGTGACTAGTAAGTCTGATGACTGCGGAGTCAATTCAGACACTGCAACCCCAAGGTAATTTTTGGGTGTCCGCTTGCTGATTATTGGTATGTCGAACACTTTCCAAAAATCGATACCTAAGTAGAATTGCTGCTGCAATGAAGGGACCACTAAAAATTCCATGTCTTTTGTTTCTTCTTCCCAAAGGACTGGTAAAGTTACTACACCTACTATCGGGGTTTCGCCGCCGTTGGCTGTTTTAATAGATTTACCTTTTACTCTTATTATCTTACTAGGTTTCTTCTTTAAAAAGTCCAAGGCTCCTTGTCCTATGCAGTTTGGCATTGCCCCTGAATCCAATAGTGCTACTACCTCTTCGTCATTGATTTTGGTCCTAACGTACATCCTATTATCTCCTTCCAGTGTTACTATCGTGCCTATGACCTTCCTTAAACATGCCTTTACTAATTGCTGTCTTCTTCGCAAAATTTGTATTTTCCTGAAATTTCTTTTATTGTTTCTCGATTTCATTAATTCTTCATTAAAAATTTTTTTCTTTATTATTTCATACTCTATCTTTCGTTGGTGCAAAGATTTTGGTTCAGGTTTATTGATCTTTGCAACTGGATTTGCTGACAAGGATTGGTTTCGCTTTATGATTTGTACCGTCGTTCCGGGTCTTGCCTCTGGCGACACTGGGCCCCGGTTGCCACTGTCCTCCAGCCGTTTCCCTCTCTCTTGTTATATCTGCAATAGGAATAGCTTTTTTTACATAAAAAGCACGACATGTCATGGAAAGATGACCTACACCTTGACCCTTGTTCCATATTATCATTTATGATGTAAAAATCACATGGCATTCCACAAGAATAACACAAATTTAAGTGGAATGGAGATGGACACATGGTACCTGCATCATGGTTGCTCGTGATTGTTGTCTCGTGGTGACGGGTTTCAATTCTACCTCCAAGCATGTTTTGCCCCTTATTTCTCTGTTGTAAATGCTCACGCTGTTGATTTTCGCCTTGTCTGTTCTGTGGAGAACTGAACGCTTCTAAGTCCCATTGTGAATGTTTGTCTACTTCAGCGTTATCTACTTCTTCATTTACGATCTCACTAATCTGCCTACCTCGGAGCTTGTTTTCCCTTAGCATTTTCTCGGCCCTAATACATTCCTTTTTTAATTCTGCTAGTGATAGAAATGTCGCTGCGAATAGTAGAGTAGCTATTCCTGGCTTAACGTTATTTTTTATAATTGTTGCCAACTCCACTTCAGGAATTTTCTTTCTCAGTTTGAACGTCAGGCTATGTATCTCGGCGTAATACTGCTCGAAGTTTTCGTTGGGTTGTTGCTTCCGATCCATAATTTCCCTTATGATGTCGTAGTCACTTTCGGCAGATTTGAATTGTGCCAATAGCTCCTTTTTGAATTGCTTATAATCGAAGCATCGGTTATCTTCATGGTACTCTAGTTGTTGCCAATACCATTTTAGTGCTCCACCAGTCAACAGACAATGGAAGTCCGTGAGAAGTTGTTGATCTGTAACTGAGTGTTGTTGTTTCATTCTCTCGACTCTGAACAAAAAGCTTTCTACTGTCATTTCTTTATTCGAACCGTCGAACTTCAAATGCCACCGTTCTAGATCCACACTTCTTCTCATCTCTCTTTCTATTGGAAATGTTGAGTGCTGCTCCCGCTGGATTTCCTGGTTACCTAAGTAGTTTTGCGGGGTCCGATTAGGTCTTTGCTCCACTTCTCGTAGACGGTTGTTTAGAGTCATGACTTCCATTTTCATCTCTTGCATGCAGTTCGATAAAAACTCTTGTTGCTGCCTCATCATTACAGCTACTGAATTCATTATTTCTTCATTATCAGACTTGCGTCCTGTATCTGTACCTGTTGAGGTTTCTCGATATTGATCTTCCACTTTTCCTTTCAGATTAGCTGGCTGATTCATTTCACTACTTTCCAATAACAACAAGTGGTCTATTTTGCTGTCAAAACTCAGTGATCTTTGGATACTATTGTTTCCAAAATCTTTTTCAGCTTGGGTTATTTTCCCTATTTTTGGCCTTCTATTTGTACCTGAACTAACTAACTGAGCCTGCTCACTACTACGCGCTTGTGCAGTTTTGTCAGATACCGCTTCTAACTCAGTTACTTGTGCTGATTTCGTAGCTTTTCGTATTTTGGACCTAGTTCCGGTACTACTTGCTAACATGTCTATTAACTCTTCTGTTGGTCTGGGCTCCATAGGAACTATTTACCACTCTTACTTAAATTTCTTGTTATCGATATAGCTCACTTGTCTATTACTTGTAGAATGATACAAAAAAACAAATCCTGTATGTTCACCTAAGGTGATCGCGTATTTAACCTTCTTAAATAATTAAAAAAAATTCAACAAAAAAATAAAAAAAAATTTTTTCTTTTTTTTTTTTTATATATAATTATAATATTATTAATTTAATAATTGTTATAATTTATTTAATAATAAAAAAAATTCAATAAAAATAAAAAAATAAGGCAGATAAATATAATTTTAAATTTGGCGTTTATTGGTGGATTTTCAGTGCCTTGTTTTAGGGAAAAATAGAATTCATTGTTATATAGGTGCAAAGTTGTCGTCACGTTCGTCCAACTGTCCATCTCTTACTCTCAACATCTCAAACATTCAATTAGTACCACGCCTCAATTTAATACCGATTCCTCATAGAAAATGTATGCGTGATACCAATTAACAGTAAACCTCACAAACCTACCGAAAAATTCTATTGTTTGGTAGCATTAACTGTTTCATTCATACTTGTTCAGACCCATGCGTCATTCACTCATACCCACTTTCCAATATTTACCCACACAATACCTCAAACAGAACTCTACTTGAATCTCTGTTGTAGCAACCATTCACTCAATTTCCCTGCCTCACACTATACTTATTCAGCTTTAGTTTGTAGCAGAAAAAACTCTAGTTACTGAATAACACCACAATACTTCATACCTATTACCTCAAATCAAAAACTCTTCTCATACTCTATTATAGCTATAGGTTAAATAAAAAAAATAACAAAAACAACAATTTTGATGAAAAGCTCCTGCCTCAAACTTAATCCCACCGGAATTTTAAAGTCGTAGCAGAAATCTACGTCAATTACGCTTACTACCGCAAACACAACTGTTTTACTTTCAGTTTTTGCCGTAATTATTAGTGTATAAAAAAACTCGCCTACTACCTTAAACTAAACTCCTCAGGAGTTTTAAGTCATAGCCGTAGGTTACTAAATTCCAAAACAAAAACAAAAAAAAATCTTTATGTCTGCTACCTCACATAAACTTATACTAAATTTTATCGTGGCTGCAAGCAAAAAAAACAAAAAAACACAAACAAATTACTAACGACTCTCTAACTCTGTCATCTTGTCTGTCTGCCAAGCTATGTGTTGTTTACACCTCTTGAGGTAGGTCATGGCTTCCCTCTCCATCGGAAATTACAAGTCCTAAGTCATTCACCTTAATACAAACATCTTTCTCATCTTGCATAAAGATTCCAATAAAAATGATATTATTTGTTTTTGCGTATCACTACTACTAATTGTTCGCATAAATCTTAAAAATAATAAAATACTTTTGTTGATAAAAAAAATTCGTACAAAAAAAATTATTTGCGCTCTGCTAAAAGTCAAACAAAAAAAATAAAAAAAATCTTAAAGGTTTGTGCACGTTTCTTTGTTTGTGAAAATAGAATCTATTTTAAGAATTTAAAAAAACTATGATTAAGGTGAAATTTAACGAAATTTTTGGTTGTCAAGTTTTCTTTGTCTCTACTGTCTACATTGCCACTTGTTGAGGCAACCATCTTTGGTCCGCTGTTCATCGGTCTATTCTGTCAAATATATATATATATAAACAATATCTTTTTAAAAACAATTTTAAAACTTTTCAAAACCTCCTCTCTTTTATATATATATGTATATGTCTATTAAGTTATTATGGATTGTATAGATATATCTATAATATTATTATTTTGTTATTTATTACGTCTTTTAATTCGGTCCTGTCTTTGTATTAGTGTCACGTTGGGCGCCATTTGTTGTGTCCGGTCTTCGGTGGGCGAAGTAACACTGCAGTGAACGTGGAGCGGTGACATGGTGGCCAGCCCGGTATGCTCGCCGGTTTTGGGGGTGATTCTTCTCACGTTCAGCAACAATCGCGGATATCAACAAAAATTCATGTCACCGGTTTGCTGTGGAAGAAAACCATTTTTGTGCGGAACCTACATCTAACACAATCACAATATAGCCATTGCCTAATTGATTTCGCTATATTGTAGCAGCTTGAAATGTCCTCGTCTGTTTTGTCTGTATCATCTTTCACACTACATTCACTCGGTCCCTCTGCAACTTATATACATTCTATTTTTCCCTAGCACTTCCACCACCGCCAAATAACTAAACCTTAATCCTGCATACTATTTGAGTTTTCCATCAAAAAAAAATTTCTTCTCTTTTTCCTTTTTTTTTTTTTTTTCTTTTTATTTATTAGCTTCAACAAAAGTCATGACAATAATAATCTTAGTAATCTTAAACCTAACTAATTAAATCATAATAAAAAAACAAAAAAAAATATATAAGAGAACAAAAGAAAATATACACAACCAAATCTTTTAACTGAATTTTTAAACAAAGTAACAATTTCTCTTTACACAAGATCGTGTGTCTTACCTTCCAGCTGCTAGAATGACGTCACCCACGCTGCTGTTGACCTAGTTGAAACTTATGAATAATAAAAAAAATATAGATGTATGTATTTAAAGGTGTTTGGGACAATCAATTATATGTCTTATATATTATATGTATATATAATATATACAATTATTATATGTATATTATTACTATTTCTCTTATTGTTTTTTTTTTCTTTTTTTCTATATCATATATAATTCTTAAGATAATCTTTAACATTTAATACAATTCAACTTTTGTTTTTTTTTTTTTTCTTTTTTTCAACTAAATTCAAAAGTATACATTCTTCACAATTTTATAAAAGTTAATGTAATTAATTAATATGTAGTTAAGTTAATATATTAAGATAATATAATTAAAAAAAAAATAAATAATAATAAAAAAAAATATATGAATACAGGCATGTACGTTTCTGTACAAGGTAAATCATTTAGACACCGCTGTGCCTTAACGGTGTGTATGGATCCTGTTGAATCCTTCCAATAAGAGTGTATTCGGCTTCCAATTTAATATTCTTACGGTCATGTCTTTATTTAAACATATTTCAAAAAAAAAACTATTCATTTATTGGCACCGAACCGTGCGTTTGATCCACTTTTTAAGAATATGTTTATAAACGATGCAAACTTAATGAAATTTCACTTCTTATCTTTTGGGTTTTTAAAACAGCTTGGCTTTTATTAGCACATTTTCAAATTTAATGGAATTTTTAATTATTATCTTTAGGGCTTTAAAACAACTTGGCCTTTATTAGCGCTTTTATTCACTGTTTTACTTTTAATCTTAAGTTTAGAAATAATCTTGGCTTTTATTAGCACATTTTCAAGTTTAAGGGAATTTTTAATTATCTCTTTAGGGCTCTAAAACAACTTGGCCTTTATTAGCACTTTTATTCACTGTTTTACTTTTAATCTTAAGTTTAGAAATAATCTTGGCTTTTATTAGCACATTTTCAAATTTCGGTCGTTCATCGACCAACAGCAAAGGAAAAGCAAAAAAAAAAGAGACCATCACCGTGTCTGCTATGGCTTTTATATTCAATTCGCCTAACTGATAAATTCCTATCATGTTAGTGATCCTGTTAGCACAGCTTGCTTTCGTTAATTTGCGTTAGCTGGCCTTGTTTGACTTGAGGGTAATAACCTCTCATAAAGCTTTTTTTTTTTTTCTTTCCCCTTTTCAATCAAGCTACAATTTGTCTTAGATATTTCAGGTGGTTATTCGCACTTGGCAATACTGTCCCCTCTCATTAAGTCAAACTTTACTGAAGCTTTTGTGAAGTTCGCCTTACTATATTGCACTAAACAAACGAGACTTGAACGTAAAAGCTTTACTTTTCGCCTTCTCTGTTTACCATTTTTTTGTTTACTTCTATTTTTACGGACAGCGTGCGCGCAATGCACGTTGTAGATTTAATAAATTGAAATTCTTTCAATAGTGAGTGCAAATATAACACATTTAAATTCTAATAAAAAAATTACTTGTGGACCATATAATAAAAAGGTGAACAGCATACTTAATAGTTATGCGCAAGAGGAATACTGTTGGTGGTCACATTAAAAACACCTTGACAATGTTGGCGATATAATAAAAAAATAACTGAAGTACCCATGGAAGCCACATAAATTTCAAGGTATGTTAATGTCATTAATATTCACGTTGTTTTATTAATTCTTCGTTTACCCCTACCCAGGCCTACATGACAACCTGAATTTTGAGGTCATGTTATTAATTTTCGTTTGCACTTCTTTGGGATTGTGCATAAATCCGAGTTGATTTAATTCATCGCTTATTTCTTTATGCACATGTCCGTTCTTGCGTGCACCACGAAAGCCCTCCATATTACACTCCTAAAGTTCCAAAAGCGCATTTTCTGCTGTTTGAATTACTTTTAAAATATTTTCCCGGTTTTATTAAAGTCAACTGTTTTTAAAAATACGTGTCACTTTTTTGTTATCTCAACTTTATCTTTTGTCAAAGAAGATAAAGAAAAGAAACTGAGAGTTACTCGAAATATTGTGTATAAATTTTTCTGGATTATTCAAATAATATTCAAAATTTTGAGTAAATAGGTGAAAATATCACGCAGTACAAAAACAAAAAGAATTAATGCTACATGATGGCGTGTGAATATTTTCCCCACCCAGTCTAGTTAATTTTGCCTACGTGGTTCCTATTCACCACGATATTTGCTAAAATAAGAGCACTTTCTGAGAAATTTCGTTATCTGTTTTGGGTTTTTAACATTAAAAATCCGTTACGAGAAAACGTGCCAAAGTTGCAATTAAGTGCACAAACACGACATTAGTGAAAGAACAATAAGGCGGAATTTGTTTTCATTTATAAAAACATTAAAAAAGGTAATTATTTCAGAAAAATATACGAATTATTATTTAATAAAAATTTATTTACAGATGAAACGGAAGTGCGTACCAGGATGTTTAAATTTCAAGCATCTGTACATTTTTCCAAAGGAATTTCGAAGGTAAGTTATTAATTAAAAATTATTTATTGTTGTATCAATGCTAATTTTTGCAAATCAGTGCGCGCGCAAAATAATATCACTGCGTATTTTTGATATTTTTCAAGTGCAAAACGTGCAAAATAATTTAAAATTTTTATCGCAATAAGTCGAGACAGTGACT
>NC_051846.1:94576431-94668670 GCF_002237135.1 Teleopsis dalmanni | reverse complement strand
TCGACAAAACCTCGAAAAATAGAAAATATTTCGACAGCGAATCGTTTTGCCGTTCTAGCCGAAGACGATAAAAATACCAGACCCGCCCCTACCCAGAAACCGCCACCCATATTTCTGCGTGAAAAAAATTCAAACGCTCTTATATACTCCCTAACACAAAGTATTGGCAAAGATTCATTCCATGTTGTGCCTCTTCGTAAAGGAAATGTCGATGAAACGAAAATCTCGATCAACGAAGAAAAACATTACAGAGCAGTTGTAAACAACTTCGAAAAAAATGGAAAAAATTTTTACACCTATCAATTAAAAAGTGCCAAAGGATTAACAGTAGTTATAAGAGGAATAGAACCAGATTTGAATACAGCAGAAATTAAAGAAGCACTTGAAGAAAAAGGATTTAAATCAAAATCTATATACAACATTAAAAACCGCGATAAAGTTTCGACACCACTTTATAAAATAGAGCTTGAACCTGAAGGAAAGAAACCGCCACTCAAATCGAACGAGGCTCATCCAATTTATTCCCTACAATTCCTACTACACAGAAAAATATCAGTAGAAGAACCGCACAAGCGTAAAAACCCGGTGCGGTGTACTAATTGTCAAGAATATGGACATTCGAAGTGTTGCATGTGACGACTTTCACCGCACTAAGGATTGCACATCAAATAAGAAGGACCCAACAACAAAAAAATGCGGAAATTGTGGAGGCAACCACACCGCTAATTATAAAGGACGTGTAGTATACACTACCGAAAAACAAAGAATGTTTCCAGCATTGCGTCCCCGCTCTCAGTCAGTAATCCCACCACACCCTACTCAAATGCGATCTCAGCCAAATGCTCCATCTGACTCCAACAATACGTGTACACAAATATCATATGCAAACGCTGTTAGAGGATTCACTGGCCCAAGCAACGTCCAAAATGAAAACTCTACTAAACCATCTTCAAATATTGAAAACATGATCCAACTGTTTATGGAAAATATGACACAATTTATGAACACCTTGCAAAATATGATGCAGGGAATGATTCAAAATCAAAATATCTTACTTTCAATCCTATCCAAACCATGAATGCAATCAAAATTTGCTTCTGGAATGCTAACGGCTTAAGCCAACATAAAAACGAACTTGTATTGTTTTTACAATCACATCAAATTGACGTCATGCTGATCTCAGAAACCCATTTTAACGAGAAAAGCTACTTTAAGATACCTGGTTACATACTCTACGATTCGAAACACCCCAGTGGACGAGCAAGAGGCTGATCTGCTGTCCTCATAAAAAACCACATTAAACACTTTCCAACTCAAACCCTTGAAGCAGAATATATGCAGGCGACAAGCATATGTCTAGAAGAATACATAAAAGGTCTGACTATAACCTCAATCTATTGTCCACCAAGGTATAAAATAACGGAACTTCAATTCGAAGAATATTTTACAAAGCTTGGACCCAAGTTCATAGCGGCCGGCGACTTCAATGCCAAACACACATTCTGGGGCTCAAGACTTATATCACCAAAAGGAAAATCCCTGATGAACGTGATATCAAAACTCGACCTTAACATATCCTCCACTGGCACACCAACATACTGGCCTTCAGATCGGAAAAAAACTCCAGACGTCATTGATTTTGCGGTAACAAAGAATTTAAAAAGAGATCAAATTGCTACCGAGGCATCCTTAGAACTCTCCTCTGATCACACGCCGACTTTTATTCTGATTAGAAACACATCAATAGTCAATCCAAAATCTGATGAAAAGCTCACAAACCAGCACACAAATTGGCTAAAATTTAAAAAATATGTTAGCTCACATATTAACACCGACATTTCCCTAAAATCAAATATTGAAATTGACAAGGCAGTCCAGGACTTCACAGCTTTACTTCAACAAGCCGCTCGAATATCAACCCCACTCCCAATACCCCACAAACCTATAAACTACCATACATCGAACAAAATTGCAACCCTTATACAGGAGAAACGACAAGTACGACGCCAATGGCAACAACAACGATCCCCCCGTATTAAAAAACAACTCAAGAATCTGACGAAAGCACTTCAGAGATTACTCAAAGAAAAAAATCGCATAGAATACGAAAATTTTATTTCACAGTTGTCTCCAACGCAAACAACAAACTACTCCCTTTGGAAAGCCACTAAACTCAAGAAAAAGCCCGTTATACACAGAGCACCCCTCCGACTTACAGATGGAAACTGGGCTAAAAGCGATGAGGAAAAGGGTGCTGCTTTTGCAAATCACCTTAAATATGTATTTACCCCAAACTCTACTTTAACAAAACTTGACTCTCTGCCTTACTCCACACGAAACGACAATATGACAATTTGCTTCAGTAAAAAACCACTAAAAAGCGAAATCAAAAATTTAAATACCAAAAAAACCCCAGGCTACGACTTAATTACAGCGAAAATGCTGAAAGAGATCCCACAAATCGCCAAAGACCAACTACTTTTTATTTATAACGCTATTTTAAGGACTGCATATTTTCCAAACGACTGGAAGCTATCCAAAATCATGATGATACCCAAGCCCGGAAAGGACCCCGCTCAAGTCACCTCATATAGACCCATAAGTCTGCTTCCAATTCTCTCAAAATTATTTGAAAAACTTTTTATAAAACAACTAATGCCATATATAAATAAGAAAAGAATAATACCTAACCACCAATTTGGATTTAGAGAAAAACACAACACAATAGAACAAGTACACCGCATAGTACGAGTAATTAAGGAAACATTTGAGAAGAGGCAGTATTGTTTAGGCGTCTTTCTAGACATAACCCAAGCCTTTGACAAAGTTTGGCACGAAGGATTGTTCTGGAAACTTGAGAAACATTTACCATACAATATATCCTCAGTTATCAAAAACTACCTCTCAAATAGAAGATTTGTTATAAAACAAAATTCTTTTGTCTCCAATGCCTTCCCCATTATGGCAGGTGTACCCCAAGGTAGTGTTCTGGGCCCCTTGCTGTACCTGATTTTCACAGCGGACATGCCAACCAGTGACTGTACAACAACATCAACATTTGTGGATGACACTGCCAATCTCAGCCATAGTGACCCATTCACAGCCACAAAATCAGTTCAAGACCACCTCAACAAACTGCAAAAATGGCTCGATCTCTGGAGAATAAAAGTTAACGAATCGAAAAGTGTACACATAACCTTCACTCTACGACGAGATACCTGCCCTGCCCTTCGTATTAATGGAAAAGTAATACCACAATGCAATGACACCAAATACTTAGGAATGCACCTCGACCGAAGGCTTACGTGGAAAAGGCATATAGAAACCAAAGTAACCCAAATTAAACTCAAACAACAAGAACTAAACTGGCTGATAAATAAAAATTCTAAACTTAATCTCACCTATAAAGTGCAACTTTACAACACAATGATGAAACCCATATGGATCTACGGAATTGAACTCTGGAGCTCTGCTTCTCCATCAAACATTGAAAAACTTCAAAGAACTCAATCAAAAATCCTCCGGCAAATAGTCGGTGCCCCCTGGTATATAAAAAACGCAAATATTCATAGAGATCTTCGAATTGACACAGTCACAGATGTAATTACCAGCAACACACAAAAGTACAAAATCAAACTCAGGAACCATCAAAATCCACTTGCAAGCAACCTTACCCAAAGCGCTGGTACACAGCGACTCAAAAAAAACTACATAAACCCGGCTATTCAAGAATAACGCCCCACATGGTAACGCAATTGGACGAAGCTTTGGCTAAGGACAATTAATTATCTACTTTTCTTTTTTCAAATATTTTAATACAGCAATTAGCAGCGAAAATTTATTGTTAGTTCTAAGTTGATTTTTAGAAGATTCAATAAAAATTAAAATAAAATTTAAAAAAAAAAAAAAAATAACAATTGAAATACCACAAATCCACGCAAACTAAAAATTATCATTTGTACTCTTCGGTAGCAAATTGACATAAATCATATAGCATATATAAAATATTTTTTTTAAATTGAAATAAGTAAAGCTATGACAATCTATTAAATCTATTATTCTGATTTGTTTAATTTAATGTTTAAAAATAATAAAAAACAAAATAGAAAAATAGCAAGTCATACAATGGGGGGTATATGCTCATATTGCTATGGAAAGACTTTCAAGTGATATGTTATTCGCGATGACCCTTGATAAAATCAAAATCGTTTAGAATTTTTAATGAAACTGTACAGTACAAATCTTATAAGAAATCTGTTGTTAAATATAAACTAAAAATATAATAACTTCAACAAATATCTTAACATTAATTCGATACAATTGACAGACCTGGAGGTGCGCACGCACGTCAACGAGCATCGTTCTGTTTCATAAAATTTCATTTTATGATTTCGTAAAACGAATTTTGTAGTCAGTACCGAATAGATCGTTGATGCCCAAGAATGTGCGCGCTCGTCGTTAATTTTTGTGGTGAGTATTATTAATAAACATTTCGAGTTTATTTATTTATTATTAACTTTATATAGTCATTTAAATAACAAGTAAAGAAAAAAAACAACTTACTGCTATAGCAGCTTGGGCCTTAAGCAATTAAGTAGTGATAATTTAATTATTAAATGTCCTATTTTAACAGTTTGATTTATTTTATAACTTAAAATATATTTACATTAGTTATATGTTTACTTAAGTTTTCCCTAAATAAGATGGTAGAGGTTTGAAAATTTTAAAAACTCTGACATCTTTGATTAATTAATTGGATATAATCATTTTTTATGTATTTTCTACACCACCTTTGAGGTATACATAGAGGCGCGTTACCGAGTTAAGGTGCCGGTTCCCCAGGAGGCATATACACCATTTTTATATATTTTATTTTATTGTATATAAGATTAAATTAAAACTATAATATACAAAATATTTACATTGTAATTTAATAAATATAAGTTTTATATTACTATATTAGAAATTAAAAACTTTAAAAAATTATAAATACAAGTTTAAATATTTTATATGTTAATTTAATTGATAATTATTAATTAAAAGTAAATCATTATCATCATATGAATTTACAAGTAATAATAAATAAAATAAAATTAAAAGCATAAATTATTGTACAATGTATACCAGAAAATATATAATTTATTTTAAAAAATTAAATGGAACATTATATATATAAAATATTATTTCTATACAAAAGACAAATAGATGTCATCAAACAAATATATATTTTTAACATAAGAGTCTTAACAAATCTTTTTAATTTTGAAATGCTATTGCGGCATTTACTTTAAAATTAGGGGATTGAAAAGTACATGATAATGCCATAAAAATTGTAAAATCTACAAATGCGTTACACGCAAAACCTTTTGTCTAAAATTAGGAACGTTAAGTTCTCTATTAAAAAATTTTAAAATGAAATAGGTATATTCGCATCCTTATAAACAGGGTCAAGATACTTTTAAATACTTTAAAATACTTTTAAAACACAGATTATAACACAACAAATAATAATAACAATTGCATTCTTATCTTCCTTCCCCATCGGTTGCTGGAAATTTGTATAAAGTCTTGTAAGTGGCACAGCCGCTAACACAGTGTCTCACCATCTACAAAACATTTTAATTTATTAATTATATTCTCCACTATTTTTAAATCATAATTATTATTATTACCTTTCTTTATTATTTCAAAAAAAATGTAGGATTAAATAACTTTGTTCACTTTTTGCTTTACGATATTGGGCGCAAATAAATTTTATTATTATTACAATCATTTGCGCGGTAATTATTTTTTAAATTGTAATGATCAATTTTACAGTAAAAATAAAATTGATCTTACAGTGTTGAGGACCTAGGATAAGTAAGTAATTAAAAGCACTGATTGACAAATATTTCATTGATATTACCTCGAATTCTTACGGCTGGTCTACAGCAATAATGTCAGTGGAGTTGTGTTGTGAAAGAAGTTGCTGGATGTAAGCGGAAATTCTTAAGAAAGTAGAACTATGCCACAATAAAGAAACTTATAGAATAATAACATTTAACATGTCCTCTCGGTTTATCCGTCTTACTTTAGTTTAAATAAATTCTTTTTTTATAATAATAGTTAAGAAAAAAGAAACTAGCACCCAAACACATTTATGGAAGAAATCAAAACAAAAAAAAAAAGGAAACAGCAACGTGAGAGATGTCATTTTCATTTGATTTTTTACATTTTCGTTTGATCGCCAAAATATTGCAGCGGGAAATAGAGAAAGGAATAGAAAAGAGTGTGCAGCATAAACAGCGCAAGACGAGAGACGAAAGAATAACAAACAGCAAAGTAATTGGAAGCTTTTTTTTGAAAGCTTGAGTTTATTGACCGCGAAATGGCGGATTAAAAAGTCTGAGTTAAGCAGTTATAAAAAAGTAAATAAAAGGAGCATTCGGAGGATCTTCTGTCTTCTTGGTTGAGTTTTTTTTGAACGGAACGGGCAGAACGTATGACAGAGTTTAACTTCAGTGATTCGCAAAGAATACAAAAGAAATAAAAAAAAAATATATATATGAAACTCTTATCGGAAGCGGCGTGAAGTTGTTAATATATAAATTTATACTCTGGAACAGTGTTTTATACCATAACAACTATCAAGTATTTTAAATAAAAAAAAAAAATTATATAAAAAACCAATTTTTTTTTTTGAGAGAGACGTCCCTAGTGCCTTTGCTTTACCGCAGAATATGTTACATTATTAACCACAAAGGAAACCAAATGAAGTGTTTAAAGAAATTCAAATATATTACTAACTAAATTATAAATACGAAATTAAACAATAGAAAAGTGTTAACATCTAACAATTTTTATATTTCAATAATATATATCCAATGAACGTTTTTTTTTTAACATCAATAAATCAAGTATCGAATGCATTGAATGTGATAAAATCAAACTGACACCTGGGACAGCAACGGCGACGGCAACAGTAGCAGTGGCGCGAACGTTAACAACAATAAGGCATCAATTGCCAGAATAGCAATAATAACTAAATAAATTACTTATTGCATTAATTATCTACTTACTTAATTTTTTTTGAAGTATTATTTAATTTTCTTTTATATAATAACTAAGAATATCCATGAAAGTTAAATATAATTAATTGAAGTATGTTAAATGAATACTGTTACTTATTACATTAGTTATCTATTTACTTAGTTTTTTTTTTTTGAAGTACTCCGATTTAATTTTCTTTTATAAAATAACTAAGAATATCCATAAAAATTTAGAATATACGGTATAAATCGTATAATGTATTTTTATAATTATTTGTAATTTAATATAGCCCATTAATTTTTTTTTTCTCCACCCCCGTATATTTGTAAATATTTATGATATAGAGATTCAACTTTGGTTGGTTTTTTTTTTTTTTGTTTAAAACATATCCCAGGTACAGCAGAGGAGCGGTGACGTCATCATTACAACTGCGGTGAGTGTGATTTGTTTTTTTTACTTCGTAGTTTTCATTATCACAAAAATAAGTGAATAGTTGCGAGGGGAAATATATAAAAAAAAATTGATACGCGGAAAAAAAAAAATTTGCTTTGTTAATGAATTTATTTTAGATATTTTATTGATCGTAATTGAAAATTTGTACTTGGAAATTTGTAGTTATAAATAAAAGAAAAAAATTAGAAAAAAATTAAATTACATTACTGCACCTCTCATCTTCGTTTACAAGGAAAATTCTTAGACCTATAGTTTTCTTTCCAATTTCTAGCTCTTTGTTGTTGAGTTCTTGTACTGAACCCTGGTATACGCTAAGTATACCCTGGCCGCGGTAGAGGCCGGAAAGGTCGTTACAAAACATGGCGCAGTACAATCAAATTTTTTGTCAAAAAATCAAAACAGAGAACCAAAATTATGCTCCCTGTTGCACTCATTGCCCATACAATTTTTCTTAAGAGTAAGTTAAGGTTCGTATTCGGAGCAAGTTAAGGTCCGTATTCGGAGCGAATAAGGACCTTAACTTGCTCAAGTTGGAAATAATCGTACGTTTTGAAATGGTATTAGTGCAATTTCTGAGAGTGTGTTTGTTATTTTGTGTTGTGCTTATTTACCATAAGTTTCCGTTCTATATAAAATCTTCTTTGCTCTCAATATTCTACTCACAAATTTTATTATGCACAGTTTCTATTTTTTCTGTACTGCCGTTTTGTATGGACTTGTTTTTATTGATTGTTGTATGTAAAATTCCTATGCTGACCGCAACGACTACAGTAATTTGTGAAATTTGTAGCTTTGTAGCTTTGTTGATTACCACGTTTTGAATATGACAATGACTCTGATCGAAGGTAATTATAATTCGGCTTATCTGCGGTATTTTTTTATGTTGATACCGTAAAGCTCCAACAAAATTAGTGGTGTTGTTATTATCCCCATCAAGTTGACTTTAATTTTCTTTTGCCATTGTTATTGCTTTTGCAATATCCATAGCCTTGTTTAAAAAAATATTACCTTCGCTCAACAATCTTTCTTTAATATGGATATATTTAGATGATAAACTACATACAAAAATATCTCTTATTAATTCCTCTTGCAGAGATCTAAATTTACAACTTTTGCTTAAATTTTTCAATGACGTCATATATTCATCTAATAATTCTATATAAAAAATTTGTGACGTTCTATTGCTTTATTTACTTTTGGAATAAAATAGGCATCATATTCTTCAATCAGATCTTTGTCAGCAATAGAGTTCAAATTCACATTAAATAAATTGAAAATTTCCATTGCTTCGCTCCCAAGATGATGTAAAAGCAAAGCTACAAGGCGTTTATCAGCCTGCTCCTCCAGATTTGAAGCACGTAAGAAAATCGTAAATTGCGTCTTCCATCTGGTTCACTCTACTGACAAATTCTATGACTTGAAATTTATTGGAGCTATGGTTGTGGCTATCGACATGAATTGTTGATTTGTTGCCATTTGCCGTGGAATTGTTGCTTTGGACTCATTCTCCATTTTTTTTTAATTTAAGTTTAATTTAGATTAATTTAAACTTAATTTTTCTTTTTTTTTTTTTTAAAATGTTTTATTTTTTCACTTTTAAGTTTTATACTTATTTCAAAATAGCTATAGTTTATTAATTTTTATTGACTTTTATTTTATTTTTTTAAGGCACACACCTGACACCATGTACTGTTTAGTAACAACTGACTTTATTATATTTTAATGTGCAATACAATAATGTAAAATATAAAATATGTATAAGAGTTACTTATAAGAGTAACATATAAGAGTACTTATTTTAAACTTCACAACAACATGTAGATGCACTTAGTCGTTACCCAATTGAAATAAACATCATTAAATCAGAGGTTTCAGCTAGAATTGGGTATGCACAATGCAAAGATGAGCAGTTGCGCGTAATTATGGAGGTCTTAAAAAACAGGCAATTTGAAAACTATTCCATTATGGGCAAAATGTTTTATAAAAATGTTAAAGGACTCGATTTGATTGTAGTACCCAGATTTATGAAAAAGATATTATAACGTCTGCACCCGAAGATGGTCATTTTGGAACAGAAAAAACAATACATAGTATACAACAGAATTTTTGGATTCCTCACTTAAAAGCTAAAGTAAAACAAATAATAAAAAATTGTGTTAAATGCATTATTCATAATAAAACACTTGGGAAAAAAGATGGAATGTTGCATTGTATTGATAAAGATTCCACTGCATACAATTCATATAGATCATTTGGGACCAATGGATACAACAAAAAAAAATTAGAAATACTTTCTAGCAATTGTCGATGCTTTCTATAAGTTTGTTTGGCTATTTTCAACTAAATCAACAGGTCAAGAAGAAGTAATTAAAAACCTAACAGAATAGACAAATATTTTTGGATGTCCGGAACGAGTGATAAGTGACAAAGGTCCACATCAGCTGCACTTCAAACCTTTATGGTAGAGAGTGGAGTACAGCATGAACTAATCACAACTGGCGTATCACGGGATAATGGACAAATTGAACGGGTTAATAGATCAATTATTTCCATTCTATCGAAACTTTCCACAAATAACTCAGCAAAATAGTATAAATTTGTATAAAAGTAAAAAATGGTATAAAAGTTCTTTAAAATTTTTGCCGTTCGAAATTCTTTTTGAAACCAAAATGAGGTCGAATACTATAACTGATGATAACCTGAAACTGGTCGAGAGCGAAGTTATATAAAATTACGATAAAGATCGTCAAGAATTGAGAACAAAAGCTAAAGATGAAATATTAGCAGCACAGAATGCATATAAAAAGTAGTTCGATGCCAAACGGAAATAAGAAAATGTGTATAACCTCGGCGATTTGGTAGCGATAAAGAGAACACAGTTTGTGGCCGGCAAATATGTGGGTCCGTATAAAGTGACTAAAGTGAAACGCAACGAAAGATACGATTTTGAAAAGGCAGTAGACACCGAAGGCCCTAACAAAACGTCAACCAGTTGTGACAACAAAAAATTATGTAGATATGTCATTAACGAAGAAGATTTATTGTCATCAGAGGCAATGAGCAGGATAACAATGACAATGATCAGGATGGCCGATTGTAAGCCTGTTAAGCAGTTATGTGGAAGCCGGTCAAGCAGTTATATATTATAGTCAAGCAGTAACAGTGGTTAAGTTTAGCAATCAAGTAAAAGTCGGTCAAGCAGTTTTATAGTCAAACAGTAGTGGTAGTAGTAGTTAAGTCAACAGTCGGCAGTTAAAGAGTACGGTTAAAGAGCATGAATATTAAATTACATACTTGTAATTATTTACCTTGATAAAGTCTATTAAATTGTGTATATTAAATATACACAAAGTAGGTATATATATATTCTATTGTAACGACCTTACCGGTCCCTTTCCAAGGCCGGGGTATACTCACGGTATACCAGGGTTCAGTACAAAAAAACTAGCAAAAAGAGATTGTACAAAATGAACATGTATATAAATAAACACAATTCATATAATATAATTCATATTTATATTCATATATTTATATAATTTAAATAATTATACAGCAATAATAATACACAATATATATATAATATAATAAATAATATAAGATAACATATAATATTATATGTAAATAACAAAAAAAAAACAAAAAAAAGTGTTTTCGTTCGTAGCCAACAAACATGTTACTGGAGTCTTCTGCTGCTGCAAGGAACACAGATGTCGCTGTAGAAATTCTCGACGAGACAAATGCTGCCACGACATAAACTCTGAAGATTTAAGGCCTCGTTTTGCGTTGAGCTGTGGTTAAAACAACCTGCAGAACAAATACAACAACCCTATCGTGTAACTTTGTAGACGGCACGGTACGCACTCTTAAACATTTCTTGAAAACCGAAATTGAGTGAAATATTCAAGTTCAAAAATTTGCTATTGCAATTGTCACTGTTGTTTTCTTTATGTTCTCGTTTTATTACATGGTATGCACGTTTAACATTTTGAACCGAGATTGCTTGAATTAGGCAAGTTTATAATATCTTTCTATTGTATCAATTACCGTTTGTTTTATTTCCGGGTTTTGTCTTTCTCACAAGTTTTTTTTTTTGGTTTTATTCTTATTTTAATGAAAAAATATCCATGTTTGAATTTTACTATTAATTCATGAAATATAAAAATTTTCCAAATTATTCTTATACAAATTAAATTTCATTTCACGATTTTGCTTGTTCAATTTTTTTTTTTACATTTCAGCCACACTGCACAGGTATCACACGTCGTACCTCAAAGTCACCTCTCCCAGATTGATTCTCGTTTCCCCTTCACAGATTTTATATATTTCATTGCTTCTGCATTCCTATTTTTTTCTCTGCTGCAGTTCTTTTTAATCATATGCGCTCGCACAATTTTTTTTTTGCAAAAAGTCATCTGCGAAAAGCTCTTTTACCATTACCTGTGTTTGTTCATTTGTTTATCTTTTAAATGCGTTTTGTTAAACTTCGTCTATGCAGTGGCTGGGATAAATATTGATTCATATTTACAACAATTAAACAAAATTTACTCAATTTCTATTTCAGATAGAAATTCAGATTACGAATATATAAAATGGAAATTAGCAAAAATTTCCATCATTACACTATATATATATAGAATAGATATATATTCTGATGAAATCCATTTATATTCTATATATATGAAATATATATATACACATAGTAGAAAAAGTATGCCTTCATAAAGAGTCTAGAAAATGATCATTTAAAAATATTTTTAGATGAAAACAGTAAATTTTTATAATGCAAAATAAAAGATGTGAAATTAGTATTAGTGAGCGATATATAACTGTTAAATTTTGAAAAGATTACGGCAGCCAACGAAACATTGCTAAAGATATTGGTCGTCAATATTCATCTGTGCAAAAAGTTATAAATAACTTTAAGGAGACGGGTAATTATGTTTTAATTAAGTTTTTTTAATACGAAAACCAAAAGTTCATGAAAAGGAAGTGAAGAATCAAATGAAGAAATTGTTAGAAAACATCCTCTCCAAAGAGTATTAAGGAAATACAGTCGTTCATGGGAGCGATCAACTATTATGGAAGGAGGGTTTGACAATTGTTTGGCCCGTAAAAGTATTCAAACCATATTTGTATGGATAAACATTTTTGATCAGAACGGATCATAAGCCATTGAAATGGATGTTTTATGTAAAGAATCCTGGATCGAAATTAGTACGATGGAAACATAAGTTAGAAGAGTATATGTATGACATAGAA
This sequence comes from Teleopsis dalmanni, assembly GCF_002237135.1. NCBI lineage: Eukaryota > Metazoa > Arthropoda > Insecta > Diptera > Diopsidae > Teleopsis > Teleopsis dalmanni. The sequence continues at coordinate 94,655,929 of NC_051846.1, read as the reverse complement.
TATAAAAAAGGAGTTAAAAACGTAGCAGCTGATCGTACCTGTAGAAATGCGTTAGTAGTAACAAGAAAAGGAAAAAAAAAAGGAACGTTGTAAATGTTGTAGCGAACAGAGCAAACGAGAAGATGAAAAAGCGGAAAATACTCAAGAGAAAATGGAAATCGAAAATAATGGAAAAGAAGCGATTAAAGTAAACTTTAAAAACTGTTTGATCAAAACCTTGGAATCAACTGTTTGCAAGTATTGAACACTTCAATTCAGTACTTATGTTGATTCTATCAAAACAACAAATCACTGAATGCTTCAATCCAGTGATTTCGACGAATGTCCTAATTATCCTAATCACTGAACACTTAAATCCAGTGAATAGGCGCTTATGTGACGTAAATTTAGCCCTTGAACTAAAGTTACAAAGCTAATAGAATAAAGGATGAAATCAATAACGAATGTGACTTCGCATCAATTGAATTGTCAAAAATTCAATTGTGCCTTTTATTTGAAAATTAATAATCAATTACAACAAATAAATTAACTAAAATAACCTTGACCATGCATGCCTAACAATGAACTTGTTACAAACTGCAAGAGTGCATTTTCTTGCAGATGAAATTTTACGCTTTTGTTTATATGTACAAACAAAACCGTGTGACGTGTTTTGGGCATTGCATTGACGAAGTTATTTTTTACAATAAAATATATTTCTAACAAATTATTTAATACAATATAAACAATTATTACAAGCAAATTAATACAAACAAATAAATTTATACAATTCATGTAATATAACATTTAGCAGTATGTAATATTATGTATCTATCGTTGTATGTATCTATCTATATTTTTTTTGTATATTTTATATTTTTTTTATATATTTTATATTTTTTTTATATATTTTATATTTTTTTATATATTTTATATATCTTTTGATTTTAGATGACTGAAATTAATAAACTCAAGCGCCACGCTTCCTCTGGACGGAAGAGGATCAGATTTTCCTCCTACAACTGTGGGAGTAATATCTAAACGATTTCCGAAAATGTAAGTATATTAAACAATGCATTTTATTGCAATGCAAATAGAAATGAAATTTAAATTAAATAAAACAATGTATAGTTGGTGGCATTTAGTTAATTAATATTTTAATATTAATATTTATTTTCAAATTATTAAATGTTATTATAATATTAATATTTTTTCAGGACTCATATGCTGAATGCAGAGTGGTTGAGAACCCAGTGAAGAAGTCTATTGTCAACAATGTGGGACGTTGACAGGGTTAAGCCCATCCGGATTGACTTCCCCAATTGACAGCGATGAAGCATCTTGCTCTTCCGCAAAACTAAAGAAAAAAATAAATTATATATATATATATATATAGGTATATATGAATATGACAGCCATCTGTTTAATAAAAGATTCGTTGTACTAATAATGTTTTATTCATTAATTAATTAAGTACCAACTGCTCCAAAACATGGGAAACCAAGATTACAAAAGCCGTTTACGGTTTCCTTAATTTCTGCAATAGTTGGAGGGTATGACGATATGTGCTCATTAAATATTTGACAAACTGCATTGCAGAAATCTAATACAATTTCACAAACAGTACTTTTTCTAATACCAAATAAATTACCAACAGTCCTATATTCAGCAGAAGAACCAAGTGCAAACAAATCGATAGTCATTGTTTTTTCTAGAGCAATGCAAGCTTGCATATTAGTGTCCGATTTATCCATCGTTTAAATTTTTTCACAAATTTTTTTAAAAGATTCTCTGCTAAAACGGAAGTTTTCTTTAAATTTTGTATCATCCATTGTTGGCACATCTTGTTCCCAAAAATTATTGCTGCGATCCTAAAAGAAAATTATTCAATCATTTGCTTTCGTCTGACCAATTTTTTATTCTTACAAATTTCCACAATTGTCTTCTGTCAACTCCTGAAGCTATGAACAGTGTTGTTTTTGCTATGAATTTAGTTTTCATAGTAAAAAGTTTATTTATAGCTTTCTGATTTTTTATTACTTTCAATAATTACATTTTTAATTTTGAATTAAAAAAACGGCGTTTTTTGAACTAAATTAAAGCAAGTTTCTTTAATTATTCTTGCTTATCCATTTTGAATTTAAATGGATGCATTCAAGATATTATTTAAATGAACAACTAAAAATATTTCTACGACCATTGATATATATTATTACATACCTTGTTTGATTACAAATTTGATAAAATTAATTTTAAAATATATTAACTTGGGTCTACACTACCGATAGTATTAATCATTATATTAGGGAAATTTAATGTCAAAATAGTTAACGCCGAATTTTTGTTAAACTTGTTGCATCCAAGATATTGTTTAAATAAAAACTAGAATTTTTTCTTCTACGTTAGATATATAAACAACATACCTTGTTTGATTAACAAATTTTATAATATTAATTTAAAAATATATATTACAATTTAAAAATTTTTTGTCAAAGTAGTTAGCGTCGAATTTTTGTTAAACTTGCTGCATTCAAGATATTATTTAAATACAAAACTAGAATTTTTTATACGACGATATATACATGTTTTCGCATGCTCCCACTTTGTAGGGTTAAGTATAAAACAGAAAGTTATTTTGTAAGAGAAAATATAGAGAACAAGTAGAATTTAAATTACGATCTGAGCATGCTTTGAGTAAAAAGCTTTATTTGTAAGCTCAGATCATTTGAATATAAAAGCAAGAGCATCGCTCACTTTGTTGGATTTTGTCGGCTAAGCGTTTTAAAGTAAATATTGTAATATGTAGAACGTTGAAGTTTTCATTTTTAGTTTTAAGTTAGTTTTAAGTTTTCATTCTTTTGTACGGTTTTAAGAGGGTTAGAAACGAATTCTACCCATTAATAAATATATCTTTTTTAAAACATATAACCGAACACGAATGAAATAATTGGCGCCCGAGCAGAACATTGAAGTTTTCATTTTTAGTTTTAAGTTAGTTTTAAGTTTTCATTCTTTTGTACGGTTTTAAGAGGGTTAGAAGCGAATTCTACCCATTAATAAATATATCTTTTTTAAAACACATAACCGAACACGAATGAAATAATTGGCGCCCGAGCAGGGACACTCGTCACAATTGCAGAAAACATAAAAAGTACGCGACGCGAGTGTAAAATATAAAATTCCTGCAATATATAACACCCGATAACAAAGGTGTTTGCAGTGGATTAAAAACTAACAAATATCCCAAAAAAGGGAGAAAAGAAAACCTTGATAAACCTTGATAAAAAGTGTTATTCGGAAAGTGATCAAAGTGCTATTTGAATAAAACATTTGGTGGATTATAAAGTGAATAACAAAGTGGTGAAAAATTAAAAGTAACCCAAAAAATTTTTAAATCACAAAAAGCCAAATTCAATAATAAAGAATCGCGCGGTCACAAGCACTAATTTCAAGACATTAAAATAATTTAATAAGAAAGTGACTTTATATAATCAGCCGCTTCGAATAAATTATTTATCTGCTGCCAACTGGAGCCGAAGAAAAGGATTCCTGGACAGCATAGAACCCAACCATCAACTACCAAGTATCCTCATAAAAGAGGAGAAGAAATTTAAAAAAATATATATAATAATAAAAACAATAAATAATAATAATAATACATAACTCAGGATGGGAGAAATCATAAGCGACGAGGATGCCCGCAGGATTCAACTGTTGATACAGGAATCAACCGATCGGGAGAATCGAAATTTGGACGATGATCACAAAGCCGTCCTGGAGCAATTACGAAAGCGATCAGCAGCCGCTAAGGTAGATCGACATTTGAAAAATCAAATTTTGAACGAAGAACGCGAAGCCATCCTAGAGCAACTACGAAAGCGATCAGCAGCCGCTAAGGTAGATCGACATTTGAAAAATCAAATTTTGAACGAAGATCGCGAAGCCATCCTGGAGCAACTACGGAAGCGGTCAGCAGCCGCTAAGGCAGATCGACATTTGGAAAATGTCTATGGTCCCAGAACTGGCCCGGACGCTCGCTGAAACCAGCCATTGGCTCCGAGTGTCACAAGGTTTTTTTGAAGCCTTCTCAAACCGAAGTTGTCCAAACCAATAAATGGAAAAACTAAAATTAATAATTAAAAAAATAATATAAAAAACATACTGTATAATAAAAACGGAAAGTGTCTACAACAACTGATGTGCATCACAAAGAAATCGAATTCAACAACAAATAGAATAATAACACCACAGATGGGCTACAGGTGAAAACTATAAGGCCTTACAACAACCCAACATCATCACCCTCAACATCACCATTTGCCACATTTCTTAACGAATTGGTGGAGGTATTTTTCTTTTTATATTACCAATAACCAAATTTCCCTATTATTAAAAAAAAAAAAAAACAACAAGTTTTTTTAAAAGTTTTAAGAAATTAACATATCTAAATAAATTTCTTTCCAGTATTAATAATATTAATGTTACAGAAAATATATTTTTTGTTTTTTTTTTTTTTGCAAGAAATTAATAATTTTTAATAATACCCTAGTACATTTAGATTAATAAAATATTATAAAAAATATAATAATCATACAAATAAATTAGAGTTTCAAATTAAATTTTTGAAATTTTCAATATACATTTTAAAATAATTATATGTATAAAGTATTACAAAAAATTTTATTATCGATGTTTAATACCTACAAATACAATATATATATTTCATAATTGATAAACATTTTTCTATAGATATTAAATTTTGTAGCAATTTTCCCTAATAATAAGGAAAAACGGTTTAAAACTATAATAAATTTTTTAAAACTTAACATAAAAATACATAAGTCTAAAGTTTTGAGGAAATATATCTAATAGATTTTAAGCAATGAATAAATTCAATTCATTGAAGTAATATTATTTTTTTAAATTAATCCACTTTTTAGTGATAGAAAATTATAAAAATACAACATTACAAATAATTTATTAATTATAAAAATTGTTAATAAAAGGAAGAATATTGTTTATAGAAGTTATAGATTTATTATTTAGCAATTATAAACTATAATTTAGCTATTATAATTATACCTCATAATAAGTATGAAAATTAAAAGTAATATTACACAAGTAAAGATGAACTTGGGTACTTCAATAATAGTTTACACTTATATTATATAAAAAGAAATAAAACGTAATATAAATATTTTAATTTCCCACTAAAAACATATTCGTGTTGTTATTTAAACATATATATATATTAGATTTTCCTAAAAGGAAAACCTGAACACAATTTAATAATATTAAATAAAAATATGTATTACACTACTAAATATGTTATACACATATTTGATATTAGTTTCATATCACCCTACGTGACTAATTTTTGCATAAATTATGTAAAAATTCCAAAATAAAATTCTAATAGAAGTCAAAATTGAATTAAACTTTGAAAATAAATATTGAATGGCAAATATAATACAAGTATAATAATCTCTTAGTTTAGATTAACCACTATGAAGAAAATTAGAAATTAAAAATAACAATAAACATTTTATAACATTGTTTTGATAATAATAAAATAAAGAAGAAAAATAATATAATAATTAATAATATATTATTATAATATATACAAAATAAATATATTTAAATAAAAGCAGAATTTTAATAACATAACTGAACTAATTATTATTAATAAAAAATTTCAACAAAATTAAAATCAAAAAATAAGTATATATACGATATAAAAGAAATAATATGATGAAAAATAAAGATCTTAAACGAAAACCCATGACAACGACTGACGTTTACCGACTTTCCCCAACGACCCAAAATTAAATAAATTAAATAATATTCCGGGGCAAAACAAGCCTGGAAAGCCAGCCGATGACAATACCGGAAAAAGGTAAAAATAAATAAAAATAAAAGGAAAAATATCGATATAAAAATATATAAAAGAAATATATATATATATATATAAAGGTATCCACCTTGGGATAAAGAATATCCTAAGGCGCCAGCCGAAGAATTTACCGGCAATATAAGAAAATAGTTATATAAATTACATAAAGATACCTCCTTGGGATAAAAAAATCCTAAGACGCCAGCCAAAGAAATTACCGGCAACATATTCAATGAAAATTTTAAAATAAACATTGATAAATATATTACCTTGGAAAAAACCCTAAAGCTGAGCCGAAGCAACTATCGGCAATATATAAATCATGAATCAATTCCAATATTATTTTGCATGTGAAGAATGAGGCTCCTTAGTAGCTTTATTAAAATAAAGAGGAAAAGGGGATACATTTAGTATCAGCCACTTCATTGTATTATAAAAAGAAAGCGGGAATTCGAACAATTGTTGAAACTCCTATATGGAGTAAACAATGTTCATATCTAACTTTCGTGGAGGATTTCATAACAATAATATATTAAACCCTAATGGACAGAATAAAAACAAGTTAGAAAATGTATTATTTTAGCTAGACCCACAGCTACTGAAGACTTTTCTGCTACCGTCAAACTGTCTCTATAATAATTAAAGTATCCAAGAGTAAATGAATAAATTAAAAATTCCAATATTTCTAATAATAAATATTCCCTATTTAAATTACCGAGTTATAAACGAACTTGACGATCAATGACTATGACCAATGACTTCATATAACAAGAAAAAATACAAAAAAACAAAAAGATATGTATATATAAAAAAGATAATAATTAAGTAAAACAATTAATTAAGCAGTAAATACAATACAATGAATAAATCCTTTTAATTTATTTTAAAGGAATTAGTTTATAAGGTTATCATTTTGTTACACATATGATAGCATCTATATTTGACTTCATAAAATATTCGATATATATAAAATAATATTTATAACATACACATAAAATAAAATAGAATATGGGTCATTCTTTTACAAACCGGACGGATTTTGGCAAAAAATGACCTCATCACCTCCGATTTGGCTGAAATTTTTTTTATGAGCTCCTTTCATAAAATAAGAAGACCCGTATCTCGGGAAAGAATTTTGTAATTTTTTTCCTAGGAGATATGGACCCATGGGGTTTTGAGAATTGGCATTGTAGACACATTTTCAAATGGCTATATCTCAAGTTCTATAAAAGGTAGAAACTTGAAATTTATTGCGTTTTAAAGATAATTGGTTGAGCTTTTAAGAAATTGTTTAAACAATTAAGATTGTTTATATTTAAGTACTAATATTAACCGTTAAATTTCAAAAAAAAAGATATCTCAAAAGGGTACACAACATTTTTCATTTTTTATATTTTATTTAGATTCAATTTTAGATTTTACTAAGAAATAAAAATTTTCATGATAGCATCGATTTTTATAAATTTTTTAAATTTTTTTTTTCTCATAAAACACATCAAACACATGCGTGCTATATTTACATTGAATGAATTTTCAAAAAATATACTACAAATATTCTTATATAATATTTTTGATTTCAATTAGTAATAAAATTGTACATAAAACTCAAAAATTTCAGGACGATATTGTCGTTGGAACTACTTTTAAAAAATTTATTTATCCTTCACATCACTCCAAACACATACACACGATTTTTCAGTAAAAAAAAAACAGAGGAATACGTCACACAAATTTTTCATTTTTACTTTTAATTCCGATTAAACAATAAATTCTTCTTCGAAAATAAATATTTCCAGTGTGATATTGCTTCCAGAAGTAATTTAAAAAAATTTATTTATCAGGTGTCCTTCATGTTACTCATACGCACCATAATACCCTTGAATCAATTTTCCAAGAAAAGTGACACAATATTCACATTTTAAATTAGTTCCGCATCATCTCTATTTTTAAATTATGAATTTTAACATAATTAAACCGTTTTATGAACTTTTTCTTATATTGATGAGTTTAAAAATTAATTAGTTCCACACTAGCTGAACTACCTGTATAACTGCAGCACATAATTACACAGTTGAAAAAATTCTTTAAGCAGGTACGAATTGTTATAGGAAATAAACTGTAAACAATTCTATATGGAGATAAACTGTAAAGAACTATAAACAAAATATTTTTTTTAAGTTTTTGTATTGATTTTATTAATAATCATTTCATTATTGATACATAATCTGTAATGTCTGCAGAAGAAAATATTTTTGCCATTAATATCGTTTTCGAATTAGGAATAAAGCAGTGATATTTTAATGTGCCTTTAACTGATGTAGCTGCTTCGAAACGGTGTTTAATCTTATTTTCTTCAGCTTCATAGTCTTTTGATGTTGAGAAATGGCACACAACATTTGGTAAACATTCGTTAGCCCAGTTAAAAAATTCCTTTGGTGTTTGAATTGGATTATGTATTCGTTGAAGACTAGCTCTTGCAGCATTCCTCTTTAAGGTACCAGCTAAGCATCGTTTTCTAACGATGGGTGGCTTTTTGGATTTGGGTCTTCTAAGATTCCTTTTTCTGAAGCAAGTTTTTTAGCTACAGTAATCATATGCTTTGTAGCGTTTGGAAAGTGAGTTGTGAAAAAAACTCACTTTCGAAAAGACCAATTATGTACCACACTCAATATTTTTATTTTCATCGTCCTATCTGCTGAGCCATTGAATTTTTCCTGTAGATTTTTTAAAATTGATGCAAGGTCATCTTCTTCATCGCTATCCTTTATTTTTTCATTTTTATATTCCTGTTGTTTAAGTTTTCTCGATGTAATTGGGGTATTGCTTATTAGAGAGAGTGCTTTATTTAATGGACTAACAACACTTTTTCTGACTTCAGTTTCGTATGTAGCCGAACTGCTATTACTTGATGGTTGAATATTTTCCTCGCTCGATGACTGGCTGCTGTTTTCCGATATAGCTCCTTCATTGTTCTTATTTTTTTTGGCTCTCATCGCCAGTCTCATTCGGCAACTGTTACATATTTTTTTCCCCATATTTTTTTCGGTCCTAGGCATCCGCAACATACGCAGGATACTATCTGAAACTTGCCTTACATTGGCCTTTCTTGGATGTATTTTTAACTTCAGCGGATTGAAACATTTTAAGTTATTGAATTGCCGTAGATGCAATTTATTTTTTTCAACTTTTGCCATTATTTAAATGTTCTTACTTGTTTGTTCGCTTTCAAAACAGAAACTGAAAATTTATCCGACTTACTTAACATTTTATACCAAATTTGATACTGGATCTTTTAAAGATAGGAGTACCTAGACACTCCATTTCAAATTGTTTACAGTTCTTACCTGCTTAAAGAACTGTAGCAGAATAACACTCACCATAGAAGGTGGGTGTACTTATGTGCTTCAGTTATTCAGGTAGTTCAGCTAGTGTGGAACTAATTAATTTTTAAACTGATCAATATAAGAAAAAGTTCATAAAACGGTTTAATTATGTTAAAATTTATAATTTAAAAATAGAGATGATGCGGAACTAATTTAAAATGTGAATATTGTGTCACTTTTCTTGGAAAATTGATTCAAGGGTATTATGGTGCGTATGAGTAACATGAAGGACACCTGATAAATTAATTTTTTTTAAATTACTTCTGGAAGCAATAACACACTGGAAATATTTATTTTCGAAGAAGAATTTATTGTCTAATCGGAATTAAAAGTAAAAATGAAAAATTTGTGTGACGTATTCCACTGTTTTTTTTTTACTGAAAAATCGTGTGTATGTGTTTGGAGTGATGTGAAGGATAAATAAATTTTTTAAAAGTAGTTCCAACGACAATATCGTCCTGAAATTTTTGAGTTTTATGTACAATTTTATTACTAATTGAAATCAAAAATATTATATAAGAATATTTGTAGTATATTTTTTGAAAATTCATTCAATGTAAATATAGCACGCATGTGTTTGATGTGTTTTATGAGAAAAAAAAAATTTAAAAAATTTATAAAAATCGATGCTATCATGAAAATTTTTATTTCTTAGTAAAATTTAAAACTGAATCTAAATAAAATATAAAAAATGAAAAATGTTGTGTACCCTTTTGAGATATCTTTTTTTTTGAAATTTAACGGTTAATATTAGTACTTAAATATAAACAATCTTAATTGTTTAAACAATTTCTTAAAAGCTCAACCAATTATCTTTAAAACGCAATAAATTTCAAGTTTCTACCTTTTATAGAACTTGAGATATAGCCATTTGAAAATGTGTCTACAATGCCAATTCTCAAAACCCCATGGGTCCATATCTCCTAGGAAAAAAATTACAAAATTCTTTCCCGAGATACGGGTCTTCTTATTTTATGAAAGGAGCTCATAAAAAAAATTTCAGCCAAATCGGAGGTGATGAGGTCAAAAAGGTGTCCGGTTTGTAAAAGAATGACCCATATACGAAAACATATAAACATATAAAAAACAAATTATTTATTACATTATTAAAACTTCCTGAACCTAATACAGCAAAGACATATATTGGTGACACTACATTCTCAAGAATCCCATTATAACTAATAAAAATATCTTAATTAGAATAATTATGCGATACAAATAAATACTATATATTTTATATTTGACCATAAATTTAAGCGCATTCTTGAATACACAACTTCCCACACGAATAAAACTAAGAAATCATTTACATATAGTCAATCACACAATAAAACTGAAAAATGTATAACCAACAGACATAACAACATATTATTTTAACATACTAAAAGAAAATAAAATATAAAAAAACACACCAATTGGCGAGGCCCCAATTCTTAAGAAAGAGGGGGGCACTGATATGAAACAATAATTTTTTTTTATTTAAATTAATTAATGTTTAAATTAACTAATGTTAGTAACAAATATATATAATATGAATCTGACAGAGATTCCGAAAATTATTTAATGAAGTATTTTTAAAAGCTAATTTAAAATTATATAAAAATTAATATATTTCTTTTTCTTCACTTAATTCACAGAACTGTAACGTTTATTAAATTTTTAACTTCCAATTATAGCACATAAATACTTAAATCTTAGTTTGTCATTTTGAAGAAAACATAGTAACGAACCACTTAGATATTGTGCCTAATAAACGGAGCTTAACGATCCGTTTATAAATTTCTTTCATAGTACTAGTTATCATTTACTAATAAACAAATCTTTGTCAAATTTTAAAATAGATATAATAACTACGACTGACCGAATATATGGTCAAATATTTAAATATCTTTACCATAAAAAAATTATAAGCTTACTAAACATTTTAAAAAACAAATGATTGTAACTACTAATTAAGTTTTAGTAGTTACCAACTCATTAATATTTAAAGCTCTATTCAGTATGAAAAAATGATTCAAAATTTTACAAAACTCAGATTTAATAGTAATACATATTACATATCTAAATTAAACGAAAAACAATTGTAATTAATAATCATGTAAAGATGAACCATCCAAAATTTTAAGATAATAAAATATATTGTAAATCATAATGAAGAATTTAAACTTGAAAAACCGAAACATAATTTCAAGATCAACGCAACGCTTTATTACCTCAGCAGCAACACTCTTGGAAACAATCATCATCATCGTGCACGACAGTCATAAACTGAGCAGACGCATAAAACAGTCCAGACGTAAACAAATTTTTCAAAACCTAGACGTAAACAAAATTCTTCAAAACACACAAACGTAAACAACCCGATGAAACCATTGCAAAAATCAACCACCAAATAAATCAGCAAGCAACTTCAAAAAGGAAAAAACAATAGACAGCCACCGCATAAGAGCAGCTACTTTATCTCATCTAAAGAAACGGGACGTTTCTCTTTAAGAAAGAGGGGTGTTATCGCATGCTCCCACTTTGTAGGGTTAAGTATAAAACAGAAAGTTATTTTGTAAGAGAAAATATAGAGAACAAGTAGAATTTAAATTACGATCTGAGCAAGCTTTGAGTAAAAAGCTTTATTTGTAAGCTCAGATCATTTGAATATAAAAGCAAGAGCATCGCTCACTTTGTTGGATTTTGTCGGCTAAGCGTTTTAAAGTAAATATTGTAATATGTAGAACGTTGAAGTTTTCATTTTTAGTTTTAAGTTAGTTTTAAGTTTTCATTCTTTTGTACGGTTTTAAGAGGGTTAGAAACGAATTCTACCCATTAATAAATATATCTTTTTTAAAACATATAACCGAACACGAATGAAATAATTGGCGCCCGAGCAGAACATTGAAGTTTTCATTTTTAGTTTTAAGTTAGTTTTAAGTTTTCATTCTTTTGTACGGTTTTAAGAGGGTTAGAAGCGAATTCTACCCATTAATAAATATATCTTTTTTAAAACACATAACCGAACTCGAATGAAATAATTTACATATATAATATTACATACCTTGTTTGATTAAAAAATTTGATAAAATTAATTTAAAAATAAATTAACTTGGGTCTGCACTGCCAATAGTATTATTTGATATACATATTTAGGAAATTTACTGTCAAAATAGTTAGCGTCAAATTTTTATTAAACTTGCTGTATTCAAGATATTATTTAAATAAAAAACTAGAATTTTTTCTACGACCATTGATATATAGGTCGTGTGCAAGTTAGGCTTAGGACGTGTGCGAGTCAGGCTAAGTTGATGCTAAACCAAATGGGAGATTTTTTGGGATTTTTTGCACTGCACACATTTAGCCATTTATCAACACGTTCGACACATCACTACATAAGTTACTCATAAGAAAAATTTTATGAGCAATGAGTGCAACAGGGCGCATAATTTTGGTTCTCTGTTTTGATTTCTTGACAAAAAATTTGATTGCACTGCGCTATATTTAAAAAACAATTACCGCGCAAATGATTGTTAAAAAGTAGTAAAACTAATTTGCGCCCAATATTAGAAAAAGTATAAAGCAAAAAATTATCAAAGTGATTTAATTATAAATTTTTTTCAAATAATAATAAAGTAAGTAAATAATAACAATTATGATTTAAAAATACTAGTGTATATAATTAATAAATTAATGTTTTGTAGATGGCGTGGCATTGTGTTAGTATATTTTCGTATTCGTGTATTAATATTCAGTACTGTGCAAATAATAATAAGAAATACCATCAGTATCGTTGTTTTATGTTTTACAACTACTGTATTTAAGTATTTTAAAATGCTACATTTTTAATATTTATGTTTATTATAAACATGTTTATTCTATATTTTCTTATTTATCTAACTATAACCGTTTGAGTATTGTATGAATTGTATCAAGTGTATTTTATAATAAAAATTAAATTTATATATAAATAAATGAGTTAACTGTATATTTTTTAAATACATAAAAGATAACGAAAAAATTTTATATGAGTTATACGAAACTTAGATGTGTCTCTAAAAAAAGAATACTAATATATTTTATTTCATGTTGTTTGAATTTATTTGCTATAAAAGAATATTGGAATGTTTTCAAAAATAAATTTTTTAAAAACATCAAAAAAGTTAGAAGTAATTAATTTACAACACAACTTTTGGTATAAGTATTAAGAAAATTTCCCCAAAACTAATAATACATAAAATAAAAAAAAATATAACATTTAATTAATTACCTCAATATGTTTATTAATAATACTCACCACAAAAATTAACGATGTGCGCGCACAGCCCTGCGCAACAACGATATATTCGGTACTGACTACAAAATTCGTTTTACGAAATCATAAAATGAAATTTTGTAGGCAGAAATTGAACAACGCTCGTTGACGTGCGTGCGCACCCTCACGCATCAACTATCTATTCGGTACTGTCTACAAAATTCGGTTTACGAATTAATAAGAATGAAAATTTCTTAGTCAATGCTCTACTTTAAAAATGCATTCACCACAATGGAGTGACCGTGCAAGCAATAAAATTAGTATTTATTGCGTTTGTTTAAAAATTTATATAATTTCGAAATAATTTTCTACAATTTCTAACGAAAACCAATATATATTAAATAAATTTTGGAATATTATATTTCTTGAAGTGAACAATGCTATATACTCAGTTATTTATTTCTGAAAATAAGTAAAATAAATTATAATATGACTTTTGATATGTCTAACACTGAATTACTATTATAAAAATTAATGATTTCTATTTTTCTGTATACAATTTATTTGCATAGATATGTGAATTTAATGCTGCATGCATTAGTATATAAAGTGTATATATTAATGTCATATAACCTTAAATTTCATTATATAATATACCCAATTTACAAATATTTAAACTCCAAAAAGATATTTAAATGAAAAACATTATAACCATGATATTATACTGAATTCAATTTCAAAAGATATTTTTTCGATTTCAAGCTAAAATAGATTTTAATTGCTTTCAACTTTTATATGAAACCCTTCTGAACTATTTTCCGCACATCAAAAATATATAAATAGCTAAGAAAATTGTATAAATAATTGTGTAACATACTCAATTACAATCAAAAAAACTTTTTGCATAATTATATGTTATTGTAAATAAATCCATTTAATTTAATAATATTCAAAGTATATGTAATGTATGCTTATATTCATTTATGAATATTTAATACTTCGTTCAATTATGTATGTGACTGACACATAGATGGCGGCACAAATACTAAATATATATTTTTTTTCGAAAGTGACAACCTTTTTAGGCTTACTGTCAAAATCATATGTTAATCCGACCATTTGTTTACAAATTACAGTGATCAATTACCTTATATGTGATCTACCTCTGCTGCGGTCATTATACGGCGTGAAATGGAGTATTCGCATTTGTGGTCTATCGTCCGGCATTCTCATGACGTGTCCTAACCATCTTAAGCGTTGTGACTTTGCGAACTTCACCACATCTTCACCATCACAAAGTTGTAGTAGCTTAGCATTCGTACGCCGACGAAATTCTTCTTGATTCAGGCGAATGGGACCATAAATCTTTCTCAGCACCTTTCTTTCGAATGTTCTAATTTGGTTTTCATCTGCTATCGTTAGAGTCCTCGTTTCGGCCCCGTAGCATAATACCGGGCGGACGATTGCCACTTCTGGTCACGATTTTAGATTTGAAGATTTTCGCGTGTCCGTAATAACTTCTGTTTGCTACTACAATTCTGTCTTGTATACTAACACTGATTTCATTGTTTTTATTAATAAGGACACCTAAGTATTTGGTGCTTTCAACTTCTTCAAACGTGAACTCACCAACTTGAAGAGGCTCTAAAACTCAGATGTGCATGTTTCTTCCAATCCTCATATATTTTGTTTTGTTCTCATTAATGTTTAGCCCAACTATCTTAGCTCTGAGTTGTAAGTCGACGAACTTTTCTTTCATATAGTAAAGTGATCTGCTTAAGATAGCTATGTCATCTGCGTAGGCAATGGTCGGTGATGTTTTGTTGAATATGTTCCCTGTTGCTACCAGTGACTTAATAGCATCGTGAAGGACTAGGTTGAAAATGGTAGTTGAAAGAGAGTCACCTTGCTTCACTCCACTTTTAAATTCGAAGGCATCTGTTAGACTGTCTTGCACTATCACTTTTCCAGTCGTATTGCACAGTGTAATCATTATTAGTTTTATGAGCTTCTGATTGATCCCGAGTGACTGTAAAGCTTTCTGTATCATTTTTCTATCAATGCTGTCAAATGCTTGATTGAAGTCGATGAAAAGCATATGCACTAATGCATTGAACTCAAAACTCATTTCCAGGTTATGTTTAAGCAGGAATATTTGATCGGTCGTTGAACGATTCGGTCTGAAGCCCCCTTGGTATTCACCTAATATTTCCTCCGCTGCATTCTTTAGTCGCTTGTTTAAAATGCATGTAAAAATTTTGTAACATGTGCTTAACAACGTTATGCCTCGGTAGTTATTACAATCTAGTTTGTCACCTTCCTTGTGCAGTGGTACTACTACGCTAGTGAGCCACGCTTCCAGCAGACTTTCTTCAGCCCAGACACGCTTGATTAATGTAAACAGCTCCATTTTTGAGCTTTCTCCGCAATGTTTAATGAGCTCTGCTGATATACTATCTTCACCAGGTGATTTTCCGTTTTTCATTTGCTTTATTGCGTCTGTAAATTCGTCAAGAGTGGATTCAGGTTCTTGTTCTGTACTTGAAGCTAAGTCTGTTTAGGATAGGTTATTACTTTCCGAACCAATGTAGAAAAGTTCTTGAAAATGTTCCTGTCATCTTTTGATAATGCCCTCTTTTTCTACTAGTAGTTCCCCATCTTTGTCTTTACACATGTTGATTCGTGCTTGTCTCGTCAAAGTCTGCATAAAAGGTCTCTTTAGCGATATCATCTGCATCTTCTGTTGGAGCATAGGCATTTATCAGTGTAAATTTGCTAAACATTCCTTTAAGGGAGATTACACATATTCTGTCATTTATTGATCTGAAGCCCAAAAACGATTTTTCCACTCGCTTGTTAAGCAGAAAACCAGTCCCAGACCTACCAGACCTTTCAGCGTCACCACTAAAACGGAATTTTGTATCATTGCATTCAATTTCACCACATCCTTGCCATCGTACTTCTTGAACCGCTAGCACATCAACTTTGGACTTTTCCATTTGCTTAATTGTTTCTTGTAGTGCTACTGCTAGTATCCGATTTTCTTTTTCTTCTGTTCAAGTGTTTTGAGATACACGGGACAGTTTTTGTCAAGCACTGCATGATTTTCGTCAAGGCCCAAGCCTAGCTTCTTATTTGCACGTATACAATTTATTCATTTATTAACCGGCTCCTCATTGCAATCGCGAGTACGATGTCTTTGATGGTATTAACGGTAACATTCGTCGAACCTGCAATAAGGCGCTCTATGTTTGAAGCCCTGGCACTTGTAACATATCATTAAATCCGTTCCATCGTCAATTTTACACTTTTCCCAGCCAATGTTTAGCTTTTCTGCTTCCATAGCTTTTGTAAAAGTATTCGAGTCCGTTTCAAATATTGCGTTGTAGAATATTTTACTCTCTCGTTTTATTTCATAAAGTTTTGCTAGTTTTAGTTCACAATCAGAGAGGCACTGATTTTGTTTTCGCAATTTTTCGATATGTTCCTGTTCGTTATATTTAAAACTGATTCTAGAGATAGTAAATCGTGGATTAATAGAGTTTGGGACTTTTACTTCATAATTCTCGCTCATAGCGCCTTCTAGATTTTATTTTTGCACGCTCGGAATCACTTTCTGCCTCTATAACAATGATGCCGTTCTTTCTTTCGTAGATATTAGCGATTTTCAAATTTTCCGGGTTTATCTTATTGTTTAGGTCTTGCTTTGTTTTTGCAATATTTTGTTTGGATTTAGGCGTTTGCTCACACCGATGATGATTCAAAGAGCTGTTTGGACATGTTTACGCGCAAAAAGTCGGAGTTTTTGAGTCGGTACATCAGGATGGATGAAACATGGATTCACCATTTCACTCCAGAGTCAAATCGGCAGTCCGCTGAGTGGCATGCAGCCGGTGAAAGCCGCCCAAAGCGACCAAAGACGCAGCAGTTGGCTGTCAAGGTTATGACGTCTGTATTTTGGGATGCGCATGGAATAATATTCATCGACTATCTCCAGAAGGGGAAGACCATCAACAGCGACTATTATATAGCGTTATTGGAGCGTTTCAAAGACGAAGAAAACAGTTTTGTTCCACCAAGACAATGCACCGTGTCACAAGTTGATGAAAACGATGACAAAATTGAACGAATTGAGCTACGAATTGCTGCCGCACCCACCGTATTCTACAGATCTGGCCCTCAGCGACTACTGGCTCTTCGCAGACCTCAAAAAGATGCTTCGTGGTAAGAGATTTGGCTCAAATGATGAAGTAATCGCCGAAACTAACGTCTATTTTGAAGGCAAAGAAAAATCGTTTTACAAAGGCGGTATCGAAAGATTGCAAAAGCGTTGGAATGATTGTATCTCCCTAAAAGGGGACTAAGTTGATGAATAAAAACGAATTTTGGCAAAAAAATGTGTTTTAATTAGTTAGTCACACACATTATTGAACGAAGTGTTATATATCTGATTAAATAAAATCTTGTACAGTAAGTAGTTGAAAAGAAGTTATGCAGCAGCCCTGAAAGAGCATGAAAGAGCGTAAAAGTGGCATAGGTGTGGTGTAATCACACTTATTTAATACGTGTGACAAAATTGTTATAAAAAATGAATTTTCTTAAGTAATTTCTCTTAGTTTTGATCGAGGTAGGCGGAGTTTCCATTCTATAAAAGATATTCTCTGGTTGACTCTATCTTCACGCATATACTGCAAAAATTATTTAAGAAATAAGTAAGTATTAAGGTTATTTGTAACTTTGTTCATTTATTTACTTGTATATAAATATGTAATTACAATTGTATAACGTTAAATAACATATTACTTGGATTTAGTTAATATTGATCAAATATACTGTTTATATTAATAATATTTTAAATATATTAAACATATAGTCACATTTTGCCTTTGTTTTAAAGCAAGTGGTTTTAAATTGTTTGAAAAATATTTAAAATTTTGTTTGAAAAAATTATTATTGTAACGTTACTTTGTTTTATCATGCTATGAAATATATTTGCTTGCTTTGGCATTTTAATAATTGTTTTTAGTATTACTAATTATTTTAATTATTGTTTCTTACTTATTATATATAATTAACTAGTTTATATTTCTCTTTTGTTGGTTTTGATAAAATTCTTTTCTAGGCAGTTGTCGTTATTCAATTGTCTAGTTAGAATATGATTTTAAAAAATTTTTGCAAAATATTTATATAAAATTTTTCTTTCATGTGTATATAATTAATTATATTATATGCGTATATATATTTTTTATATGTTTACACATTCGGATTTTAGATTGCATTCTTAAATCTAGACACTGTTTAGTGAAGACAATTATATTTTCATTTTAAATTTTAAAACTAAAAATAAACAGGTCTTTATTATAAAAATATTTCAAATAATACAAATAATGTTTATTTAAGAATCATGGTTTTTAAACTTTGATACTTGTCATAAATTTTCGTACTGCTAATCAGTTATTTACGATTTACTAAGTTTTTAATTCATAAGTTAAAAAATTTCATAAATTTTCATTTTGAAATCTAATACATATACTTATTTAAAAATATAAGTTTATTATGAGCACTTGTTTTATTTGAACGCTAATTTATCCATTTTTCGACTTCGCCTTACTGTATTTGAGAAAAGTCCTTGTATGAAGTTTTAACCTATTATATCAACAATAAGCACTTGATTAGAAATTTAATGGTAGGTTAAACAAGACGAACTGACTGCTGAACATAGATATATGTATTCCAAACTACTTATATTTATGTATTATATTTATGTAATTATATCTAAGCGTATTAATCAAATGATTGGTATTAGTTTCTTAACTAACAAAATTGATGATACTATTAGAATTTTTTAAAGAATTAAATTTTTAAATAAGCATATTAGTTACTTATGTCAACTGTAATACAAAATAATACAAAGTTATTGATTACTAAAATACTTTTTAAATATTAGAAACAATGATCATCTTTGCATTGACACATTAAATCAATTAAACTGTAATCTTTTATTCTGAAATATGTAATATCAATATTGTAGTGAAATTTATTTATTTAATTTATGTCAATAGTTATCAATTTTTAGTCTTTACAATTAATAACTATTAATTTAAGTAACTATTATATATAATAATTATTTTTTTAATATTAAGTTTGTTATAAAAATTATTTATATTACATTACATGGCAAATGTATATACATACATATGTTTGAGTTAGATACATTTCACTCCCAACAGGAAGTATGTGCATATTTCATCATTAAACACAACGAAAGTATAGTGAATCCAACTCTATTCAACGCAGTTTAATCATATTACGTGTCAATGCAAAATTAATCGTTGCTTTCAAAATTTATAATATACTGTGGCTATTAAAATAAGTATACATAAAAATAGAAACAGTTAAAATATAATTTGAGCGCACAATAGATCTTTTAGGTTCATTCACTCAAACGCATAAGTACATATATAATATAATGGGCAATAAAGCAATGCGCAAGCGACGACATCGATCGCTGACAGCGAACGATGCTGTGTAAGTGGCACTTTATATTGAAACTAGAAGAACTACTCTGATTGGATAATCCAATCAGCATAACAACTCGGTACACCACTGAACTACGTCTTCGTTGTTATATCGATTTCAAACTATAAACACATCTTCGTCTTGCTAATTGTTTTCTATTCTTTATTTCTAATTTATTTTCCTTTAATTTAAAATTAATTAATGTAAAATTTGAATTATTATTGAAAGAGTAAAATAAAAGCTTTTGTATTTAAAAATATAAATAGTTCGTTTTTTAAAAATATATTTACATAATAGAGGTATTCAGGTAATAGATTAGTTGCTTAGTAAATAATTACAACAAAAATTTGCATACAAAATTGAAACTAAGCAGAGAATCTATTATTTCGGAGATTCTCAGATTAGTGAAAATTTGATTAGTAGTGCTGCCAGTGCCAAATGTCTATGAGCATAGGGTGTCTCAAAAAGAAAATGCAAAAATAATAACATAAATTATTAAATAAAATTTAGTAAAACTATAATTTTTAAAGGGATAAAATATAATTAAAAAGTATAAAATTGAATATTCTACTTGTTGATATATGACACGTTTTCAATTTTAGTTATATGATAAATTATATGATATGATAAGATGAATTATATAATAAAATTAAATGATATTAAAATTTACGAATATTTGAGTATTTCATTGTTAACATATGTTTCGCTTCTGCTGTTAATACGAGTGCCACCAAGTCATTTGCATACAACAAACTAATCAGATTACGCATTTTGGGTCGTTCAAGCAACAGATTAATATCAAAATTTTAATTTTTTTGTATATGAAGTTTTTTAATCAACTAAGCAACTAATCTGTTGCCTGAATACTCCTAATATAAATATAAAGCTCATAGCCTATTAGTTATTAATAAAAATATAATTTGAAACTGATTCAGATGCAAAAACAAAATTAAGTTCAATAAATTCTAATGTGATAATATGTACACAGCAGAAAAAGTCTGTGGTCATCTACAAAATTTTTCTTAAATTTCGCATAATTTTTTTAATTTTTACTCAAATTGATTTATTTTAACTAAAGAAATAACAATGACGTTCAAACATAAAAACTTGAGTTATTCTTAAAATAAAACTAAAAGCTTTTTTATGCAAAAGCAACAATTTTAAAAGCACAAAAAGTCTTAATGTTTACATTTACCGTTAGTTTAACTTCGCTTGCAAGCATAAATGTGTTATTAAATGATATTTAATTATGAGTTGACTTCCTAAAGACTCCTAGAATTAATAATTTAAAAGTATTTGTTTATATAAACAATAAATTTTTACAATGGAAAATAAAAGACGTTAATTTAGTATTAGTGAGCGATGAATAACTGTTAAATTTTGAAAACATGATATAAGCTAACGAAAAATTGTTGAACATGTACATAGACGTGTAATTACATTTCTAAACGTCGAACTGGTCATCCCTCAATTCTGTCAGATAGTGCAAGACGTGGCATAATCAACCAAGTGAAATTAAACAAAATATTTCCTGATACTGTGCAGAAAATTTTGAAGAAAAGCATATATACCCATGTTGCAAAAAAGAAGCCATGCAAGTCCAGACATATTGGAATATGATGATTAAGCTTTGCAAGAAAGCATGTAAATAAAGCAATGAATTTATGAAAATGAGTTATTGTCTCTGATGAGAGTTAATTTTGCATATTTGGAATCAAAGGTAGAAAATTTGTATGAAGAAAATCATGTACAGCCTATGTTAAACAAAAGTTAATTTCAACTATGAAACATGGTGGTGAAGGCGTGATAGTTTGGGGTGTATATTAAGTAATGGTGCTGGCAAACTAAATTTTATCCAAGATGTAATGGATAAATATAGCTCTCTAAATATTCTTAAAACAAATTTGAAAGAAATTGACACAATGTTAGGACTTGAGGCAACCTTTTTTTTTCAGCAGGACAACGACTCTAAGCATACAGAAGCGATTGTACAGATTTGGCAGCTATACTATGCTCTCAGGCAACTTCAAACATTACAAGAATCACCAGACCTTAGTCCCATAGATAATCTGTGGGTACATTTGGAAAACAAGATTCGCCAGCGCACGATTTTAAGCAAGGATATGTTAAGAAACGTCATCAGGGAAGAATAGCAAAAAATTAACGCACAGGATACTGCAAAGTTGGTTAATTATTGCAAAAATGCCTAAAAGAGGTTTTTAAACGACAGGTTATCCCACAGGCTATTAAATTTAGGATTTTTGTGAATCTTAATTGTTTTAATTCAAATAATAAGAAGTGATCAGTCTACGACTGATCTAGATTTTAAAATTGTTGCTTTTGCATATAAATGCACTTTATTTGAAATTAATAAGTTGATCGTCAAAATAGTAAAAAGCGTTGTCGACAATTTTTTTTTTAAGTTTAAAAACAATTATAAATTTAATAAGTGAATTTTAATAATTTCAATTAGTTGAAATTAATTTTCAGTTTAGTAATTCAAAAATTTAAAATGTTTACAGTGGTCAAAAAAAGTATGCGTCATTAACTAAATTTTTGTAAAATGTAATAACAACAAAACTTAACAGAAAAATGAAAAAATAATTATGCAGTTTTCAACTTTTGTATTTATTTTATTTGTTTGGATGCGATGGCAAGATAATTGTGTATACAAAACAAAATACGGAGCTGGAAGAACTCAATACAGGTTTTGCTTACAAAAACTGCAGTCCTTTGCATTAATGACGAATATTTTTTTTGCTTTATTATTGGTGTTCCGTAATAGAATTACTTTTTTTGTTATTTTAATTTTAAATTTTTGGAGTAAAAACAATTAAAACAAATAAAATAAATACAAACGTTGAAAACTGCATTATTATTTTTTCGTTTTTTTTTTTCGTTTTGTTGTTATTATAACATTTTACAAAAATTTAGTTAATAAAGAATATTTTTTTTGACCGCTGTATAAGTGAATTTGAGCAAATATCAAGTATAACATCGATGAACAGTAGACTGCAGTATATATCGCTACCCGCCTTTTCAGATATATATGTGCCTATATTATTTAGCAATTTTACATCATGTTTTGTCTTGCCTAGATTTTGATGTGAGATCAGCAGTTGCTCGATCGTTTGGAAACCTTTAAATTGCGTTTGAAATTATTCATACTGCTAAGTGACGAACTTGCTACTTCTATAGGCCTTTTTGATGCTGTCAACTGTTTTGCTTCTTTGTGTTGTATTAGTGGTATCTCATCATCTTCACTACTGTTGCTTTCAAAAAAAGTGGAACCAAATTATGTAAGGCACGTCTGAAAATACCCAATGCTGTTTTGACATCGACCACACTTACCATTCTGTCACTACCCTTATATATGTTGGTTACTCGATCCAATGACCACTGAAGAGGCGGTAAATTTTCATCCTTCATGATAACTAAGGTTATCATTTTTTCTAACTTTTATTGCAAGTTATTACATTGTTCTCGCCATCTATGTCGGTATTGTAGCTCCGTTAGATATTCAGAGTTCCACAGTCTCCAAAATTCATGTTTTATGTGGGACACCAATTTCCATCTTGTTAATAATGATGTTTTTAAATTTGGTGAGCTGGTATTTGCTGGTGCTGTGAGAGATTCACCTGGCGGAAGTGCTTCAAAGTCATTTGGATCATTCGACATTGAAGTGATCGGTGCAGAATTTAACATCGACTGAATTTCAATAATAACTGTTTCTAACTCTTCGTACGTTAACGATTCCGTGGCAACGCTTCGCACAAGCAGATGCTTCGCCGATTTCACTACTGCTTCTCAGAGCTCTCCGAAGTGAGGCGTACGAGGAGGAATGAAGTTGAATTTAATACTTCTTTTGCTGCATGCTCTTTCAATTACTTCTCCTGATTTTTTTGAGTAAATTAGTTCTATTAGTCCATTCAGTTTATTATTGGCTCCAACAAAATTAGTTGCATTGTCACAAAACATATTTTGGCAGTGTCCACGCCACGCAACGAAACGTTTAACTGACCCAATAAATGCGTCGGAAGTTAGGTCACTTACCAGCTCCAAATATACTGCCTTGGTGGCAAAACAGTAGAAAACCGCAATATATGATTTGTGCGGTCGCTTTCCTCTCACTTTGTAGTGTACCAAAATTGGTCCGCAAAAATCGACTCCCTTGATAAGAAATGGTCTACTTGGTTGGACTCGTCTTATGGAAGGTTTCCCATGATTTGATTGAAAGTTACAGGTTTACACCTTATCTTACCTTTAATCGGCCAAAATTTTTGTCGTGTCGCCAATAATGCTTGACCACCGCAATGCTTGTTTTCTTCTTGAATTTTCTTCATTAATAGCTTAAATGTGCAGTCATTGTATGGGAGGAGCATTTGATGTTTAGCATTATATGTTAGATTTGATGCGTCTAATCTTCCTCCGACCCGAACGATATCATATTCATCTAGAAATGGCGTCAATGCAGCTAATAAGCTAGATGCTTTCACCAGTTTGCGATGCTTTAAATCAGTTACCTCTTCCTTGAATTCAGCAGCCTGATTGGACTTCACGATGTACCTAACTGAATTTTCTAACTCTTCCGGATGTAATTCATTTGTATGATTATTAAATTGAAGACGCTTAATACGCTTGTTGAACCGTAGAACATAACCAACAATGTGAACCAGTGTGTTAAAAGAATTTCTGTGGTTTGCCTTGTATATTCAGTATCATCTTTGGCTGCTTTTAGCATTAGTTCCTGCGAAATTTTCTTCAACTCGGCACACTCTGGCAGATTGTATAGCGTTTTATTAAATTCTTCTGGCCACATGTCTTCAGGACCATGTAGAAACATAGGACCATAGAACCATAAATTATGAGTTTGTAATTGAGATGGTTTGATGTTGCGTGATAAAGCATCTGCTGGGTTTAGTCTTGAACTTACATGACGCCATTGACTTGATGCGGATTAGTCTTGAATTACCGCAGTCCTGTTTGCTACTAATTGTTAATTTTTTGCTGGCAATAAATTAATCCAGTAGAGTACAATTTCAGAATCAGTCCAGTAATTTGATTCTGTCTTATAATTTAAATCGCTCTTTACCCTTTTTCATAATATTGCTTCTAGAAGAGCTTTTTGATTGGGACGATACTAAAAATATGCCTATTTGTCTGAAAATGACGAAGTGACCTTAACTCGTTGCAGAAATGAATCCATCTGGTATGTACTTCGTTCGACACAACTTCGTCCCATGATAAGTTGAGTTGCCACAGATCTTGAATTAGTTATTTTCGCTGTTACTAACACTGGACCCAGAATGCCAAGGGTGTTGAATGTTTTGCGGTTGCATTTTTTGTACTTGCATTGTGTTTGCGTTCCTTACATTTTATGTTGTATTTATATTTACATATAAATTTTAAGTACCTAGAATAACATGTGCTGCTCCCTTTTATTAATTAATATGAAACCCAATAACGACTTTTGTTAACCTTGTAACGAAAGTACTGCTCTTCAGACAGTTGTTTCTTATTTTTAAACTCTCTCTTACTTTTCAAGTCCCATGAAGCAACTCGCGTTTGTCTAGCTCAAAATAAATGTTTTTCTTGCTTAAAATTATATTTCGATTATTTTAAAGTGATGAATTAACATATTATAAATAAATGTTCTTTTAGCTTAAGATTATATTACTATTATTTGAAATTATTAATTAGTGAATGATAATTAAACACAAAAACTCTTGCATTTTCAAAGGGGATTAAATATTTTTGCTAAACTATTAGTTATCGATCGTTTTGTTATTCGCTTAGATGGAGTTAAATTAATTTTTATGCTGAATTTGTCACACTTTGGTTGCCACGATTATTCTAATATTTTAACTGATGCTTGTTCTTCATTGCTGAAATCTAAGTCTATCTTTTGGTCCCATTTTGCTATGTCTTGAAGTAGCTAAGGATTATTAGCATACCATTTTCATAATTTAAACCAGCTGATTCCAATAAATCGTGCAGTTGACGTTGTATCTCCGAAGCTGTGTCAAGACTATCTGATCCACTAAGAAAATCGTCAACACAAAAATCATTTATAATTGCTAAGGCTCCAAATGGGTATTTAGTAGATTCGTCTTTCGCTAGTTGCTGCAAACACTTCGTAACCAGATATGGTGCCGACCTTGTGCCATAATTTACCGTATTTAATTGGTGAAAGTGCAATGGGTCATTAGGCAATTTTCTCAACGCACTGATTTGCTATTTTTGATCATTTGGATGTACAAGAACTTGTCTATACATCTTTTCAATATCTGTGAAAAATGCAAACCTTGGGCATCTGAAACAAAGTAAAATGGAAAACAACTCACTCTGAATCTTTGGGCTTGTTAACAAGATGTCACTTAATGATAACCCATTGTTGGTCTTGCAGTATGCATCAAACACTGCTCTAAATTTTGTTGAACTACTGGTAGGTCGAATTACACAATGATGTGAAATTACATAATATAATAAGATGTCCACTCGATTTTGTTCATGGGGGTTAACTTGTCGTACTCATCCATAAATTTTACGTATTGCTTCCAGACGACTTCATCTTTGCTTAATCTTCTTTCTAGGACATAAAATCGGTTTATCGCTGTGCTTTGAGAATCTTCGAGAATTCATGAATTTTGTTGAAACGTTAATCTCACGATACTTCCACCATGGTTGGTTATGTGTATATTGTTTATAAAATGAGATTCGCACAATTCTTCTTGCTAAGTTAAGTTTTGTTTTGTAGGTTGCTTCATCCAGTTGCCAAAATTTCTTTTTCATCTTTTCTATGTGTTTTTCATCGTCCAAACATGTGCCGCATGTTTGCATCTGCAGAGCTAAGTAGTTATCAGTTATATTTCTAGTGATCGGATGTGTTTTTAAGCCTGTCTCCGAGAAATTTAAATTACAGTATGAAAGCAAGTAAATAACAAATATTTTTATAAGAATTACTTTTGTTAGTAAATTGGTATTACGACCGATATTAAATTAGTTTTTTATATTTTTACAGGGCTTAGGTCGTTTATTCAACACATAAGTTCATAAAAATGTTTTTTAAATTAAATAAAAAATCACATTTTTTAAACTGTGTTAAATTTTTAATTTATTTAATTTTTATACAAAAATTGTTTTAATTACAAATATTTCGGTCGACTTCGTAGACCACCTTCAGTGTATATAAAGAAATTACATATTTAAATATATGTAAATAAACATATATTCAAATCAAAAAACCAAAAATGACAAACATTGTTGTCTCTTTCAATGTTTGACATTTTTAACATTTAAATTTATTTAAACAAAAGCAAAACATTAATTTGAAAAAACAATAAAATTTATAATTGTGATTTTATATAAATCACAAAAGAAAAAAACGAAAATATTTTTTAAATGGGTAACAATAGAGGATAAATTAAAAAATTTTTAAAGTTATAAATATATATTAAATTTTTCTATGGTTAATCAGAGACCTGTAAATTTGTGCAAGACCCTCATTGTCTTTTTTGTAGTTTAGTCTCTGATAGTCTCTCTAATTAGGCTCTTTGTTGATGATCTGTATTTCTTCAAAATTTGGAGTATGGTTCATCATAGAGCAATGGGTTGCTAATGCTGTCTTTTGGTCATCGGGAGTTGTTCTGCTCTTTATGTCGTGTCTGTGACCAGCGATTCTCGTCCTGAGTTTGTTTTTTGTTGTACCGAGATATACCTGTTGGCATATGTTAGACCCGTCACCTCCACATGGAATTTTGTATACGGGTCTAACATATGCCAGCAGGTATATGTCAGTACAACAAAAAACAAAGTCAATACTTTTCATATTGTCCCTATAACTAGGGGCAATATACACGAAACCAAAACCCAAATCGACACTGAAAACAATTTTAGGGTCATAACCAAATATTTCGAAGACAGCAAAAAAAATTACTACACACACCAACTGTAGTAAAGGCCTTGTCGTCATTTAAGGTATTGATTCAGATGTAGAACCCATTGAGATTTCGCCCTAAGCGAAAAAGGCTTTAGCGCTAGAGCAGTTATAAACATTGTTAACAAGGATAAAAACCTACAACCTATGTTCAAAGTTAAACTTCACCCGGAAGCTTCTAAACTTAAAAAAAATGAGAGCCATCCCATCTACAATCTACAGTTTTACTTCACCGCAGAATTAGCATTGAGGAGCCCCACAAAAGAAATGGACCAGTGCAATGCACAAACGGCCAAGAGTATGGCCATACTAAGTTATATTACACTCTTCGTACAGTGTGCGTAGCTTGTGGTGATCTTCACCATAGTTTCGAATGCGATAAAACAGCAATAAAGGATACCAACTCCAAAAAATGTAGCAACTGCAGTGGAAATCACACTACAAACTACAGAGGCTGTCCTACTTATAAAGAACTGAAGCACAGGTTAGCTCTGCAGAAAGAAGCGTTGCGTAATCCTACAAGAAGCAACCCCATTAAATTAGTTGAAGTACCTCAACCTTTAACTTCTGTTACACAAGGTGTTTTATATGCTAATTTTGTTAAATCTGATAAGCAACAAGCCCCTCCAGTTCAAAGTAATAGTTTGGAAATGATGATCTCCACTCTCACTCAGAGCTTAACTCAGTTTATGTCAATCATGCAAACTACTCGTAACGAGATAATTAAAATGTAAAGCCAATTAATGCAAATGTTTTTGTCCAAATAATGAGTACTTTAAAAATTTGTACACGCTTCAACATTACTGAGACCCAATTTACGGATTACTTCTTAACTCTAGGTGAAAGATTTCTTGCGGCGGGAGACTACAATGCCAAGCACACCTATTGCGGTTCACGACTCTGTAATCCAAAAGGAAAATAGCTCTACAATTCTATTCTAAATAGTAAAAATGCACTAGACGTAATCTCTACTGGGCAGTCAACATATTGGCCTACCGAGAACAATAAAATACCAGACCTAATAGACTTCACCGTGACCAAAGGCATAAGCAAAAATTTTATCTCAATATACACTAGCTGCGATTTGTCTTCTGACCATTTTCCAGTTACATTTTGCTTACTTGATGGTCCACAGTTATATGACTGTTCCTATAGCCTTACAAGTCCTAAAACGAACTGACTCAAGTATAAAAAGTGCATTAATTCACATATGGATCGTAGTCAAAGTTTCGTAGTGAGCGGACGTGTTTTTTTAACCGGTCTCGAAGAAATTTAAATTACAGTATAAAAACAAGTAAATAAGAGATATTCTTATAAATATCACTTTTGTTATTAATACAAATTCATAAAAATAGATCAGTTTTGGGCAAAAAACAATTAGTAAAAGTTAAAGTGCATAAAATATTAATTTGAAAATAGCGCACGCTTTTTTCGATTTTTGTTGACTTTCTTTCTTTTTGCACAACTTTATTTAAAAAAAAAATTCAAACAGCTGACAGAGACAGCAGATTAATTTCTAAAGCTTATAATCAAAAGTGAATAAGCATTCAAACAAAAGAACAGTGCGGTTTTGTGTATATATGAACAAAACAAAAAGTGCTGATAGAGACAGATATTATTATTATATTTTATTTTATTACTGAAAAAGCTGTTTATAGTAATTAAACAAAATTAAAATATTCAGCTGAGACAGCATATACAACCTATTCTTTGATTAGTGTGTACACAAACCTTTATTTTAAAAGTGTTATAACACAAGATCAGTTCTTCTCAAACTGTTCATAATAGTAAACTATGTTTTCATATCCTATTTTGATAATCGCTTAATTTATCGTAATGCCGGTCAATCGAACTCCACCAAAAGGTGGAGGCGAGTCAAATCACGAACAAAAATCACAAGAACAACAACAACAGCATAAAACACACCAACAAGCTGTCCTATATTCAAAAGCATCCAATAATAATAATCAAACAACACTTCTACAATCAAATCAACAGCTACAACTGCAAGAAAAATCATTGCAAACCCAACAAAAACAACCACAACAGAACCAGCAAATAGAGAAACAGCAAATATGGAGTACCACATAAAACTCCAACAATCAAACCATCATCAACACAATTCACCATCAAAACTCATTCAGAATTTGGAAAACTCTGATATTAACACCAGAACTGCAAACACAACGGAAGATGCAAACACAAATAAAAACAATGGCTTCAACACGCCAGTAGTGAATAAGAGAATTTGTAGCTCCCCTGGTAAGCAAATCAATGAAATAAGCGCCAAAAAGCACAAACAAAACAAAAAACAATACACATTAAACGAGTATTTCTTAGCTACAAATAGGTTTGCAGTTCTAGCAACTGATAATGATAAAGAACCCACTAAAGATAGCAAAACAACACAAAATCAAACGGCTAAAAATAAAAAACCACCACCCATTTACGTGCAAAAAGTACAGCTGCTAGACAACCTAATTAAAACGTTAGATGCACTACAAATATCTAAATATGAAATTCGTGTATTACAAAACAATGAAACAAAAATCCAGCCATACGAATCAGCAGATTACACTAGTATAGTAAAATTTCTTAAAGAAAAGAGCGTAGAGTACTACACGTATAAGCCAAAAGAAGAAAGGGGGTTTAAGATCTTCCTACGCGGTATGCACCACTCCGCTAACAAAAATGAAATTATATTAGAGCTAGCTGAACTAGGACATGAAGTATGCAATATACAAAACGTATTACATCCGCGCACAAAATCTCCATTAAACCTATTTACAATCGAAATCAAACAAGATGTAAATAACAAGGAAATTTACAATATCAAAGACCTACTGCACTGCAAAATAAATTTTGAACCTCCCCATCCAAAAAGAACAATACCACAATGTACCAACTATCAAAAGTATGGACACACAAAAAATTTTTGTACAAGAAGTCCAATCTGTGTTAAATGCTCCGAAGGACATAAAACAATTGACTGTCCCATGAAAGGTAAGAACAATGTCGTTAAATGCGCTCTCTGTAAAGAAAACCACACCGCAAACTACAAAGGTTGTACAGTTTATAAAACTCTTCAAATCAAACGATTTCCAGCTCTTCGCGCAAAACAACAAAAAACTATATCTCAAAATAACGAAATATCTATGCCAACTAAAGCTGTTACGAACCTAATAACTACCACCCAACAACCCATTCCAATAAACAATGAACCAAACAACTCCGAATTTGCCGAACTCCAGCAAATGATGAAACAGCTTATGACGCAAGTTGCCAACGTTATACATATTTTAACCATCCTAATCACCAAACTCGATGGACAGAAATAAATTAAAAATTTTAGCTTGGAATACAAACGGTCTCAGCAAACAACTACTAGAACTGAGAACATACTTAAATATCAATTCCATTGATATACTACTGGTATCAGAGACCCACTTCACAGATAAAAGTTTCATCAAAATCCCTAACTATTCGATATATCATACAAATCATCCCGACAACAAAGCCCATGGTGGAACAGCAGTAATTATTAAGCAAAATATGCAATGCTCAATAGCCAGTATATACCAAACAGAACAAATACAAGCTACAAGTGTCCACATTCAAGATACAAAAGGCGAGTTAACAGTATCAGCTATTTACTGCCCTCCGAAGCACAATAACTCGAAGGATGTATACCTGAGCTACCTTAACACTCTCGGCAATCGGTACATTGTTGGTGGAGACTTTAATGCAAAAAATACTTTGTGGGGCTCAAGAATTACAAACTGCAAAGGGAAAAATTTACATAATGCTATCATTGACAAAAAAGCAGACATTCTAAGCACAGGTGAACCTACGTACTGGCCTACCGATATGAACAAAATACCAGACGTGATTGACTTCTTTGTGACCAAAAATATAAATAAACGATTTCTTACAGTAAGTACACTTCCTGACTTATCATCTGATCACTCACCAATTATGCTATCATATGAAAGCGACACAAAACTAAACATCACAAGGACGAAATTAATCTATAATAACAAAACATGTTGGGACACGTTTAGAGATATTCTTAATACCGACCTGACAGTAAATATTTCCTTAAAATCTGAAGACGAAATTGAAAGCGCGATTGTATACTTAAACGAAATGATCGCTGTTGCCGTGACAAATTCTACCCCAGTTCTTAAACAAAACGACACTCAAAATAAAATCTCGATGGCAGTTAAAAGCAAGATAATGGACAGAAGAAAACTGAGAAAACAATGGCAAATAAATCGGTCCCCTGAACTAAAAAAGGACTTAAACAAACTAACCAAAGAACTTAAAATTATGCTACTTAATGAGAAAAATAAAAACCTGCAAAAACGCATAATGAACTTGACAGCTGACAAAACCACTAACTATTCTTTATGGAAAGTTACTAAAAATATCAACAACTCAGTAATGCATCAACCACCATTAAGGAAAGCAAATGGAACTTGGGCTAGAACTAACACCGAAAAAGCTGAACTTTTTGCCACGTACTTCGAAACTACGTTTAGTAACCCAAAACAGCATGATAGCAACGTTACACGGAGCAGCTCTACTCAAAATGTCGCAATAAAGAAAGTTTCAATAACAGAGATTAAGAATACTATTAAAAATAAAATTAAAGCAAAAAAATCACCGGGATATGATAGTATCACAGGAAAGATTCTGACTGAGCTGCCTCTTCAAGCACTTGTATATATGAGAAATCTGTTTAATTGCGCTTTTCGCCTTAAGTATTTTCCAAAAGTTTGGAAAGTAGCAGAAGTAATCACTATACCTAAACCAAATAAGGACATATCTATAACAAAATCATACAGACCAATTAGCCTATTACCAGTTATGTCAAAATTGTTTGAAAAAATAATTTTATCAAGACTAGAACCGATTCTTCATAAAGAAAAATTTATACCTGACCATCAATTCGGCTTTCGGAAAAAGTATTCGACTATACAACAAGTTCACAGAGTTGTTAATAAAATAACTAGTGATATTGACACAAAACAATTTTCTTCGGCGGTATATCTAGATGTCGCAAAGGCTTTTGACAGCGTTTGGCATGGAGGTCTACTAACTAAACTATCAGAGCTTCTTCCAACAAACTTTTACCTCCTACTTAAGAGCTATCTACAAAATAGATACTTTTATGTGAAGTATAAAGCCACAATCTCCGAACTTAAACAAATGAAAGCTGGTGTGCCCCAAGGAAGCGTACTAGGTCCATTACTCTACTTGCTATACACAGCTGATGTCCCGATACCTTCTGATCCTCAAAGTTTGATAGCAACTTTTGCAGATGATACAGCCCTAATTGCAGCTAATAAAAATTTTAACATATCCACAGACAACTTGCAGAATTACCTAAACGCAACCCTCGAATGGTTCGAAAAATGGGGAGTTCAAATAAATACAAGCAAAACAGTTCATGTTATCTACACGAATAAAAAATATGACCTAAAACGTATAAAAATTAACAATGACGAAGTCTTCACACACACAAAGGCAAATTACCTTGGCATTACTATAGATAGCAGATTAACTTGGAAAGACCATATTAAAGCTAAAAGCAATGAAATTAAACGTCGCTTTGGACAATTGTACTGGCTACTCTGCTCGAAATCAAAACTAACCGTGGAAAATAAACTTCTAGTATATAAAACAGTAATCGCTCCAATATGGAAATATGGAGCCGAAATATGGGGCACAGCATGTAAATCCAACATTCAAATACTGCAAAGACTACAATCAAAAATACTTAGGACTATCATCAATGCTGAATGGTACATCTCAAACTATGACATTCATCGCGATTTAAAGATACCCTTCGTTGCAGACGTTATCCGAAAAAATAGTAAAAAGCACACAGACAGATTACTTTTCCATCCTAACCCAACAATGAGGCAGCTACCTAATGACGAAGCCACACATAACAGAAGATTGAAACGCTTATTTCCATCAGAACTAGCAAACTAACTGATATATTCATAGCAGTCTATTTAATTGACTCATTTATTATATCATCTATCCATTAATTTTAATTATTTTATAATATTTAGTTTATATAATTTAAAGAAAAGTTTTTATTCACTGTTAATAGTTCACTCATGTAATTCTTAATCTTGTTTTTGAATTATTACTTTAAGTTCCATTATGTAAAAATGTATACTAAATGCTAAATCTTGGCAGTTGTATAATAAAGGGAAGCAAAAAAAAAAAAAAAAATTCACATATACACACAAATTATAAGATAAAGTGTAAGTCTCATATTGAGGACGGTTTTAAACTCAATTCTGATTTCAGCAGCAGAAAACTCCATCCCTAAAGACAATAAAATTTACAGATCCAAAAAAATACTTACAAATAGTGACATAGACAATTTAGTTTTACAAAAACGTAGGTTAAGGCGTGAATGGCAAAAATCTAGGTCCCCTTTAGCGAAAAAATTATTTAAGGAAGTCCAAAGGAGACTTAGATCTGCATTAAGCAAAGAAACCAAAGTCAGGCAATATAATTATATTCAAAACCTATGTCCAAAGAGCAAAAATCATTCATCCTTGTGAAATGCTAGCAAAGGTATAAATTCCCCCATAGAATTCGATTCTCCAAAAAGAAACTCTCTCGGAAACTGGGCGCGAAGTGATGAAGAAAAATCTAACGTTTTTGCTGATTACCTAAAAGAGGTGTTTCAACCAAATCCTGCAACAGGGCAATATGACTTTCCCACTCAAGATCCACATGCACCATCTATTGACATTCACAAACAAGTTAGATTGCAAAAAGGCACCGGGATATGATAATATCTCACCCATCATGATAAAAAATTTACCCCTTTTGGCCATAAATTTTATCACAAGACTTTTTAATGCCATTATTAAATTTGGCTTTTACACAACAGAGTGGAGAACATCCATGATTATTATGATTCATAAATCAGGTAAAGATCCCACGCTTGCCTCTTCATACAGGCCAATAAGCTAACTGCCATGCCTTTTTAAACTCGTTGAAAGAGCACTGCTTTTAAAGCTAAAACCATTACTTGACGTTAAAAACTTTATACCCTCCCACCAGTTTGGTTTTAAAGAAAAACATGGAACTATTGAGCAAGTGAATCGTATAACGAATGAGAATATTGTTCCTCGGTATTCCTTGATGTGAAACAAGCATTTGACAAAGTATGGCTTAATGAGCTCCTATATACATAAGACACGTTGTTCATTACCTTCAAATGTTCACTTAGTTTTAGAATCGTATTTGGATAATAGAAGTTTTAAAGTTAAGTGTAAATTATATACTTCTAATAATTTCCCAATAGAAACTGACGTTCCACAAAGAAATGTTCTTAGCCCCATAGTGTATCTTCTTATCACATCTGATATCCCTAAATTAGTATTTAATGCAATTGTCACTACAACGTTTGATAATAATATGGCAATTTAATGCCGCATCAGAAATGTTATCTTAGCTTCAAACCAACATAAATTGCACTTATTTTGTGTGGAGAATTGGTTGCCAAAATGGCGAATTAAAATTAATGAAGTAAAATGTAGACACGTCACTTTTACCTTAAATCGGAGTACATCTCCAGCAATTTTACTAAAAAAACGTTCCCATCCCACAAGCAGATAACATTAGGTATTCACCTAAAGAGACGACTAACTTGGTGCAAACATACTGAAGCCAAAAAAATTTAGATGAAGCTCCAAGCCTCGAAATTGCATTGACTCATTAGTAGCAGATCTTCCCTGTGCGTAGAGTATAACAGCATCATAATACCAATTCGTACTTATGGTATCCAGTTATTTGGTAATGGCAGTGCTTCACTAGGGTGGCTCACGTTATAAGGGGGAAAATTAAAAATAAAGTTTTGAATGAGCGCACCCCCTAGGAATATGCCATTGACCAAAAAATGATATTCCCAAAGTTTTGGAGAAATAGGATTAAAAATGACGTTGTGCCACTCGAGCAAAGTCGGGTTTTCAGTACAAAAAACAGAAATTTTTCAATTCAAGGTCATTTTTTATCTTTGTTACTTATTTCAATAGTTATTAATATATACTCATTTCATAGATAATTAATATATCTTTTTAATAAGATACTGATGAGCAAAATCGGTTAAAAATTATACGCAAAACACAATAATTAGTTGAGCGACTGTGCTCTGTTTTCGACCATACTAGCTCAAGCACGAATTCCGTCCTTGAGCTAGATGCAAGATCATCATGTGACATACCGTGAGATAGAGGCAACCATAGGCATTTCTCCCACTAGCATACATTCGTTATTGCCTGAACACCTGGCCGTAAAAAATGTTTGTTCTCGTTGGTGATTAAAAATGTAAAATGATAGTGATAAAAAATGTAAGATAAAAACATTAGGTGTAATGTGGCTACCAAATAGTGATGAATACTGATAAAAAGTAATTGAAATAAAAAAATTAAATAACGAAGAGAAATATATTATCAGATATATCAAAATTATTGATGCAATAGGATAATGCTGTCATTGTTACAGTAAAAATTCTGTAGCAACAGATGTGGAAGTTGCACATTAATGGGATAAAGAAGTCTCATATGATATAAAATTAGAATTGGAGGAAATAATGAAAAGCTGCTCACGTTTAGATAAATAAAAAATTTCCCGACGAATTGTGTGTAATAATCCAAAACAATGAGAGTTGCATGTTTTATCAGATGCTTCCATGAAAGCTTATGCAAAATCATATGATGAGTTTGGAAAAGTGCATGTTAATATAGTAGCAGCTAAATCGAGAGTAACGTCGTTAAAGTTATTACATTACCTGAGCTTAAATTACCCTTGTTAGTTTTACTAGTTGATTTGACTAATAAGATGTTACAAAGTCTAAAAATGTCATTTCATAGAATTTCTTTTTACACAGTTTAAAAATTGTTTTGTGTTGTGTTTTTATGTCACAGGGTAACTTATAAACAATCAAATCCTAATACTAAACATTACTAAATTGTAAATACAAAACATCCTTCGAGGAAGCCTAATAACCGTAGAGGGCGTATCCCCAGGTAGCGGATGGGTGATGCCCAACAAACATACAAAGAAACGAAAGAATCGTTACGATGACGAAGGAAAAAATATTTAGGTATCGAGTGACTTTTAATGTCTGTTTCCCTATGTTACGGGCGGCTGGAGGACGACGCTTGTTCCTGAAGCATGCGGTACGCTAGATAAATGTGTTTAATATCGCCGTTTACCAAAGGCCAATAACATTGGGGTAAACCCTCCTGAAGAGAGTTCGACGCCAGACGATGACCAAGCTCTAGAAAAAAATCGCAACACGAAAGCCATTATACTGCTTTGGAATGAAA
Organism: Teleopsis dalmanni; assembly: GCF_002237135.1. Lineage (NCBI taxonomy): Eukaryota > Metazoa > Arthropoda > Insecta > Diptera > Diopsidae > Teleopsis > Teleopsis dalmanni. The sequence goes on along the minus strand of NC_051846.1, from coordinate 94,618,617 downwards.
TGCTACAGTGTGTATAAAGATGGACCCGAATAACCCAACGACTTCTTTTCCGCTTGCGGTAATGGTGAACGTACCGGCTAACACGTCTCACGTAAGGCGGCAGGAAATTATTGAAATTATGTCTTCAAATTTCCGAACCGTTAAATCTACTGATTCCGTCACCGGCAGTTTGGTCTCACAAATGTTCGGTCTAACTATCATCGGATCCAAAGTTAGAACCTCATTTTGAAAACCCAGAAATTTAATCATCTCAAAAAAAGCGAACGAAGAACGTTTAAGGCGGCAATGTCAATAGGACACTAGATCAGCAGAGCAGAGGCTCTAATAATCGCCACGCAGTCCACGTCTGCGAATAAGTGAGTCAGATCGAGAAGCAATCTCCCGGTTTCTACTTAAAACCCAAGGTAGCTTGAGTGGGGTTTGCCAAGCCATCGTACAGCTTAGCTGTCATGAACTTTGCTCATAATGCCTTCTACGGGTACATTAACTGTAGCAGGTAAGCCTAAGACCGCTACCATAAAACCACCCGTAATCGATTTTACCAAAGCAATCAATGGGTGCTTCGGACAAAGGCTCTGGACGGGACAAATGCGAAAGTTACACCCGAAAGTTTCTTAACGAGACCAAATGAACACTTTCAGAGTGTTTCCGGCAAATCTGCACCATTTTAAAGGAACATCAGCCATCTTGTGCAGAATTGCCCAAACCAACAACAGCGCTCTAGGGCTCATACAAGAGCCGTGGGTGATCGGTGGCCACATTCGGGGTTTAAACACAAAATCGGTTAAGCTGTATGATGACACATGCATGATACATGGATAAGAAATAGGGTGGTTAAATCCATTTCAGGCAATGCCGCAATAAAAAACACGTACTGCAAAAGGATGTCCGTAAGGGGGTATACTATCCCCTCTCCTGCGGTTAATTGCAGTGGACGAGCTCCTGCATCGCCTCGGAGCCAAACTATTGTCGCAGATTAAATGTCAATCCTTAAAAAAGCAAGTCTAGTTGTCTTCACCAAGAAGAGGAAAAGTGTGGTTTCTTAAAATCCATTTCTAAATAGAGAAGAACTATCAACTATTATTTAGGTAAAGTACCTGGAAATGACTCTGGATGACAAATTGATGTAGAATTCTGATATAGACAACATTATCAATCTGAATGCTGGAAAGACAAGCTCAAATTGATTGGAATAATGAAATTACTTGCAGACATGTAAAGAATTCATGCCGAATCGATCAAATGCCACAACGAGAGAGCTTCTAATGTTGAACTGTAGTGGCATATTAACCATGACCACACACAATACGTTGTGTGCGGTATTTAATGTGTCACGCCAACCCAAAACTCTCAAATATCAAGCATGACCGAAAAACCCTAATTGTCAAATATAAAATAATTTATGAGTCAGAAATTTGACTCGTCTATTTTGTCATTCTTTATGACAAAATATTTGTATGCATATTTAATTATTCCAATATGCATTTGACAATTTGGATAGTGGCATGCTCAACATATAAATTTGTGTTAAGTGTTTCACAGATCATATTGCAAGCGATAATGCATGCATATGATTTGCCCTCAATACAGTTGGTTACCAGATGTGTGCCACTGTGAAATAGAAGACCATTTAAATAATAAATATAGATAAGCTATTTCTATAAAAACATTATATACGTCTAATTTGGGTTAACCAATTAGACGTAAGTAAATTTAAGTATCAACCAATAGAATCGATACATAAGATTCTATTGGAAATTAGTGGTAAGAAATTATGTTAGAGTTAAGAATAAAAATTTAATAAAATCAGTCTTGTGACAACATTCAAAAATAACACGTCTTTTATTTCATTATAAAATAAAATATATTACATTATAAAATATATTAAATAAAAATATATTACATGGCGATCCTGCCAAACTGAAAAGGACCAGAACATATATCTAGTTTGAATTTCTAAAATATAAATATATTAAAATATAAAATTAAAATGTACTGAACTAAATGAAAAGTATATTGTGAAGTGATAAACTAAAATTTAAAAGTAATATAAAATTAAAATGTACTGAACTAAATGAAAAGTATATTGTGAAGTGATAAACTAAAATTCAAAAGTAATATAAAATTAAAATGTACTGAACTAAATGAAAAGTATATTGTGAAGTGATAAACTAAAATTTAAAAGTAATATAAAATTAAAATGTACTAAACTAAATGAAAAGTATATTGTGAAGTGATAAACTAAAATTTAAAAGTAATATAAATTTAAAATGTACTGAACTAAATGAAAAGTTTTATTTATTTATTTATTTATTATTAACTTTATATTGTTATTTAAATAACAAGTAAAGAATAGATTTATTGCTATAGCAGCATGGGCCTTAAGCAACTAATTAGTGATAGATGTGAACTATTTTTACAGTTTTTTTTTTTTTTTGAATTTAGCTTATATAGCATATATTTACAATAGTTATATTTTTACTTAAGTAGTTACTAAATTAGATGATAAAGGTTTGAAGATTTAAGGAACTCTGATATTTTCTGTATATTGGTAAAGGAGGGTTCGGAGAGGATTAAGTTTGGGTTATTGTGAAGGTATTTTTTGGTTTGGTGTTTATACTTCGGGCACTCATTGAAGATATGTTTTATAGTTAGTTTAGTTCTGCATGTTTGGCAAAAAGGAGTGGGATCTTTTTTTAATATGTGATCGTGTGTTAGAATGGTATGACCTAAGCGGAGTCTAATAAATTTGACAATATCTAGGCACGTTATAATTTCACTTTTTGGTAAAATATACTGCTGTATATTGTTTTTGTTAGAGTTGACTTCTCTGTAGTTTTGGGATGAGTTGTTTAGGAGAGTGTCTTTCTGTTCTAGAAGTTTAAGCTTACTATGTGTTGTTATATCCGATATATTTGGGTTAAGGTCTGTTATAAGTGGCTGTGAGACTGCGTTTTTTGCTTCTTCGTCTGCTAAATTGTTTCCGGTTATATTGCAGTGTCCCGGTACCCAGATCAGTAAAATTTTTTTTTCTTTTGTCATTAGAATGTGTCTTATTTCTGTAGTGTAAAAATCGTCTGTGTTTGTGTTTTTAATGGCTGACAGTGACGAGTATGAATCGGAGCAGATAGCATATTTTCCTTTTTTACCTGCAGCGTACCTACAGGCTGCCAGGATGGCTGCTATTTCTGCTGTGTATATGGAACTGTAGTTAGGAAGTAAGTATTTGGCTATAGGTGATTTTTCTGTGGTTATGCTGAAAGCTGTTCCTGAGGTGGATTTCGATCCGTCTGTGAATATAAACTTGTGTGAGTTTAAGGAATTTTTTATTTCAAGAAATTTTTTTCTATATACTTCAGATGGTGTGGATGGTTTTTTTGTTATGCCAAGGGAAAGATTGATTAGAGTAGGATTGAAAAGCCAAGGTGGTGATTTCTGTGGGTGAATCTTGTTTGGCGATATTTGTAGGTCTGACTTTTTGGCTAGCTTCAATGAGTTATGCAGGACTGATGGGTATTTTGGTGATTTCTTGGATGTATTGATTTTTAAATAGATTGGGTGGATGGGTGCGTCTTTGCAGAGCATAAGCGTTTTGAGAATTTTCCCTGTGGAAAGGCTAATTCTGTCGCTTATTGGCGTGATGTTTGCTTCAAAAAGGAGGTTGTTTATGGGAGTGGTACGGTGTGCTCCAAGTGCTAGTCTTATGGCTGTATGATAAGTGGGTTTTAGTTTGTTTAGTATAGTTTTGGGAGCATTCCCGTAAAGATTAAGGCCGTAATCTATTTTTGACATGATGATTGCTTTAGTGACTTGAATAAGGGTTTTTGGGTTGCAGTTGAATTTTTTATTTGAAAGACATTTAATAATGTTTAATCTATTGGATAAATCTGTCGCCAGATTTTCAATGTGCTTGTTCCATTTGTACTTTTTTGTAATAATGATTCCCAGGATTTTGAGTGAGTCTACGTTTTCTATTGAAAATTGGTTGGATTGAATTTGTAATGCGCAGTGAGTCTTCCGGCATATGTGCAGGTGCTTGCATTTGTTTGTTGAAAGATTTGCCCCTGAGTAATCGCACCACTTTAGTATATCTTTAAGTAGATTGTCTATATTAAAAGTATTGGTTTTTTTGTTTAATTTTTTGTATATAATGAAATCGTCAGCGTATGCTGTAAATTGATACTCTTTATGCTTTCTAATAATCTGACATAATTTATTATAAGCGATCATAAATAGTATCACTGATATTGGTGAGCCTTGTGGTATCCCGTTATCTAGTGGTTTATGATTGGAGGAGAAAGTTCCAGCTTTGACTACTATTTTTCTGTTGCTAAGAAAGTTTTTAATGTAATTGAGTATTTTGGGACCTATTTCCCATTTACGGACTTCATCAATAATGGTATGAGAGCCGATTTTTTCAAAGGCCTTGGTGAAATCTAAGGAAATTATGGATATATGATCTTTGGTTGTTAGAGTAGTAGTAGTTAGATAGTCTAGCATTACTAGCGGATCAACTATTGACTTCCCTTTTCTAAACCCCATTTGGTGACTATCCAGAAGCTTGCATTTTATAGCAAGCCACCGTAGTCTTTTTGCTATTATTTTCTCCAATAATTTAGATATGCAAGGATTTAAGGATATGGGCCTATATGAGTTTAAACAAGTTTTATCCGTGTTCGGTTTTGGTATTGGTATAATATTTTTTTTTTTTTTTTTTTTATTATTATATAAATACAATCTGTAAAAGAACATTCAGTATTATTTATGAACATAAAAATAGAAAAAGTGATTTGTAGACATGTGCGGGACACTCAGTAGTAAACACCGCTAAAGATTAAATTACAATTAATAATAATGATGACTAATAATAGTGAGTAAATAGTTGGCTATATAAATATTAAATTTCAGTGAGTTTACAATTACGATTCACGTGTTTAGGGTTCTACTTGGCAAGTCCGACGTAGAAAATCTTCTTAGTCGACGTGGATGATTGATATCTGATAGTAGCTCGTGTGCCAGTGGGTTCGGGTGATTTGATAGTCTTATACATACGATAGTTTTTGCTGACTGTTTGTATTGTTTCAAACACTGATGGGACGTGGAGATCGCGCTGTAAAGTGCTATTTGGAATATACCATGGAGCAGCCGCACATAAACGAAGTATTTTTGATTCAAATCTTTGCAATATCGCTATATTAGATTTTGCAGCTGTTCCCCAGATCGAGACACCGTAGGTCCATATTGGTTTTAAAATAATTTTATATAAAAGTACTTTATTGTTCAGTGATAGTTTTGAATTTTGGCAAAGAAGCCAGTGCATGGAGCGCATTTTTAAACCCAGTTGCTTGCGTTTCGTAAATATATGATGTTTCCAGGTGAGACGCCGATCAAGATGAACACCTAGATACTTCACGTGATCGGATTGTGGTAGTTGGTTATTATTTAGTGTGACTGGTGGACAGTAACCATTGCGAAGAGTGAATGTGATTTGTGCAGATTTGGATTCATTAGCTTTAATGCGCCATTTGTTTAGCCACATTTGGATGCTATCTAGGTTTGTTTGCAACTTACTAGTAGCGACTGTTGGGTTTTTGCTTTTAGCCATGATCACTGTGTCATCGGCAAAAGTTGCGGTATATGTTGATGGGTTAAGTGGTAAGTCAGCTGTGAACAGTGTGTAGAGGGTTGGACCTAGTACACTCCCTTGTGGAACTCCAGCTTTTATCGGGAAGATTTTCGTATTATAGTCTTCTATTTTAACCATGAAATATCGGTTATTGATATAAGACTTAAGTAACAAATAGAAGCTGTGTGGTAGATGTAATTTCAATTTGTAGAGCAGTCCGGTGTGCCATACCTTGTCAAATGCTTGCGTTATATCGATAAATGCTGCAGTGTAGTATTCTTTTCTTTCCAGTCCATCTCTTGCATATTGATAAACACGATTTACCTGTTCAATGGTTGAGTGGCGGTTTCGAAAGCCGAATTGGTGAGCAGGAATTAGTAAGCGACTTTGGGTGATCTGGTTAAGACGCTTTAAGAGTATTTTTTCGAAGACTTTGGAGAGCACCGGAAGTAAGCTTATAGGTCGATAAGATGTAACTAACTCTAAAGGTTTACCTGGTTTTGGTATCAGGATAATTTGAGCTACTTTCCATTGACTTGGATAGTATTCTTGACATATAATAGCATTAAAAAGTTGGTTGATGAAAACAAGACCAATGTTTGGAAGCTCTTTCAACACTTTGCCAGTAATCAAATCGCACCCAGGAGCCTTTTTGGTTTTAATTTTAGTCTTAATTGTCCATTTAATTTCTTGTATTGTGGTTTTAGGAACCGGGAAGTCCATTTGATGTGGTGTTTGCAGGAAAGACTCAATTTCAGTGTCGTCTTCATAACTTATGCACGGGTATGGTTGAAATACACCTTGAAGATGCTCTGCGAAAATTTGAGCCTTGTCGATTCTGGATCTAGCCCACTGTCCATTATTCATTTTGAGTGGTGGAATGTGTGGCGTTGATCCATTCAGCTTACGAGTGGCCCGCCATAATGAATAGTCGGTTGCTTCACTGGGAGACAATGCAGATAGGTATGTTTCAATGTTTTTGTTTTTGTTCTCCCTTAGGGTTTCTTTAAGTTTTTTTATCGCTTCATTCAAACGTCTTTTGTCTTCACGATTTTTTGTTATTTGCCAAATTCGTCGCAATTTACGTTTCTGAAGTAGCTGTTCCTTTATGCCTCTGTCTATGTGTTCTTCTTTGTATTCATTAAAATGCATGGTTGAGTTCCACGCGGCATTCTGTACGGTTGTATTAAATTGCTCGACCGCAGATTCGATATAGGTACCGGTGTTGAGTGGGATGTTGGTTGTTAAATTTTCATTTATGATGCTTCTGAAAATACTCCAGTCTGTTCTTTTGTTGTATAATCGAGGCTCTTTGTTTTTTACAAAAATTTTAGAGTTCAACTCCATAATAAGGGGAGAGTGGTCTGAGGAAAGATCTAAACTGGAATGAATCGATAATAGTGAGCTTGAAATGCCTTTAAATATGCAAAAATCGATCACGTCTGGAACTTTATTGTGGTCTGTTGGCCAGTAAGTTGGTTCACCAGTTGATGCGTGAAGCAAATCGTTGGCCTGCATAGTCTTAAACAATTCACGTCCTCTAGGTGTGATTAGTCTGGAGCCCCAGTGAGTATGCTTTGCATTGAAGTCCCCAGCAGCTATAAATGTTTGACCAAGCGTGTGGAAAAATTCCTCAAACTGATGACTTTTAATTTTTTGGTTTGGTGGGCAATAGATAGAGGCTATACATATTGGACCTTTATTGTTTTTAACTGTTAATGATATTGACTGAAGAAATGGTTTTTCGTATTTGTTGTGCACAGAGTGATCAATATCGCTTTTCACGATTATCGCAGCTCCTCCGCGAGCATTTCCAGATGGGTGGTTGGCATCGTATATAGAATACTTCGGAAATCTGAGATGGCTTCTTTGGTTGAAGTGGGTTTCTGATATTAACATAATATCAATATTTTTGTCAGTGAGGAAAGTCTGTAGTTCGCTGCTATGTTGAGCTAGCCCATTAGCATTCCAGAAAGCAATTTTAAACGCACTCATTATTTTGATGTATTAGCGACGAACGCTGTTAAAATATTTAGCATAGTACTCATTTGTTGCATTAGTGTTTTAAGCATTACTTTCAGCTCTGACATATCGTTGTTTTCTGATCTTGTTTGTGGTTCACTAGTGATGGTTTGGCCGTTGCTTACGACATTAGAGTATGTTCGACCAGCTTGAACGAACTCTGTGCGCGTTGGTGGACTAGTGGTTTCTTTTCTTCGGAGCGGTGGAAACGCTTTTTGTTGAAGCTGCCTGTATACTTCACAGCCCTTGTAATTAGCGGGGTGATTTCCGTTGCATAATACACATTTTACTTCATTGTCGACTACATTACGAGTACACTCTGATGTCAAGTGATTACCAGGGCATTTTACACAACGGGGCGTTCGTTTACAGTAATGCTTTGTATGACCATAACGCTGACAACGAGAGCATTGGGGAATTTCGCGTTTTTTTCTTGGAGCTTCAAAAGTGATTTTTGTATGCATTAGGCTGTTACAATTGAAAATATTCTTGTTTGTATCTGATGGTTTCAAACCAATAAAAAATAACGGAAGTGGATTTTTGGTGGTTCGTTGACGTATATTACTTATATTGGCCACCTTAAAGCCTAAGCTATTTATCGCCTCTTCGATTTCACCGACTGGCATAGAAGGATGCATGCCTCTCAATACAACGTTAAAACTTCTGTCTTGTTTGAGTTTATAGGTATGGAACTCAGTTTTTTTGGCTTCAAGAGCCTTAGTGATTGCAGAGTATTTTTCTGGGCTACTAGGCTGTATTTTAACCTCATTGTTGGCAAGTATTTTAAAGTTATATTCATTAGGGGCTATTTCGTTCAGAAGCTGCCTTAATGGTTGTATATTACCGACTCCTGCAACAAATATTGGGGGAGGCTTCGAGATTGCAATTTTTTCATTTTGCTCAATGGACTTTTCTGATGAATGAGAGTCTTCATCTAGCACGGAATATCGGTTAGAGTTTTTTTTGGGTTCAGTTGACAACCAATAGGTATCCAGCTTCTTTTGTTTGAAATTTGAACTTTGTCGAACTCCTTGGGGACTTGAACGACTTCTTTTTGACGAGTTTACCCGTTGCCATTCTGGTTGCGTTGTTTCACCAAATCTTTTTGTATAAATGGAAGTGTTTATTGGCGTGCTTTTGACGCTACTTACCGATTGAGTGTCGCTTTCTTCGTCACCAGTGTATTTCCACATTTTTTTTTTGGCTGGAATTGGTGTTGTTTGCGTTTTTTGATGAGAAGCTCATTGGATTATTAATTAATTTTATTTTATTAGCTATGGCAATTTCACTAGCTATTTTTGATATATTTCCTTCAGTAATCTCTTTATGTAAAGGTTTGGTTGTGGATTGTTCATTTATTTTAACGTCCTCTGTACTTAGCATTATATAGCCATTTAGACCATTTTCACTAATTTGAGAATGCCGTCGTATAACTTTTTCGCTCATATAATAGTTTTCAATATATTAGCAGTTTGTCATTAATTATTTAAAAAATTTAATATATATAATTAATAAAATTTATTTTTTTAAAAAGACTTGCAACTTATACTGTGGCCAGTGACATATCCATATATATTTAAAATAAAAGTGTATTGTCTACATATACATATTTAAAATGTCTCGCGATGTTTTTCTTCTCAGCCTTGTAAAGGTATTGGAAGGGGACATCAGTTGAGTAACCAGAGGGTTTGGGTGCATATATAAGCGTTGAGCGTAATTCTTTAAAATACTTGCTATTTCTTCCTTGATTGTTCGAACATGTAATTGTTTATGTAGCTGTTCATTCGTTATATACCAAGGTGCGTTTGTGATCATTCGTAGTGTTTTAGATTGGAAGCGCTGTATAATTGCCAGGTTTAAGTCTGCTGCAGTACCCCATAATTGGGCCCCATAACTCCATATAGGTTTAAGTACAGATTTGTATATAAGCAGCTTATTGTCGAGTGACAGTTTGGAATTTCGGCTGAGGAACCAAAATAAGTTTCGTAATTTAAGACCCAAGGCTTTACGCTTTTTGAATATGTGCGATTTCCAGGTTAGCTTACTATCCAGATTGTCATGTAGGCCTGGGTAGGGGTAAACGAAGAATTAATAAAACAACGTGAATATTAATGACATTAACATACCTTGAAATTTATGTGGCCTCCATGGGTACTTCAGTTATTTTTTCTATTATATCGCCAACATTGTCAAGGTGTTTTTAATGTGACCACCAACAGTATTCCTCTTGCGCATAACTATTAAGTATGCTGTTCACCTTTTTATTATATGGTCCACAAGTAATTTTTTATTAGAATTTAAATGTGTTATATTTGCACTCACTATTGAAAGAATTTCAATTTATTAAATCTACAACGTGCATTGCGCGCACGCTGTCCGTAAAAATAGAAGTAAACAAAAAAATGGTAAACAGAGAAGGCGAAAAGTAAAGCTTTTACGTTCAAGTCTCGTTTGTTTAGTGCAATATAGTAAGGCGAACTTCACAAAAGCTTCAGTAAAGTTTGACTTAATGAGAGGGGACAGTATTGCCAAGTGCGAATAACCACCTGAAATATCTAAGACAAATTGTAGCTTGATTGAAAAGGGGAAAGAAAAAAAAAAAAGCTTTATGAGAGGTTATTACCCTCAAGTCAAACAAGGCCAGCTAACGCAAATTAACGAAAGCAAGCTGTGCTAACAGGATCACTAACATGATAGGAATTTATCAGTTAGGCGAATTGAATATAAAAGCCATAGCAGACACGGTGATGGTCTCTCTTTTTTTTTGCTTTTCCTTTGCTGTTGGTCGATGAACGACCGAAATTTGAAAATGTGCTAATAAAAGCCAAGATTATTTCTAAACTTAAGATTAAAAGTAAAACAGTGAATAAAAGTGCTAATAAAGGCCAAGTTGTTTTAGAGCCCTAAAGAGATAATTAAAAATTCCCTTAAACTTGAAAATGTGCTAATAAAAGCCAAGATTATTTCTAAACTTAAGATTAAAAGTAAAACAGTGAATAAAAGTGCTAATAAAGGCCAAGTTGTTTTAGAGCCCTAAAGGAGATAATTAAAAATTCCCTTAAATCTTGAAAATGTGCTAATAAAAGCCAAGCTTATGTCAAAACTTAAGATTAAAAGTAAAACAGTGAATAAAAGTGCTAATAAAGGCCAAGTTGTTTTAAAGCCCTAAAGATAATAATTAAAAATTCCATTAAATTTGAAAATGTGCTAATAAAAGCCAAGCTGTTTTAAAAACCCAAAAGATAAGAAGTGAAATTTCATTAAGTTTGCATCGTTTATAAACATATTCTTAAAAAGTGGATCAAACGCACGAGTTCGGTGCCAATAAATGAATAGTTTTTTTTGAAATATGTTTAAATAAAGACATGACCGTAAGAATATTAAATTGGAAGCCGAATACACTCTTATTGGAAGGATTCAACAGGATCCATACACACCGTTAAGGCACAGCGGTGTACAGGTATTCCTGTACTAAATGATTTACCTTGTACAGAAACGTACATGCCTGTATTCATATATTTTTTTTTATTATTATTTATTTTTTTTAATTATATTATCTTAATATATTAACTTAACTACATATTAATTAATTACATTAACTTTTATAAAATTGTGAAGAATGTATACTTTTGAATTTAGTTGAAAAAAAGAAAAAAAAAAAAAACAAAAGTTGAATTGTATTAAATGTTAAAGATTATCTTAAGAATTATATATGATATAGAAAAAAAGAAAAAAAAAAACAATAAGAGAAATAGTAATAATATACATATAATAATTGTATATATTATATATACATATAATATATAAGACATATAATTGATTGTCCCAAACACCTTTAAATACACACATCTATATTTTTTTTTATTATTCATAAGTTTCAACTAGGTCAACAGCAGCGTGGGTGACGTCATTCTAGCAGCTGGAAGGTAAGACACGCGATCTTGTGTAAAGAGAAATTGTTACTTTGTTTAAAAATTCAGTAAAAAGATTTGGTTGTGTATATTTTCTTTTGTTCTCTTATATATTTTTTTTTGTTTTTTATTATGATTTAATTAGTTAGGTTTAAGATTACTAAGATTATTATTGTCATGACTTTTGTTGAATCTAATAAATAAAAAGAAAAAAAAAAAAAAAAAAGGAAAAAGAGAAGAAATTTTTTTGATGGAAAACTCAAATAGTATGCAGGATTAAGGTTTAGTTATTTGGCGGTGGTGGAAGTGCTAGGGAAAAATAGAATGTATATAAGTTGCAGAGGGACCGAGTGAATGTAGTGTGAAAGATGATACAGACAAAACAGACGAGGACATTTCAAGCTGCTACAATATAGCGAAATCAATTAGGCAATGGCTATATTGTGATTGTGTTAGATGTAGGTTCCGCACAAAAATGGTTTTCTTCCACAGCAAACCGGTGACATGAATTTTTGTTGATATCCGCGATTGTTGCTGAACGTGAGAAGAATCACCCCCAAAACCGGCGAGCATACCGGGCTGGCCACCATGTCACCGCTCCACGTTCACTGCAGTGTTACTTCGCCCACCGAAGACCGGACACAACAAATGGCGCCCAACGAGACACTAATACGAAGACAGGACCGAATTAAAAGACGTAATAAATAACAAAATAATAATATTATAGATATATCTATACAATCCATAATAATTTAATAGACATATACATATATATATAAAAGAGAGGAGGTTTTGAAAAGTTTTAAAATTGTTTTTAAAAAGATATTGTTTTTATATATATATATATTTGACAGAATAGACCGATGAACAGCGGACCAAAGATGGTTGCCTCAACAAGTGGCAATGTAGACAGTAGAGACAAAGAAAACTTGACAACCAAAAATTTCGTTAAATTTCACCTTAATCATAGTTTTTTTAAATTCTTAAAATAGATTCTATTTTCACAAACAAAGAAACGTGCACAAACCTTTAAGATTTTTTTTATTTTTTTGTTTGACTTTTGGCAGAGCGCAAATAATTTTTTTTTGTACGAATTTTTTTATCAACAAAAGTATTTTATTATTTTTAAGATTTATGCGAACAATTAGTAGTAGTGATACGCAAAAACAAATAATATCATTTTTATTGGAATCTTTATGCAAGATGAGAAAGATGTTTGTATTAAGGTGAATGACTTAGGACTTGTAATTTCCGATGGAGAGGGAAGCCATGACCTACCTCAAGAGGTGTAAACAACACATAGCTTGGCAGACAGACAAGATGACAGAGTTAGAGAGTCGTTAGTAATTTGTTTGTGTTTTTTTGTTTTTTTTGCTTGCAGCCACGATAAAATTTAGTATAAGTTTATGTGAGGTAGCAGACATAAAGATTTTTTTTTGTTTTTGTTTTGGAATTTAGTAACCTACGGCTATGACTTAAAACTCCTGAGGAGTTTAGTTTAAGGTAGTAGGCGAGTTTTTTTTATACACTAATAATTACGGCAAAAACTGAAAGTAAAACAGTTGTGTTTGCGGTAGTAAGCGTAATTGACGTAGATTTCTGCTACGACTTTAAAATTCCGGTGGGATTAAGTTTGAGGCAGGAGCTTTTCATCAAAATTGTTGTTTTTGTTATTTTTTTATTTAACCTATAGCTATAATAGAGTATGAGAAGAGTTTTTGATTTGAGGTAATAGGTATGAAGTATTGTGGTGTTATTCAGTAACTAGAGTTTTCTTCTGCTACAAACTAAAGCTGAATAAGTATAGTGTGAGGCAGGGAAATTGAGTGAATGGTTGCTACAACAGAGATTCAAGTAGAGTTCTGTTTGAGGTATTGTGTGGGTAAATATTGGAAAGTGGGTATGAGTGAATGACGCATGGGTCTGAACAAGTATGAATGAAACAGTTAATGCTACCAAACAATAGAATTTTTCGGTAGGTTTGTGAGGTTTACTGTTAATTGGTATCACGCATACATTTTCTATGAGGAATCGGTATTAAATTGAGGCGTGATACTAATTGAATGTTTGAGATGTTGAGAGTAAGAGATGGACAGTTGGACGAACGTGACGACAACTTTGCACCTATATAACAATGAATTCTATTTTTCCCTAAAACAAGGCACTGAAAATCCACCAATAAACGCCAAATTTAAAATTATATTTATCTGCCTTATTTTTTTATTTTTATTGAATTTTTTTTATTATTAAATAAATTATAACAATTATTAAATTAATAATATTATAATTATATATAAAAAAAAAAAAAGAAAAAATTTTTTTTTATTTTTTTGTTGAATTTTTTTTAATTATTTAAGAAGGTTAAATACGCGATCACCTTAGGTGAACATACAGGATTTGTTTTTTTGTATCATTCTACAAGTAATAGACAAGTGAGCTATATCGATAACAAGAAATTTAAGTAAGAGTGGTAAATAGTTCCTATGGAGCCCAGACCAACAGAAGAGTTAATAGACATGTTAGCAAGTAGTACCGGAACTAGGTCCAAAATACGAAAAGCTACGAAATCAGCACAAGTAACTGAGTTAGAAGCGGTATCTGACAAAACTGCACAAGCGCGTAGTAGTGAGCAGGCTCAGTTAGTTAGTTCAGGTACAAATAGAAGGCCAAAAATAGGGAAAATAACCCAAGCTGAAAAAGATTTTGGAAACAATAGTATCCAAAGATCACTGAGTTTTGACAGCAAAATAGACCACTTGTTGTTATTGGAAAGTAGTGAAATGAATCAGCCAGCTAATCTGAAAGGAAAAGTGGAAGATCAATATCGAGAAACCTCAACAGGTATAGATACAGGACGCAAGTCTGATAATGAAGAAATAATGAATTCAGTAGCTGTAATGATGAGGCAGCAACAAGAGTTTTTATCGAACTGCATGCAAGAGATGAAAATGGAAGTCATGACTCTAAACAACCGTCTACGAGAAGTGGAGCAAAGACCTAATCGGACCCCGCAAAACTACTTAGGTAACCAGGAAATCCAGCGGGAGCAGCACTCAACATTTCCAATAGAAAGAGAGATGAGAAGAAGTGTGGATCTAGAACGGTGGCATTTGAAGTTCGACGGTTCGAATAAAGAAATGACAGTAGAAAGCTTTTTGTTCAGAGTCGAGAGAATGAAACAACAACACTCAGTTACAGATCAACAACTTCTCACGGACTTCCATTGTCTGTTGACTGGTGGAGCACTAAAATGGTATTGGCAACAACTAGAGTACCATGAAGATAACCGATGCTTCGATTATAAGCAATTCAAAAAGGAGCTATTGGCACAATTCAAATCTGCCGAAAGTGACTACGACATCATAAGGGAAATTATGGATCGGAAGCAACAACCCAACGAAAACTTCGAGCAGTATTACGCCGAGATACATAGCCTGACGTTCAAACTGAGAAAGAAAATTCCTGAAGTGGAGTTGGCAACAATTATAAAAAATAACGTTAAGCCAGGAATAGCTACTCTACTATTCGCAGCGACATTTCTATCACTAGCAGAATTAAAAAAGGAATGTATTAGGGCCGAGAAAATGCTAAGGGAAAACAAGCTCCGAGGTAGGCAGATTAGTGAGATCGTAAATGAAGAAGTAGATAACGCTGAAGTAGACAAACATTCACAATGGGACTTAGAAGCGTTCAGTTCTCCACAGAACAGACAAGGCGAAAATCAACAGCGTGAGCATTTACAACAGAGAAATAAGGGGCAAAACATGCTTGGAGGTAGAATTGAAACCCGTCACCACGAGACAACAATCACGAGCAACCATGATGCAGGTACCATGTGTCCATCTCCATTCCACTTAAATTTGTGTTATTCTTGTGGAATGCCATGTGATTTTTACATCATAAATGATAATATGGAACAAGGGTCAAGGTGTAGGTCATCTTTCCATGACATGTCGTGCTTTTTATGTAAAAAAAGCTATTCCTATTGCAGATATAACAAGAGAGAGGGAAACGGCTGGAGGACAGTGGCAACCGGGGCCCAGTGTCGCCAGAGGCAAGACCCGGAACGACGGTACAAATCATAAAGCGAAGCCAATCCTTGTCAGCAAAGCCAGTTGCAAAGATCAATAAACCTGAACCAAAATCTTTGCACCAACGAAAGATAGAGTATGAAATAATAAAGAAAAAAATTTTTAATGAAGAATTAATGAAATCGAGAAACAATAAAAGAAATTTCAGGAAAATACAAATTTTGCGAAGAAGACAGCAATTAGTAAAGGCATGTTTGAGGAAGGTCATAGGCACGATAGTAACACTGGAAGGAGATAATAGAATGTACGTTAGGACCAAAATCAATGACGAAGAGGTAGTAGCACTATTGGATTCAGGGGCAATGGCAAACTGCATAGGACAAGGAGCCTTGGGCTTTTTAAAGAAGAAACCTAGTAAGATAATAAGAGTAAAAGGTAAATCTATTAAAACAGTCAACGGTGGCGAAACCCCGATAGTAGGTGTAGTAACTTTACCAGTCCTTTGGGAGGAAGAAACAAAAGACATGGAATTTTTAGTAGTCCCTTCATTGCAGCAGCAATTCTATTTAGGTATCGATTTTTGGAAAGTGTTCGACATACCAATAATCAGCAAGCGGACACCCAAGAATCACATTGGGGTTGCAGTGTCTGAATTGACTCCGCAGTCATCAGACTTACTAGTCACGTCAAAACAGCACGAAATGTGTAGGAAGCAAATGAGCATGCTAGAGAAGGTTGTTAAAGAATTTCCATCGTTTAGCGAGTTAGGTCTAGGAAGCACAACAATAGAAACTCATACGATAGAGGTAATGGATGAACATATACCTGTGAAACAGCGCCACTACCCGATTTCTCCGTTTGTCCAGAAATTAATGTACGACGAATTAGACAGAATGCTGAGCTTAGGGGTGATTGAAGAAAGCAATAGCAGTTGGAATTCTCCGGTAACACTGGTAAGGAAAGAAACCAAAAACAGGCTGTGCTTGGATGCCCGGAAAGTCAATGAGCGCACAATCAAGGATGCATATCCGTTGCCTCATATTGAAGGAATCTTGAGCAGACTACAAGACACCAGGTACATTTCCGCAATCGATTTAAAAGATGCGTTCTGGCAAATTCCGCTGGAAAAAAAATCCAGAGAAAAGACAGCATTTACAGTCCCGGGAAGACCTTTATATCAATTCACTGTGATGCCATTCGGGTTATGTAATGCGGCGCAACGCATGTGCAGACTCATGGACAAGGTTATTCCAGCAGCGCTTCGAGAACGGGTGTTTGTATATCTAGACGATCTACTGGTGTGCTCAGAAGACTTTGAAGGACACATGCGTCTATTACAGCAGGTGGCTGGGTGTCTGAGCAAAGCTAACCTGACAATTAATGTTCAAAAGAGTAAGTTTTGTCATACTGAAGTTAGATATCTAGGGTACATCGTAGGGAATGGGACAATACGAACTGATCCGACAAAAGTAGAAGCGATGAATATTTTCCCTGAGCCAAAGACAGCGAGGCAACTTAGACGGTTTCTTGGAATGACAGGATGGTATAGAAGATTCATAAGAGATTACGCCACTATTGCAGCACCACTACACGATTGCCTGACTAAAAATAACCTAATTAAATTCGCGCTAACCAACGAAGCAAGAATAGCGTTTGAGAGATTGAAAGAAAGTCTGACGACAGCACCAGTACTTACGAATCCAAACTTCCAAGAACGTTTTTATATCCAATGTGACGCTTCTAAAGATGGAGTGGGGGGAGTGTTATTCCAAGTGAATGAGGCTGGAGATGAGCAACCGATAGCATATATGTCGTCTAAACTAAATAAAGCTCAAAAGAATTATAGTGTGACAGAACTGGAATGTTATGCTGCAGTACTCAGTGTAAAAAAATTTAGAGCGTATGTTGAGGGACTTCCATTTACGGTCATAACGGACCATGCGAGTCTCAAATGGTTGATGAACCAGCGTGATTTATCAGGCAGACTAGCGAGATGGAGCTTGAAATTACAGGCATTTGACTTCAATATAGAACATAGGAAAGGTAACCAAAACATTGTTCCCGATACACTATCAAGGATGTTTGTTGACGAGATAACACAAGACACTCGCAATCTAGATGTTGATTTGCAGTCACCTTTCTTTGCAACTGATGAATATAAGGCACTTATCGAAATGGTGACCAAAGAACAACAACGCTTACCTGACCTGTGTACCTCAGAGGGTTATGTATATAAAAGAACAGATTTTCGAAGTGGCGACCCACTACAAGAGGATAGTACTTGGAAATTATGGGTTCCATCTGAATTGCGATGGTCATTAGCAGAACGAGTACATGTATCACCATCATCTGGGCACGGAGGGATGCAAAAGACCCTGGCAAAATTAAAGGTAAAATATTTCTGGCCAGGAATGGTTGGTGACATTCAAACACTGGTAAAAGAATGCGAGATTTGTAATACTTCTAAGGCATCAAATAGAATGAGAAAACCACTAATGGGAATGCAAACCATAACCGAAAAACCATTCCAACGTCTGTACGTGGATTTCATGGGACCTTATCCTAGGACTAGCACAGGTAATACGGTGATTTTTGTAGGGCTAGACCACTTCTCAAAATATGTATTTCTTAAACCAATGCGTGCAGCTACAGTCCAGAATATGATTAAGTATCTTGAAATTGATGTTTTCCACACATTTGGTGTACCAGAATACATGCATTCGGATAACGGGAAACAATTTATTTCAGAAGCCTTTAAGTCATTCTTGCAAAAATATGGAGTGAAACACATCCGAACTGGATTTTATTCTCCCCAAGCCAATGCTGCCGAAAGAGTAAATCAGTCGGTACTTCAGATCGTTCGTTCTTACATACAGGAAAACCAACGAAATTGGGATCAGTATGTAAGTGAGGCAGCATTTGCACTCAGAAGTGTAAAACACAGCTCGATAGGTATGGAACCATATATGGCGGTATTTGGGTCACATATGATTCAGCATGGCGCAGCATATGAGATAATGAGAAAGCTGAGCTCCATACAACAGTCTGAATTTGAAATATTAGAAGCGACAGACAAACAGCTACTGATGCGAGAGAAACT
The DNA here is from genome assembly GCF_002237135.1 of Teleopsis dalmanni. Lineage (NCBI taxonomy): Eukaryota > Metazoa > Arthropoda > Insecta > Diptera > Diopsidae > Teleopsis > Teleopsis dalmanni. The sequence goes on along the minus strand of NC_051846.1, from coordinate 94,599,927 downwards.
GAGAACAGAATTGAAAGCAGCTCACCAAAGATCTGGAAGAGTGTATAATCAACGGAAAAAGGAAATTCAGTTTAGAGCAGGGCAAGTAGTGTATAGACGCAACTTCAGACAAAGTAAGCAATCTGATGGTTATAACGCGAAGTTAGGAAAGAAAAACGTGAAGTGCGTGATTTTAAAAGCAATAGGTTCTTCTCTATATGAGTTAGGAAATATGAATGGGGTTAGTATAGGGGTATACCACGCGAAGGACATCTTTTGTCAGTAAGGAGTAGAAATCGGGTCATAACAATTAAATGCCTGGCTAGATCAGTCGGCAAAGGATGAGACTCTGCAACTCAGGGTATGGGTCGAGGCCACACGTTGTACAAGCAAACAACAGTCTACCAGTCCATTTTTTTTTACGAGTCCGTTCCATGTTATATAGAGATATAACATCGACGGTATCGAGCCTGTCATGTAGGCCTGGGTAGGGGTAAACGAAGAATTAATAAAACAACGTGAATATTAATGACATTAACATACCTTGAAATTTATGTGGCCTCCATGGGTACTTCAGTTATTTTTTCTATTATATCGCCAACATTGTCAAGGTGTTTTTAATGTGACCACCAACAGTATTCCTCTTGCGCATAACTATTAAGTATGCTGTTCACCTTTTTATTATATGGTCCACAAGTAATTTTTTATTAGAATTTAAATGTGTTATATTTGCACTCACTATTGAAAGAATTTCAATTTATTAAATCTACAACGTGCATTGCGCGCACGCTGTCCGTAAAAATAGAAGTAAACAAAAAAATGGTAAACAGAGAAGGCGAAAAGTAAAGCTTTTACGTTCAAGTCTCGTTTGTTTAGTGCAATATAGTAAGGCGAACTTCACAAAAGCTTCAGTAAAGTTTGACTTAATGAGAGGGGACAGTATTGCCAAGTGCGAATAACCACCTGAAATATCTAAGACAAATTGTAGCTTGATTGAAAAGGGGAAAGAAAAAAAAAAGCTTTATTAGAGGTTATTACCCTCAAGTCAAACAAGGCCAGCTAACGCAAATTAACGAAAGCAAGCTGTGCTAACAGGATCACTAACATGATAGGAATTTATCAGTTAGGCGAATTGAATATAAAAGCCATAGCAGACACGGTGATGGTCTCTCTTTTTTTTTGCTTTTCCTTTGCTGTTGGTCGATGAACGACCGAAATTTGAAAATGTGCTAATAAAAGCCAAGATTATTTCTAAACTTAAGATTAAAAGTAAAACAGTGAATAAAAGTGCTAATAAAGGCCAAGTTGTTTTAGAGCCCTAAAGATATAATTAAAAATTCCCTTAAATTTGAAAATGTGCTAATAAAAGCCAAGATTATTTCTAAACTTAAGATTAAAAGTAAAACAGTGAATAAAAGTGCTAATAAAGGCCAAGTTGTTTTAGAGCCCTAAAGATAATAATTAAAAATTCCCTTAAATTTGAAAATGTGCTAATAAAAGCCAAGATTATTTCAAAACTTAAGATTAAAAGTAAAACAGTGAATAAAAGTGCTAATAAAGGCCAAATTGTTTTAGCGCCCTAAAGATAATAATTAAAAATTCCCTTAAATTTGAAAATGTGCTAATAAAAGCCAAGCTTATTTCAAAACTTAAGATTAAAAGTAAAACAGTGAATAAAAGTGCTAATAAAGGCCAAGTTGTTTTAAAGCCCTAAAGATAATAATTAAAAATTCCATTAAATTTGAAAATGTGCTAATAAAAGCCAAGCTGTTTTAAAAACCCAAAAGATAAGAAGTGAAATTTCATTAAGTTTGCATCGTTTATAAACATATTCTTAAAAAGTGGATCAAACGCACGAGTTCGGTGCCAATAAATGAATAGTTTTTTTTTGAAATATGTTTAAATAAAGACATGACCGTAAGAATATTAAATTGGAAGCCGAATACACTCTTATTGGAAGGATTCAACAGGATCCATACACACCGTTAAGGCACAGCGGTGTACAGGTATTCCTGTACTAAATGATTTACCTTGTACAGAAACGTACATGCCTGTATTCATATATTTTTTTTTATTATTATTTATTTTTTTTAATTATATTATCTTAATATATTAACTTAACTACATATTAATTAATTACATTAACTTTTATAAAATTGTGAAGAATGTATACTTTTGAATTTAGTTGAAAAAAAGAAAAAAAAAAAAAACAAAAGTTGAATTGTATTAAATGTTAAAGATTATCTTAAGAATTATATATGATATAGAAAAAAAGAAAAAAAAAAACAATAAGAGAAATAGTAATAATATACATATAATAATTGTATATATTATATATACATATAATATATAAGACATATAATTGATTGTCCCAAACACCTTTAAATACATACATCTATATTTTTTTTTATTATTCATAAGTTTCAACTAGGTCAACAGCAGCGTGGGTGACGTCATTCTAGCAGCTGGAAGGTAAGACACGCGATCTTGTGTAAAGAGAAATTGTTACTTTGTTTAAAAATTCAGTAAAAAGATTTGGTTGTGTATATTTTCTTTTGTTCTCTTATATATTTTTTTTGTTTTTTTATTATGATTTAATTAGTTAGGTTTAAGATTACTAAGATTATTATTGTCATGACTTTTGTTGAATCTAATAAATAAAAAGAAAAAAAAAAAAAAAAGGAAAAAGAGAAGAAATTTTTTTTTGATGGAAAACTCAAATAGTATGCAGGATTAAGGTTTAGTTATTTGGCGGTGGTGGAAGTGCTAGGGAAAAATAGAATGTATATAAGTTGCAGAGGGACCGAGTGAATGTAGTGTGAAAGATGATACAGACAAAACAGACGAGGACATTTCAAGCTGCTACAATATAGCGAAATCAATTAGGCAATGGCTATATTGTGATTGTGTTAGATGTAGGTTCCGCACAAAAATGGTTTTCTTCCACAGCAAACCGGTGACATGAATTTTTGTTGATATCCGCGATTGTTGCTGAACGTGAGAAGAATCACCCCCAAAACCGGCGAGCATACCGGGCTGGCCACCATGTCACCGCTCCACGTTCACTGCAGTGTTACTTCGCCCACCGAAGACCGGACACAACATTCTTTTTCTAGAAGCATAGCATTGGTTGAATGAGAGTTTGGAGTGTTTGAAGAGAGTGATGCTAGCTTGTGTTGCTGAAAAGTTGAGGGAAAGTTTGAGTTTGCCGAGAGTTGCGACCAATTGTCGCAAAGAAGCTGTGAAATTTCTTTTTGGTTAGTAACTGGTTGAGATGGTTGGTTAGGGTTAACTAAACAGTGTATTGTGTGCCGCGTTTTTAAACCACAAAAGTTGTTTATTTTGTTCCATATCTTTGCGGACGGAGTATGGGGAGATATTTCTGAGGTGAATTGAAAAGTCTTTAATCGTTTTCTAATTTTAATCTCCCGTTTTAGTTTTGCGTTAGCTTTTTTGTAGTTAAGAATATTAATTTCATTTATGTCATGTCTAAGTTTTAACCATTCCCTGTTCTTAATAATTTTTAAATTTTGTAGGGAAGAGTCCCACCAAGGTACTGTTCTATTTATGTTTTTCTTGTGATGGGTTTGAGGGATTGCTTGATTGGCACTTTGTAATATTATTTTTGTAATGTTTGCAGTTTCTTTGTTGATGTTATTACTAATTGGTCTGGAGTTGTTGTATATTTCGTTAAGGTTTTTAAATAGGTCCCAGTTAGCAAGGTCAGTTTTAAATTTTGGTTTTGGTTTCATTATGGGATGGTTGTTAGTTTCAAAAAGGTTAATATGAATAGGGAAATGATCACTTCCGTATAGTTGTGTATCAGTTTTCCATTTTGCTTGAAGCGTTAATAATGGGGTGGATAGGGTTATGTCAACGTGTGTGAAAGAATGATGTGTACTAAAGTGTGTAGGGGACTTGTCATTTAGGATGGAGAGTGGGGATTGTGTTAAAAATTTGAAAATGGTGTTACCTCTGATATTGTTAGTTGGGGAACCCCAGCTTTTGTGCCAACTATTAAAGTCACCTGTAATTAATACGTTTTTTTGAAGATTCTCGAAAGTTTTCCTGAGATGTTGAATTTTAAATGGTTTATTGGGAGGGATGTAGGCTGAAATAATGGTAAATTTTTTTGTGGATAGTATTATAGCACCAATTGCTTCAATATCTTCATTAAGTTTTGCTAGTTTGTGTTGTATGGAGTTGTGAATAAGTAGTCCTACGCCACCAAAACTGTGGGTAGAGGAGTTATGATTGTAGAGTGAAAAATTGATTGGGATAGGGATGTTGGTTAAGGAGTGAAGATGAGTTTCTTGTAGGGTGATTATTTTGGGATTGTATTCTTTGATTAATATTTGCAAATACTGAAAGTTGTTAATGTAGCCATTTATGTTCCATTGAATTATTTTAATACTCATTCTAATATAATAATATAATAATTATTAGTTATAAAATATAGATAGAGAAAAAACGAAATATGTTTTTATATACTATCGCTATCACTGTTTTGTGTCATTTTGGTCTTACTTGTTTGCTTATTATTTTTTTGTTTAGTTAAATTGATGTTATTTGCCTTTAAGTATGTTTTTGGAGTGCTAGACTTATCTTTCTTACGGTTTTCTATTTCTAGTGTAGTGTTAGAAGAAGCTTCATTGGTGTCGTCGGCTGAGTGAATATCCATTAGATCGTCAAGAAGATATCTGTAAGTTACCGGATTGGATGCCTGTTGTAGTGATGTTGCTGTATTGATTGACGTGGTAGTTTTTTGCTTTTTTGTTACATGGGAGGATGATATTTTTTTGTCGTCTGGTTTATTTTTTGTAATGGATTGAAGTCCTTTAGAAGTTAATGCGATCGAAGTATTTTGATTTTGTGTTATGATGTTTTTATTGCCATTTTTGTAATTTATTTGAGCTGTTGATGTGTTAGATGATTGTGTTTTTGGAAGTATATTAGGTGACTGAGATGTGGTGAGCATTTTTGCATACGTAGTAGGTTTTTCAGAGATGTGACGGCTGAAGTATAACCCTAGAGCAGTTTTATGATCTACCTTTTCTGTTGTTTTTATTGCTGTAATCTCTTGTTGTTTTTTGAAGACTGGGCAATTTTTGTCGCGTGCATTGTGATTACTGTTATATTCTGGGTTGTCTTTACAGTTGATGCAGTTTTTAATTTGGGTGCACACCTCGTTTTCTTCGCAATGTGATTTATTGGAGCAATTTGAGCAAATATAGTCACTTTTACAGACTGTAGTAGGGTGTCCAAATCGACAGCATTTTTTGCATTGTAATGGCAGCGGGATGTAGTTTCTCACGCGTACAGCCTCGTAGCCGATCATAATTTTTTCAGGAATTGTAAGTGTTTCAAAAGAGATTATGATTAGGCCAATTTCTACAAGAATTTCATTTTGTTTTTTCAGAATTTTTTTTACTTCTACAACCTTTTGGGTCTTCAGTTCCTCAACTATTACCTTTTCGTCGATATTTCGCAATTCGTTAGAGTAGATGACGCCTTTTGATATGTTCAGTGATTTATGCAATGTTGCTGTTACTTCATAATCTCCAATTTTATTTAATTTAAGTAATTTTTGTACTTGGGTAGAATTTTTAGTTTTATTAGCAAGCTACCTGCTCTTGTTTTTTTGCATGTTTCCACTTCTCCTCCGCAAGTATAATCAATTACTTTTTTGATTAAGAAAGGTGATGCATTTTCTAGTGATTTTTTATCGTTCCTTGTTATTATTAAATATTTTGGGTCGCTTGTATTATAATTATTGTTGTTTAGAAACCGGTTTTGTATGTCTGGTGGAAGTGACATTATGATTGTAATGGAGGGCAAAGGCCCACAGAGCACTTTATGTTTTCGTCTGCTTTAGCTGTTTTTTTTTTATTATAGATATAAAGTTATATTTTAGAGAATTTTTTTTTTTCTATAAATGTTTATTCTTTTAATATCGTCTGTATTCACCGTAAGTTTGTTGATAAACAGTAAATTTTTTGTGTATAGGTTTATTCGAACGAAACTGATAAAGCGCCACACGTACTATTTCGCTTGACTTCTTGTTCGGAACTGTAAATGAAAAGTATATTGTGAAGTGATAAACAAAAATTTAAAAATAACATAAAACTAAAATGTACTGAACTGAATAAAAGCATACAGTGAAAAGTTAAACTAAAATTGATTATTATTGTAAATTGAAATATACTTATAGATATTGTGAAGTAAAACAATGTAAATATAAATATTCACTAAATAAAAACACAATTACATGAAAATTTGACTAAACTATAATATTGTGAAGCAACACAATAATAATACGACAAAAATCATAATCTACAAAAAAAAAAAAAAAAAAATTAAATTACATTTATAGACAGAACATTTAAAGTGCGAAACAATGGGATGGTTTTCAAGCGACGAGCACTACACAAACAACAACCTCCAACAGAAGACAGAAATTACTAATAATATGCTGAATCGTGCAACAAACCCCACAAATGGAAATATAGAGGTAGTGATAATAACCTTAATTATTGTATTTATAATATTTTACATTGCCTATAAAATAAATAATTACAGAAAAAAATATGTACACAAACATATACATACTTCTTTAAATTTAAATAATGTATAAATATTAATAACTATTAACTATTACTATTATATTATTTCTTTATCAACATTATTACAATATTGTGTTATGTAAACAAAAAAAAATATTAATATATAATAAATATATAACAAATTGAAGATCAATATATTGAATATGAATGAATTCAATAATATTATACAAGAAAAAAAAAATTTTTTTTTAAATTTATACAAATAAAAATTTGACTATGTACTATGTAAAGTATATAATTTTTTTTTAAATATATACATAAAATTTTTTTTTCTCTCTGTTCAATAAATACATATTAACACTATGTAAAATACTGAACTTATAAACTAAATAAATTAAAGCGAATTTTGTTTCATAACCAATTGTTATTCCTTTAAATATATACCACTCTTCATCGTCATCGCCATCGTCTTACTGATTTTTTTTTTCTCTTGTCTGCTTGATTTATGGAAGCAATTGCCGCGTATATAAGTGAGGCTCAGAATATTCTAAGAAACGCTAAAAAGACTAGTATTAGAGGGTATACAAAACCCACTGTAGCCACCAAATTAGATAGATTAGACTATCTAAAAACTCTTGTCGAGTCAATTTATATAACAAAAAATTTAGAAGAGGTTTCCGTCTTAAAAGAGGTCTTCCTAGAAAAATATATACAGACAAGAAAGTATCTTTTAACTATGGCAACACCTGAGCAAAATACGCAAACTACAAACCAAAGTAATCTCATACTAAGCGACATTAACAACAGTACAAATATAACAAGTAGAATGGCGACATACGATGCAGTAATTGAAAGCGTAGAAAAGCTACTGCCCATATTCACGGGAAAACAAGAAGAATTAAATTCTTTTTTAAGGAGATTAAAATTCTTCGGCCAAAAGATTAGAGATGGAGACAAACAGGAATTTTTAGAGCACATTGTAGATTATAAACTACACCATAATGTAAAGATACGAGTTTCTCCAATAGGTTTTCCAGATTCCTTGGATCAGTTGGTAGAAAAACTCAAGTCAACTTACATTCATAAAGACACAGTACCAATGCTCTTACAAAAAATTAACGAAACCAGGCAAGACCACAACCAACCAATCACAGAATACAGTGATAAAATGGCCAAGCTATTATCAGATCTGAATACATCATCCTTATTAAAGAGAAATTACAGCGCAACTTCTCCACAAGCAGAAGGGATGTTAGCCACAAATGATGAGAACGAATTACTGGCGTATAAAAAAGGTCTAAATCCAACGTACTCGCAAGCAGCACAAATGGCACAACCAAAAACTTTCCAGGAAGCGAGAGAAGTCGCTGAAAGTTTAATTTTTACGGAACAAAATCAACGAATGTTGTATTACCGAGGTAATACTCATTATAATAATAGAAATGTAAATCGGCAAAATAACAACAATTTTCGCCCAAATAACAGAAATCATTATAGTAACAGTGGTCAAAGAAACCAAAATAATAATAAATATAATAATTTAAATAACAGAAATCAATACAATAATAATAACAGTGCAGGTCAAAGAAATCAACGATATAACAATAATAACAGAAACCGATATAATGGCCAAAATAACCAGAACAACACCTATAACCAAAGACAAACATAAAACTCTAATAGAAACAGCAACAGAAACAATGTTGGGAACGAAAGGAGAATTCGTTTAACATCAGCACAGGAAAACTACAACCCACCAGAGGGAAACCAGTAGAATTCACCTCTGGTAAATTGAATAAAAATATCTACTCATCGTTCCCAACATTAACCCTAACATATCTAACTATATAGAAGTTCAATGTAATAACACTAATTATTAATTAAATTATTAATCGACACAGGAGCAGATGTGTCAATAATTAGAAACAAATTTAATTTAAACTACGACTCAAATAGAACATGTGTATTAGTTGGTATCACCAACAATTACAGAAATTCCTTAGGCACCACGACTCCTCAAATGGAATTTGAAGATATAACAATACAGCACAAATTTTCGGTGGTAGAAGAGGACTTTCCAATTGAAGTAGATGGCATCATCGGTAGAGATTTCCTAACCAACTTTAAATGTAATATTGATTATTACACCTTCTCTTTAACAGTTACCCACAAAGAACAACAAATAACCGTTCCTATATATTGTAAACCAATTGTTCTACAAGCAAGAGCAGAACATATATTACCTATAGACTTGTATTTTGATGAAGATGCATTGTTAATTTCTCAAGAAATTGACAAGGGTGTTTTCAGCGCAAATACAATACTCCCAGCAAGAGGAAACTGTCACGTTCGAATTTTAAATACGAATGAACACAGTGTTACCCTTAATATATTAAAATTTGAAACCCGTCCACTAAACAATTATTACAAAATTAATAAAAACTCTTGTAATAAATTTGACAAACTGCGTTTACAAAACCTTTTAAACAAATTACAGTTAGGAACCCAATACAACAAATGTGATGATGAGACACTGGTATCATTGGTAACTAAATACCAACACATATTTTTAATGGAAGGAGAACAAATATCCTGCATTAATTTCTACACAGAACATATTTCTACTGCAGACGATGTTCCAACATACATAAAAAATTACAGATTACCTCAAAGTCATAATGATGTTATTAAATCACAAGTTCAAAAATTACTTGATGATGATATCATACAACCCTCCAAGAGTCCGAAGACTCTTGGAGAGTTCTTGGAGGAAATCGTCAGATGATGAAAAGAAGTGGAGACTCGTAATTGATTATAGGAAACTTAACAGCAAAATTGTGAATGACAAATTCCCTCTTACATGTCTAGAAGACATACTTGACTTGCTTGGAAAAGCAAGATATTTTTCAACTTTGGATATGACCAGCTCATTCCACCAAATTCCAATAGATAAAGTATCAATGCAAAAGACCGCATTTTCGACCGTCAATGGTCACTACGAATTTAAAAGACTACCTTTTGGTCTTAAAATAAGTTCGAATAGTTTTCAACGCATGCTAACGCTAGCGTTAACAGGCCTTGAAAATGAAGCATTTTTGTATGTCGATGATATTATTGTTTTCGGCAACAGCCTAAAACATCACAATAACAATCTAGAAAAAGTTTTCAAGAGATTAAGTGATTACAATTTAAAACTAAATCCTGAAAAATGCAACTTTCTGAAACACGAAGTTACATATTTAGGTCATTTAATCACTGAACATGGCGTTAAAACAGATCCAGCCAAATACAAAGTCATTCAAGATTATCCTCAACCTACGACTGTAGATGAAGTTAGGAGATATATTGCTTTCTGTAATTATTACAGACGTTTTATCAAAGATTTTACGTCAATAGCAAAACCCCTGAATATGTTGTTAAAAAAGAATCAAAAATTTATTTGGAAGGCTGAATGCGATATAGCATTGGAAAATCGCAAATCAATTTTGATGAGTCCACCAATATTAAAATACCCAGATTTCAATAAACCGTTCATAATAACAACGGATGCTTCTGACTATGCACTTGGTGCAGTTCTTTCTCAAGGTAACATAGGTTCAGATTTGCCAATTTGCTATGCAAGCAAAGCCTTACAAAAACATGACTTAAATAAACCAGTCATTGAAAAGGAACTACTTGCAATACATTGGGCAATAAACTATTTCAGACCATACGTGCATGGCAAACACTTTTACGTTGTTACTGACCACAGACCCTTGATTTCATTTTTTGTCCACAAGAATCCTTCTTCAAAAATGACAACGATTCGGATCGATTTATCAGATTATGATTTTGAAATAATATATAAAAAAGGAAAAATTAACACTAATGCTGATGCCCTGTCTAGAATTAGAATAGACAGTAACATTTTAAGGAATTTGATACCTACAACCGAAGACAAGATGTCCAGCCGAAAATTGAATAATCCGGATGAAGACGAGGAAACTATATGTCATGTAAAAGAAAAAGCTAAAATATGTATAACGACTAGAAGTAAAGCGCGCGTCGCAGCAGCCAATGATAGCTCTGCCAATAAAACTACCGATATGAATACACAAAAAGAGGCAAAACCAATTGAGCCTGATCAACTTTACTGTTGGGATTGCACTTCTATTAGTGATATTCGAGGTATGAAAACACTGCAGTTTAAAATTATAGGTAAAGATAAAGATGAATTCATAAGATATAATGACAAAAAAGTTACAGTGGAATTACGCGAAATACCTCCGAAGCCGATTTCGATTATGGTGAAGCTGATTTCCGAACTAGAAAAAATAAATATAACAATGCTAGCGCTAAGCGATGAAGATATAATAATAACATCCATGGATAAAAACAAATTTAAAGAAATGTTTAATAAGTTGCAACGTGAAATGAAAAGTAAAAGTCGACAAAAATTGAAACATAGCTGACATCATGAGAAGATTCAGATTAATTGAGGAATATCATGACAATCCTCATAGCGGACATTTAGGAGTTCGCAAAACTTTTATCAAACTAAAGCAAAAATACACATGGAAAAAGATGAAACAGATGGTTCATAAATATGTAAGCACTTGTGAAAAATGTCAAAGGAACAAACAAATCCGACAAAACCGTGAGGAATTTCAAATTACTTCAACTCCGAGTACAACCTTCGAAACAGTAGAAATTGATACTGTTGGACCATTACGACCATCCAATGGTTACAGATATATATTAACAATGCAATGTGAATTAAGTCGATTCATAATTGCATATCCAATCATAAACAAAGAAGCCAAAACTATAGCTAAAACTTTAGTAGAACAACTCATACTGAAATTCGGCTCCTTTAAGATTTTAAAATCTAATAGAGGAACAGAATTCGTAAATGAATTGCTAGCTAAAGTTACAGAAATTTTAGGAATAAAACAATTTTTTTCAACTCCATACCTCCATAAAAAACAGAACGAAATATATGCTAAAAATTTTTAAATAAAAGCTTTTTAATTTTGTTTGCTAGCCGATAAACAATTTTATTTCTAAATAAAAACTTATGAGACAAACCTAAAGTAGCTAATTTGAAAAATAAGACACTCCTAGGTATAGTGTCAAATGCACATGAAAAATCCACAAAAAAGGCATATGTTTTTTTATTATTATTTAAATTTTAGTGTATAATAGAGGTTAGATTAAAAGTATTATCAACAGTTGAGTAAGATCTCCGAAATCCAGCTTGGTATTCATTTAAGATATTATTGAGCTCAACCCAGCTATTCATACGCGAAAGTAGTATACCAGTAAATATTTTATATATAGAGTCCAGGAATGATAATCCACTATAATTTGTAACTATATTGGGATCTCCTCTTTTAAACATGGGTTGAATTTTCGATTCTGAAAACGAAGAAGTTATGATATCGTGAAGAAATATATAATTATACAGCGTAAGTAACTCGTTAAGAAAACTAGAAGGAGCATTTTTGTAGAACTCATAAGGAATACTGTCGTTACCTGAAGCTTTATTAGATTTGGTGTTTGCAAGCACAAGCTGGAGTTCACGAAGTTCAAAAGGTGAATCAAGGAAAGAATTGAGAAAAGGTGGAAGACACCAAGAGATAACGAAAGTCTTCACACGAAAATGTGAAGACGAAAGTCTTCACATTGTAGAGAATTAGCTACTTTCAGGGAACTGCTTTTCAAATTTTTTGCTAGATTCCACCAGTCAGAAGCATTTTTAACAGTATTAAGTGCTTTAATATTTTTTAATTGTCATTAAAGTTTTTTATTACGGCAGAGGTATGCATATCGAGATCTGAGTGCAAAGTAAGAAGTACGATGGGTTTCTAGATTGTATTTTCGAACTAAATTAAGAAAATGAAACTTTTTTTTTCTAAGTTTATTACACTGGTTATCAAACCATTCATTCATCAAATCAAGTTGTCATTTTTAGCCGTTCTCTGTATTTACCTGCCCACGCTTCTTTCCAACGCATTTCTTTCGGAACTTGTACGTTATTCGGAATTACCTCCAAACTTGATGGAAAACGAAACTCAATAACCAGCGGCATGTGATCAGAGTATGATTTGCAAAGAACATGTATGTTAAAGAGCTTATATATCTAAGTAACTGAAATGAACAGATACAGAAATCAACAACAGTTGCCCCATTTGGTCCCACATATGTAAATTCTCTATCTTCATCTCCTCGACACTTACCGTTAATTATAACACCACCGATGTCCTCCAGAAAGCCTAGAAGTTTTCTTCCCTTGGTGTCAAGCTTCACATCTTTTGATACTCTTCTTACCGCAATAAATGGGGAATCGGATAATAATTTACCATCAACTACTTGATTATCTGCTAAATGGGCATTTAAGTAGCCAACAATACAGTAAACGGGTTTATTAAAATAGTTTCAAAATTGCTTCAGTTCAGAAAAGTCTTCCCATTTCCCATTTTGTGCAATTTAAATAACGTGGAATGAAAAAACAATCAACTTTGTTAGTACAAGAATATAGTACAACATTATCACTAAAGTTTAGAAATTTAAGAGAAATTATTTTCTTTACACATTTTTATAACCATAAAGTCAACCACCACTAGCTCTGCCAGCAATATGGATTTTAGACGCTCCCACCCAGCACCATATATAATCTTGAAAGAAATAAGCAAAGTTATCTTGGTTTTCGACCAGTACATGTGTTTCAAATCGAAAAAATATATCATATACTGTTCAATCATGAACATAAATTTATTTTTATTTAATTATTTTAATTATATTATATTATTTTAGTTTATTATTATCGCTTAAAAACCTTATCACTTAAATTCTTAGAATAGAACTAAGGAAAAATATAGGTAAATAGTAACATTTTTTCATAATAAAATATATTTATAAAAACAATAGAAGGAAAATCCCTAGTGTTGGGACTTCCGTCCTTTTTCAACCCTTTTTTAACTTTTTTGCCAACAATAACAAAATGTAATACAGTCCATTAAAAATTATATTATTATAACCTTGATGTAAAATTAATCTTAAAATATTTTTGTATAAATACAGAACGTTGTTTTAAATAAAATCAGTATCTTACAAATGCTCAAACCGTTCAGTAGTTTTATTTCTGAACATTTGGTCCTTCGAGCCTTAGCGTTTTCCCTCACCCGTGGTAAGAGACCTAAGGATATATAAAAAAAAATTACCAGAACTTATATTGATGCGAAATATATTCTTCCAAAAAGGAGAAATATATCAACAAATAGAAGATTTGTTTGTTTGGTATCCTCCCGATACCATAAACAGCGCTTAGTGGCCGAAGTGCTGCAGCGTAGGAAGCCGTGCATCCTTGAAGGGCAGCGGCAGAAAAAACAAAAATATACATTTAGTTAGAAATTTTGTAAGGTCAGGGCGGCGTTTTACTGACGCATTCTGATCAGGGTCGGAGGCGTTAATCGCTATAGACACCAATAGGAATTTAAAATTGTAATATTAGGTAGAAATAGGGTCAATCCAACGGGAGTAACGGCGGCAGTGACCTTTTACTAATAGAAAACGGCAGCTAGGACACGACGGCAGCTAAGAGACAGCGGCAGCCAAAAAGACAGCGGCAGCTACGACACGACGGCAGCTAAGAGACAGTGGCAGCCAATAGACAGCGGCAGCTATCCACCTCAGAAGAGGATTAAAAAAATTTTTTTACTCGATAAAGAAGTAGAGTATCTCAAAAAAAAAATATAATAACTTTCATAAAGATTTAAAAAAAAAAACAAATATGGCACAAAAATTAAAATTGTATGAATCACTGAAGAAGATAGGAGAAGAAATAATAGCTGCAGTAGAAAAAATAAAAGAAAAAGGACTACGTAAGACAGCCGATAAAATAGAAAAAGTGGAAAAAAACTGGAAAAAATTTCAGGCCAACCACGAAGAACTACAGAAACAGATGAGTACTTTAAAGAGTGTTGGTTCGATACGGTCAAAAAGTATTATAGGAAGATGTTAGAAACCGATAATACCACTGAAACAACGGAAAAAGTCAACAAAGAAGAAAGTGAAGCGGATAAAATATCAGAAGACAATGATATAACTATAGTTGACACTAAAAAAGAGGTTAAAAAAATCAGTAAATTAGAAACCAGATTAATGAGGCTTATTGAAGACTTGCAAGAAGATTTAGATGCAATGTTAGAAATTCATTACAACAACGAACTTGAAGTACCAGATTGGCGAATAGAAGACTTAAAAAAACAACAGAAAAGTATAGAGATTATATATAATGACACACTGAAAATAAGTAAAGATGGCAGAACAACATATAAACAGATCAATATCCAACTAAACGTTATACTTTATCAATTAAATGAAAGTAAAAAAGCGGAACTGGTGGTAAAAAATAAATTGGAGACGGTAAAGCTAGAACCATTCAAGATGCCCACATTCGATGGAGATGTAAAAGAGTGGAACACATTTTCTAATTTGTTTCATGAAGCTATATGTACATATAAGAGATATACCAGACTCCGAAAAAATGTATAGATTGAAGGCAGTAGTAAAAGGTGAAGCTGGCAGACTAATCCAGCATATGAATGCATCTGAGGCAAATTATAAAATAGCCTGGCAAATGCTACAAAAAAGATACAATAACAGAAGGTGGTTATTCAGAACACAAGTAGATCAATTACTTGACCAACCATCTACAACAGTAGGGGATGCTAAAAGTATAAGGCAGCTAACGGACACAACAAACGAATGCATTAATACAATAAAAGGGATGGGTATCGACATAATAATGCAGAACCTTTAATAGCACGAATAATATTAAGAAAGCTGGACAAAGAAAGCTTGAGGATGTATGAGTTAGGCGCCAAAAACCCAACTGAAATACAAAGCTTAGATGAGGTACAAAAATTATTAGAATACCAATTCCAAGCACTAGATGCGATAAAAAATAAAGATACAGGTGATAAAAAGATTAATTATCCGAAGAAAATATGTGCTTACTGTAATAAGGCGGGACATACAACGAACGAATGCAGAAAATTTTCAGCAATGTCAAATATTGAAAGACGATTACCAGTAAATCAGCAAATAAATACATCTACAAACATTAGCTGTTCATTTTGTAGAAAACAGGGGCACAAAATATACAATTGCTCATCATTTAGTTCATTGCCTATCAGCAATAAAAAAGCATTTCTAAATGCTAACGACACATGTAAAATTTGCCTGAGCCATACAGATCAAGACAAATTCATATCAAAGTACACGTGTAAGATATGTAATAGTAGAGATCATCATACCTTGCTACATAATAAGCATCAACAAGAAAAAAAGGATAAAACAACAAAAAACAAGGTGATCGCAGTAACAAAAAAAGACAAAAGCGAAGTAGTATTACTACCAACAGCAATCGTTAAAGGAAAAACAATTAGAGGAGAATATAAAGAACTACGGGCGCTTATAGACCAAGGATCCCAAGCATCAATGTTATCAGAAGAAGCTGTTCATATCTTAGGTTTACAAAAGGTAAAAACTGAAATTCAATTAACTGGGCTTGCTGAAACTTCAGTAGGGCAAGCAAATTCAAAGGTCATAATGGAAATAAAATCCAAAATTAATAATATAAATATGAAAGAAGAGTTTATAGTCATGAACAAGCTAATTAGACCATTGCCAGACAAATCAATAGACTATAATAAGAATCAGTGGAAAAGCTACAACTTGGCGATCCTGAATTATGAAAACAAAACAAATCGATTTAATAATAGGCAGTGACATTATCCCGAAAATAATAAAGAAAGGGTTCAAGAAAATTAATGGAATTATCGCCCAAGAAACAATATTTGGATGGATAATATCAGGCAAAGTATTAGAGAAACCAGCAAAAAGAAGCAAGACAACAATTACAACAAAAAACATAGAAAAGTTTTGGGAACTAGAAGAAGCAGATAACACAATCAATGAAAAAACAGCAGAAGATGAAATATGTATGCAGTTTTATGATGACACCACTAAAATAGACGGCGACAAAAAATTTATAGTGAAACTTCCATTAAAAAAAGATGCCACACTAGGTGAATCTAGAAATCAAGCAATGGCAAGATTCTTTAACCAAGAGAAAAAAATGAGTAATGAGAAAAGAATTGAATACATAAAATTCATGCAAGAATATGAGCAGTAAGGACATATGGAAAAAGTAAAAGATAATACAATAGGAAAATATTACCTACCGCAGTGATAAGAGAATCAAGCCGCACTACAAAACTAAGGGTAGTATTCGATGCATCAGCAAAATCGACAAATGGAAAAAGCTTAAACTACATAATGATGACGGGGCCAAGATTACAGCAGAATATATTTGATATATTAATGAAATGGCGATTATGGAAATTCGTCGCTTCAGCCGATGTAGAAAAAATGTTCAGGCAAATAAAAATTGCACCAGAAGACCAAGATTACCAAAGAATTTTATGGAGAGAAAATCCAAAAGAAAAAATTATGGAATATAGTTTAACAACAGTTACATATGGGACCACAGCTGCACGTTTTCTAGCAGTACGAACACTCCATCAAATTGCTGATGAGTCAGAAGAAAATAAAGATATAAAAAATAGCATAAAAAAAGAATTCTACATGGATGACTTAATGACAGGAGCTAATTCAATATCGGAATGCAGGCATAAGATAAATAAAATTAATAAAACTTTAAGTCTTAGAGGATTTCAGCTCAGGAAATGGATGTCAAATCATGAATCGATACTGGAATTACTACCAGATGACAACGAGATAAAAATACTCAATATACATGAAGATGAATCAATAAAAACCTTAGGACTTAAATGGAATCCAATAAAAGATAACTTCCACTTTACTATAAAAATGCAAAATATAAATAAATGGACGAAAAGAATGATACTTTCAAACACAGCGCATATTTTCGATCCATTAGGCTGGCTGACACCAGTAACAGTCACGGCTAAAATATATATGCAAAAAATATGGCTAAATAAATTTGACTGGGATGATGAGCTCAATGATGATTTACAAAAAGAATATGTTAAATATAAAAAAAAATATGCAAAACATAGATGAAATAAAAATACCAAGATGGATAGGAACTACAAATTCAAAAACTTGGGAATTTCATGGATTCTGCGACGCATCAGAAGCAGCATACGCGGTTGTTATATACATCAAAATTGGCTCATCTGTAAAATTACTAACAGCTAAAAGTAAAGTATCGCCGATAAAAAACAAAAAGACGAAAGAAATCAGCAGAGGAAGTAGAATTATTCAATTAACACAGTGAACGAAAATAAATAGTACAGTATCGTAGTGTACTGCTCATATCCGAAACACATCAAAAAATTTTTAAAGTTTGTGTCCGCGAACACAAACTTTATTTTTAGAGTTTGTGTACTTTTCACGAAGGTAGTGCTCATTATAACGATCTTTTCACGAAGGTAGTGTACTTTTAGTTATCTTTTGCCGAAGGTAGTGTACTTTTTAGTGATCATTTTGCTAAGGTAGTGGTTTTTTAGCGTTTGTCGAACAAAACGATTTGGAAACGTTTGTAATATGCATTGTTGTTGGTTCGTTTGCATAAGAAGAAGAAAAAATTTTGTTTGCATTTGTATTGCATGTATTTTGTTTGTGTTTTTAAATAAAGATATTGTGTATGCATTTATTGGTGCATATTTAATATTAGGGGATGAATTACATAGATATAATATCTTATTGCGGTTGGATGATTTGTATTATATTTATAATGCCAATAAAAGGCAAAAAAACAAAATTTTAAAATTGTTTATATAATGCAGTAAAAAACTAAAAAAATATTTTAGAAATTTCTGAATATCATATATAATATTTAAATGATTGCGTAGAAATATATAGATTTTATGGTAACAATACGTACGTATATACATACACTCCGTTTCACATGAATAGCACACTTCGTTTTTGCATTATTATTTGCTTATCTATCAATGATCTCATGACTTTGTTATAATAATTGTTGGGTTTTTTTGTTTGTTTCCTTATGTAGTCTCCTCCAAAAAAAATTAGAACTGCAGAAATGTACCGTTAAATTTTCCCGTTATTTTCTTTTGAATTTGCATCAATAACTAGTATGTATTTCGTTTCACTTGAATAGCACATTTGGTATCCAATTTAATTTATGAGTAGCAGCTCACCACAATATTAAGTTTTTTTTATTTATTTGTGAGTTTTAAATACAGTGTGACGATTTAAATTAATAATGGGTCGTGGTAATGTTTTAACCAACGAAGAACAGGTCAAAATAAAAAGCTTCATTGATTCTGACCTGTCTGTAACTCAAATATCAAAAAAAATCGGAAGAAGCAGAAAAGTGATATACAATTTCATTCAAAATGATCTTAACTATGGAAAAAATATGAAAGGCCGTGTAAAAAGCGTCCTCAGCTATGCAGATAAGCGGGCTATTTTGAGGCAAGCTTCGAATTCGCATGATTCGGTTAACAAAATAAGGTTAAAAGCTGGTGTCAATGCAAGCAAAACTACCGTATGGCGGGTTATTTCGAATGCCCAACATCTAAAACGGCTTAAATTAAAAAAAAACCACCACTTAACCCTATACGTAAAGAAGCTCGGTTGACTTTTTGCCGTGCCAACATGTCATGGAGCAAGGAGTGGAATCGCGTTGTTTTCTCTGATGAGAAAAAGTTTAATTTGGAAGGGCCCGACGGTTACAATTATTATTTTCATGATTTGAGGAAAGAAACTCATCAGTTGAAGCGTTTACACAGTAGAATGGGCGGAGTTATGGTTTGGAGAGCCATATCTTACTATGGCACTTGTGAACTCCAATT
This sequence comes from Teleopsis dalmanni, assembly GCF_002237135.1. Classification (NCBI taxonomy): domain Eukaryota; kingdom Metazoa; phylum Arthropoda; class Insecta; order Diptera; family Diopsidae; genus Teleopsis; species Teleopsis dalmanni. The sequence goes on along the minus strand of NC_051846.1, from coordinate 94,580,534 downwards.
CTTAAACACAACTATGAACGCAAAATCGTACCAAGGAGTTTCAGAAAAAGCTTTTCCTTCATTAGAGAATCTTTTTGGACAATTGCCGTGGACTTTCCAACAAGACAACGCCCTAATACATACTGCTCGTGTTGTAAAATCGTTCATTGAATCCAGAAATGTTGCTGTTCTGAACTGGCCACCATACTCGCCGAACCTTAACATAATAGAAAATGTTTGGGGATGGCTGGCTAGAAAAGCGTATGAATCTGGAAAACAATATTCAACAAAAACTGAACTAATTGAAGCAATTCAACGAGCATGGGCTACAATTTCCCTTGATTATATTAAAATTTTGTATGATTCACTTCCCGATAGGATCTATGAGGTTATATTAAACAAGGGAGGTTCAACTCATTACTAAAATGTTAATTTTAACAAATTAATCCGTAATAATAAATAAATAAACTGTCCCTAGTGCATAAAATAATTAAATTTATTTAAAAAACAAAAATGTGCTATTCAAGTGAAACGAAATTTTTATGCTATTTATATACTTATTTAGTTTGTCATCTCTTAATATAAAAATTATTGAAAAAATGCAAGTTTTTTTATTTTTATAATAAAGATTATTAATCACACTACCTATAAAATCTAAAAAAAAATTGTTTTATTTCAATAGTTTAAAAGATATAAAGAAAAGAAATTAAATATGTGAAGCGTGCTATTCAAGTGAAACGGAGTGTATATATTCTTATTAAAAATCAATAAAATATTAAGTAATAAAATCTATATATTCCGGTACAATACGTACAATAAAATCTATATATTCCTGTATAATAATTTAAATATTATATATGATATTCAGAAATTTCTAAAATATTTTTTTAGTTTTTTACTGCATTAAATAAACAATTTTAAAATTTTGTTTTTTTGCCTTTTATTGGCATTATAAATATAATACAAATCATCCAACCGCAATAAAATATTATATCTATGTAATTCATCCCCTAATATTAAATATGCATCAATAAATGCATATACAATATCTTTATTTAAAAACACAAACAAAATACATGCAATACAAATGCAAACAAAAATTTTTCTTCCTCTTATGCAAACGAACCAACAACAATGCACATTACAAACGTTTCCAAATCGTTTTGTTCGACAAACGCTAAAAAACCACTACCTTAGGAAAATGATCACTAAAAGTACACTACCTTCGGCAAAAGATAACTAAAATGAGCACTACCTTCGTGAAAAGATCGTTATAATGAGCACTACCTTCGTGAAAAGTACACAAACTCTAAAAATTGTTGAATTGTTTCGGACTTTTTTTAATGTACTGTTCGTTTAGTGTTTTTTAACAAAGATGACAAACAGTACACTATGTTTTGTACTTTAGTGTTTGTTTTCGTTCACTGAATTAACACCATTTACAGATGAAGAAGGTATCTTAAGAGTCGGAGGAAGACTAACTAACAGCGAACTAACTGAAAACCAGAAGCATCCCATCATTCTGGTTAGAGACAGATACACGGAATTAATAACAGAACAAGCACACTATAAAATACTCGGTAAATGGAAACTCGGTAATGGAAGCATATATTAAAAGACGCTACTGGGTAATAGGTATTAAAAAAATAATTAAGAAAATATGCGGTAAGTGTGTGAAATGCATTAGATTTAAACAAACTTTCGCAAAGCAAATAATGGGAAACCTGCTAAAATATAGAGTAACTCAAAACTATCCATTCGAACATACAGGAATAGAATATGCTGGACCAATACAAATGAGATGTTATAGAGGTCGTGGGCAAAAATCATATAAAGCATACATAGCAATATTTATATGCATGACCACAAAAGCAATTCATTTAGAAGCAGTCACCGACTTGACATCTGACGCCTTCTTAGCAGCATTAAAAAGATTTTTCGCACGACGTGGAAAAAGTGCACATATGTATTCCGACAATGGTACAACATTTATTGGAGGAGCAACCAAACTAGACAAAGAATTTGAATTAGCTATCAAACAAAATAATGAAGTAGCATCAATATTAGCAGCAGACAAAATTGAATGGCACTTTATTCCTCCAGCTAGTCCTCATTTCGTTGGTATATGGGAAGCTGGTGTCAAATCAATGAAACATCATCTAAAAAGAACAATTGTAGAATCAAAGTAAACCCGTGAGGAAATGACGACACTTCTGCATCAAATAGAAGCAGTACTAAACTCTCGACCACTTTGTACCATGAATAATGATGTAGAAAGTATAGAAGCACTAACTCCAGCTCACTTTAGGAGCTCCTATGTTGGACGACCCAGTACCAACTACAGACGAAAGAACAAGCAAACTCGATCATTGGAATCACATACAAACAATGAAAAAAGATTTCTGGAACAGATGGAAACATGAATATTTAACAACATTACAAAAAAGAAACAAATGGCAAATAGAAAAAAATAATATAACCGAAGGTGATATAGTAATAATAAAAGATGAAAACTCATCACCAACAAATTGGCCACTGGGAAAAGTCAAAGAAATATATAAAGGAGCTGATGGAAAAGTGAGGGTAGCCACTCTCAAAACCAAAGAAGGCGAAATTAAAAGGCCAATTAACAAATTATGTCAACTTATAAAAGATGAGCAAAATGAAACAAAACGCAAAACTAATACTAAATGCACGAGAAAAAATACCTGTATAAATTTAGCAACAATCTATTTAGCCATGTTGTGCACACTGCCACTAGCAAAGGCATCATCAACTACTACAACATCTTCAATACAAGCATTAAACAATAACACATCAATTTTCTTGGACGAAATAGGAGAAGCAAACACTCAGACGTCAACATGGAACTTGGTTATATATTACGAAATGAAACCTTTTTTTAAAATGATAAATCATGCTAAAGCAGTACTAGAAGTAACAAAGCCAATTTGTCCAAAATTATTACAGTTTAAAGATCAATGTAATAGCATACTAGATACAATGGTCGAACAAATAGTAGAATTAGAAGAAAATAACAAACTTTTCATGGTTATAAACTCTGTCAGAAGGAAAAGAGCTCCACTAGAGTTCATGGGATCACTATTACATATCTTATTCAGAACAATGGATGAAAAAGACAGGAGAGATCTCGAAGACAATATGCAAAAAGTGCTAGATAATCAACATAATTTAGTAAAATTAACGCGGGAGCAAACATCTGTAGTAGATGCCACAGTAAACATATTAAAACGAACTACTAACGACATAAATGAACAATTTACTGACATGAGAAACAAAGCTGAAGCCATAAATGAAGCATTAAATGAAACATTCTTAGTATATAGAGAATCAATAAACTACTATATGGTAACAAAGCAACTTTTATCAATGATCGACGAAACCTCACGTACACAACGAGAAATAATTAATCTATTGATAGACATAAACCACAACAAAATAAATTCTACCTTACTGAAACCACATCTGTTACAAAACACGATTATACAAATAAAAGACAGGCTAACAAATAACGTGCAACTACCAGGAAAAAAAGACGGAATTGATTTACAAATCATATACAAATTACTAGAAGCCAATGGGATATTCGTTGGTACCAAATTAATAATAAGTGCAAAAATTCCGCTATTATCAATACACCCATCATCAGTGTATGAGGTAATACCTCTATCAATTAAGAAGGGTGATACAATGATAATACCAAAGATATCAAAAACGATATTATTATATAATTTCGACATAGACTCTTATCACCTAATGACTCAAACAACCTTTAACAAATGTATTAGAATAAGTACAAACAAATACATTTGCAAAGGTAATTGGCCGTGGCAGGACGCTAATGACTCAGCGTGTGAAATAGCGCCGATCAAACCAACAAAAGAGGACAAATGCGAATACGACGAAGTATCCTCCACATCAATATGGATAACATTAAATGGCAACAACAGATGGTTATTCAAAACAATCGAAAATAGTTCAGCCCATTTACAATGCCCATCAAATAAAAACGAAATTCTCCAATTACCCAAACAAGGGATATTAAATTTGCAAACAGGCTGTAAAGCAAGAATAAAAGGAACAACGTTAATAGCCTAATGATC
>NC_051846.1:94551868-94576331 GCF_002237135.1 Teleopsis dalmanni | reverse complement strand
CAAAAATATCAGTATATTGGGAACATAACTCGTACAATTGAGAATTGAATTGTTTGGGGAAGTTTTTTTTAGATTATTTAAAACTTCTTGACTTCTATTATTTTTTGTTTGTGTATGTGTAAGTATGTTATAATTTAATAGACTTTCTGACTTTATGTCATTATGTTTTAAACTTGTATCTTTATTAGTACTATTTATGATGCGTATAAATGCATTATTAGAAGTAACAATTGCGTTTGCAATGTAAATACCTGGCATTGGTTCTTGACTGTGTACAAGAACTTCATTTTCAGAGCAATTAAGTTTAATACATTTAATTGTTTCTGATCTTGCGGGTAAAAGAATTGTATCATTTGTATTATTAAAAGTAGAATGTTCAATAGGTATTGATATATCTGTAAAAAAATTATCGGGTCTTAATGTAAGTGAATTTTGATTATGTTTGAAATCTAATATACAATTATATTGTTTTATAAAATCTAATCCTAGTATACCATCACAAGGAATTGGGAAACTTTCATGAACCACCTGAAATTTGTGATTTAGTAGAAAGTTATCAATTCTAAGGTCAAGATCAGTTGATCCTATAGTGTGTATTGTTCCCTGGCCAATACCACTTAGAATTGTAACAGTTTCTGTATTTACATTATTGTAAATAGTGTGAGACTGTTTTATTACTGAAATGTCAGCACCAGTGTCTAATAGAAGAGTTATTGATTTATTTGCATCATTATTATAAATTTGTATTAAAAGGTTTGAATTGGGATTAAAATTATAGATTTTATGATGTTTGTATGGGTTTGGGGGGGTAATTAGTTTTCCGAATTTTGTTGTATTACGCGTATGTTATTACGCCCTTGTCCACGTGAGGTATTAAATGTACTGCCTCTACGGGGGTATCTATTGTTTTGATATTCATTACCATATGATTGAATATCTTGATTATTATTTCTGTGGCTATTTCGTTGATTGCTGTTATTGCCACGGCCTCTACGACGGTTGTAATTTCCGCGGTAGGTGTTTCTGTTATTTATTCGCGAGTAATATAGAATTGCGTTCGGTCTTCCATGCATTTCTGTACAGCAGTTGACATATTTTGATACAGCTTCATTCAGTGAGTTGAATGTGCCTGCTTCCATTATGGTTTTCAACCTGTCATTAGTACAATTTTTAGTCATCGAAGATATAGCTTCTTTCCGACTAAATGTTTCTGCATTGTCCGCATCTACGCCATTATCTATGTATGCACCCTCAAGAGCTTGACATAGATTATTGATTTCGGCAGTATATTGAGTAGCCGTTTTGCCTCGTTGTTGAATATTCATCAACTTGGCCTTTATGACGTCGATTGATTCTCCTTTGACGCATAGGGATAATTTTGTTATTATTCCCTGTATAGTTTCTTCGTCTTTCACCCTATACAGTATGGGTCCCGTTATCTTTGATTTTATAACTTCCACAGCAAGGTCTTCCTGTGTACCTTTGGTGCGGTCTATCAAACGTAATGCTCTAAGGAATCTTTCCAAGTGTTGTTTTTTCCCGTCAAATTCTGGAACTGCTATGGCGGTTTCCTTTATGTATGCTCTGTCGAGCTCTACTTGTGCTTGTGCCATTTCTATATTTTTGTGTTCCGTTGTATTTTCAGAGTCTGTGTCTATATTTAATTCTATATTAATAGATATTTTTTCATTTAATGTTGTGGGTATTTCAACATTAATGCCTTTCTTTAGGGTAACTTTGATGGCTTTTTCACGGAGGTCTCCAAAGATTTTCCTCGCTTCCGCTTTGTGTGCGGTTGTGAACCTATCAAAGTGTACGTTCAAAAGTACTCGAATACTCTCTAAACTCTGTATTAATAACGTACAGTGTTTGTGTAGTGTTGTAGCACTAATAGGTCTATCTATTGCAATGCATTTATAGGATTTATTAAACGTTTCTTTTAGGAAGCGTATTTTATTCAATATTGTTTGCCATTCCATCAAACAATATTTTGTTTTTAAAATTGTAAATTAAATTTACGAAAATCTTAACACTTTAATTGCGTAAGTTATAGTAAACTCTTTGAATTGTATAGATAAATCTATAACATAGCCTTAAAATGAAATTCACGTATTATATAGAATTTAATGTTAAATTTTCTTATACGACGATTGAGAACTCATAAAAATATTCTACATATTTTACATACTAATCCAGTAATAAATTTGTATCTAAATGCAGCAAAGAGAAAAAAAAACTCTGAAATTAAACATTTTAAATGTTATCCGTTGAAACTGCACGATTCATATACTTCCTTTTAACGGAAGCTCTGTACTTTCCTATTAATTTGAGAACTATTTTTCCTATCACTATAATAACAAGAATAAGTAAAAGGAAATTTGTGGTTTTTAAATCACTTAAATCTGTCTGTATTTCCAGTTCATTAATTACATTGGCCTGAGGCCTATCGAAATTGGCTTTTGGGCCGCACATTTCCAAATAATATTATTGAATGAATGAATATAAAACATAAAAATTGAATAGATGTATAAAAAAACATATATATATAGAATACAAATATAAATATATAAATTTTTTTTTTTTTTTTTTTTTTTTAAATTTTACTTTGATTTTTATTGAATCTTCTAAAAATCAACTTAGAACTAACAATAAATTTTCGCTGCTAATTGCTGTATTAAAATATTTGAAAAAAGAAAAGTAGATAATTAATTGTCCTTAGCCAAAGCTTCGTCCAATTTCGTTACCATGTCGGGCGTTATTCTTGAATAGCCGGGTTTATGTAGTTTTTTTTGAGTCGCTGTGTACCAGCGCTTTGGGTAAGGTTGCTTGCAAGTGGATTTTGATGGTTCCTGAGTTTGATTTTGTACTTTTGTGTGTTGCTGGTAATTACATCTGTGACTGTGTCAATTCGAAGATCTCTATGAATATTTGCGTTTTTTATATACCAGGGGGCACCGACTATTTGCCGGAGGATTTTTGATTGAGTTCTTTGAAGTTTTTCAATGTTTGATGGAGAAGCAGAGCTCCAGAGTTCAATTCCGTAGGTCCATATGGGTTTCATCATTGTGTTGTAAAGTTGCACTTTATAGGTGAGATTAAGTTTAGAGTTTTTATTTATCAGCCAGTTTAGTTCTTGTTGTTTGAGTTTAATTTGGGTTACTTTGGTTTCTATATGCTTTTTCCACGTAAGCCTTCGGTCGAGGTGCATTCCTAAGTATTTGGTTTCATTGCATTGTGGTATTACTTTTCCATTAATACGAAGGGCAGGGCAGGTATCTCGTCGTAGAGTGAAGGTTATGTGTACACTTTTCGATTCGTTAACTTTTATTCTCCAGAGATCGAGCCATTTTTGCAGTTTGTTGAGGTGGTCTTGAACTGATTTTGTGGCTGTGAATGGGTCGTCACTATGGCTGAGAATGGCAGTGTCATCCGCAAATGTTGATGTTGTTGTACAGTCACTGGTTGGCATGTCTGCTGTGAAAATCAGGTACAGCAAGGGGCCCAGAACACTACCTTGGGGTACACCTGCCATGATGGGGAAGGCATTGGAGACAAAAGAATTTTGTTTTATAACAAATCTTCTATTTGAGAGGTAGTTTTTGATAACTGAGGATATATTGTATGGTAAATGTTTCTCAAGTTTCCAGAACAATCCTTCGTGCCAAACTTTGTCAAAGGCTTGGGTTATGTCTAGAAAGACGCCTGAACAATACTGCCTCTTCTCAAACGTTTCCTTAATTACTCGTACTATGCGGTGTACTTGTTCTATTGTGTTGTGTTTTTCTCTAAATCCAAATTGGTGGTTAGGTATTATTCTTTTCTTATTTATATATGGCATTAGTTGTTTTATAAAAAGTTTTTCAAATAATTTTGAGAGAATTGGAAGCAGACTTATGGGTCTATATGAGGTGACTTGAGCGGGGTCCTTTCCGGGCTTGGGTATCATCATGATTTTGGATAGCTTCCAGTCGTTTGGAAAATATGCAGTCCTTAAAATAGCGTTATAAATAAAAAGTAGTTGGTCTTTGGCGATTTGTGGGATCTCTTTCAGCATTTTCGCTGTAATTAGGTCGTAGCCTGGGGCTTTTTTGGTATTTAAATTTTTGATTTCGCTTTTTAGTGTTTTTTTACTGAAGCAAATTGTCATATTGTCGTTTCGTGTGGAGTAAGGCAGAGAGTCAAGTTTTGTTAAAGTGGAGTTTGGGGTAAATACATATTTAAGGTGATTTGCAAAAGCAGCACCCTTTTCCTCATCGCTTTTAGCCCAGTTTCCATCTGTAAGTCGGAGGGGTGCTCTGTGTATAACGGGCTTTTTCTTGAGTTTAGTGGCTTTCCAAAGGGAGTAGTTTGTTGTTTGCGTTGGAGACAACTGTGAAATAAAATTTTCGTATTCTATGCGATTTTTTTCTTTGAGTAATCTCTGAAGTGCTTTCGTCAGATTCTTGAGTTGTTTTTTAATACGGGGGGATCGTTGTTGTTGCCATTGGCGTCGTACTTGTCGTTTCTCCTGTATAAGGGTTGCAATTTTGTTCGATGTATGGTAGTTTATAGGTTTGTGGGGTATTGGGAGTGGGGTTGATATTCGAGCGGCTTGTTGAAGTAAAGCTGTGAAGTCCTGGACTGCCTTGTCAATTTCAATATTTGATTTTAGGGAAATGTCGGTGTTAATATGTGAGCTAACATATTTTTTAAATTTTAGCCAATTTGTGTGCTGGTTTGTGAGCTTTTCATCAGATTTTGGATTGACTATTGATGTGTTTCTAATCAGAATAAAAGTCGGCGTGTGATCAGAGGAGAGTTCTAAGGATGCCTCGGTAGCAATTTGATCTCTTTTTAAATTCTTTGTTACCGCAAAATCAATGACGTCTGGAGTTTTTTTCCGATCTGAAGGCCAGTATGTTGGTGTGCCAGTGGAGGATATGTTAAGGTCGAGTTTTGATATCACGTTCATCAGGGATTTTCCTTTTGGTGATATAAGTCTTGAGCCCCAGAATGTGTGTTTGGCATTGAAGTCGCCGGCCGCTATGAACTTGGGTCCAAGCTTTGTAAAATATTCTTCGAATTGAAGTTCCGTTATTTTATACCTTGGTGGACAATAGATTGAGGTTATATTCAGACCTTTTATGTATTCTTCTAGACATATGCTTGTCGCCTGCATATATTCTGCTTCAAGGGTTTGAGTTGGGAAGTGTTTAATGTGGTTTTTTATGAGGATAGCAGATCCGCCTCTTGCTCGTCCACTGGGGTGTTTCGAATCGTAGAGTATGTAACCAGGTATCTTAAAGTAGCTTTTCTCGTTAAAATGGGTTTCTGAGATCAGCATGACGTCAATTTGATGTGATTGTAAAAACAATACAAGTTCGTTTTTATGTTGGCTTAAGCCGTTAGCATTCCAGAAGCAAATTTTGATTGCATTCATGGTTTGGATAGGATTGAAAGTAAGATATTTTGATTTTGAATCATTCCCTGCATCATATTTTGCATGGTGTTCATAAATTGTGTCATATTTTCCATAAACAGTTGGATCATGTTTTCAATATTTGAAGATGGTTTAGTAGAGTTTTCATTTTGGACGTTGCTTGGGCCAGTGAATCCTCTAACAGCGTTTGCATATGATATTTGTGTACACGTATTGTTGGAGTCAGATGGAGCATTTGGCTGAGATCGCATTTGAGTAGGGTGTGGTGGGATTACTGACTGAGAGCGGGGACGCAATGCTGGAAACATTCTTTGTTTTTCGGTAGTGTATACTACACGTCCTTTATAATTAGCGGTGTGGTTGCCTCCACAATTTCCGCATTTTTTTGTTGTTGGGTCCTTCTTATTTGATGTGCAATCCTTAGTGCGGTGAAAGTCGTCACATGCAACACTTCGAATGTCCATATTCTTGACAATTAGTACACCGCACCGGGTTTTTACGCTTGTGCGGTTCTTCTACTGATATTTTTCTGTGTAGTAGGAATTGTAGGGAATAAATTGGATGAGCCTCGTTCGATTTGAGTGGCGGTTTCTTTCCTTCAGGTTCAAGCTCTATTTTATAAAGTGGTGTCGAAACTTTATCGCGGTTTTTAATGTTGTATATAGATTTTGATTTAAATCCTTTTTCTTCAAGTGCTTCTTTAATTTCTGCTGTATTCAAATCTGGTTCTATTCCTCTTATAACTACTGTTAATCCTTTGGCACTTTTTAATTGATAGGTGTAAAAATTTTTTCCATTTTTTTCGAAGTTGTTTACAACTGCTCTGTAATGTTTTTCTTCGTTGATCGAGATTTTTTTTTCATCGACATTTCCTTTACGAAGAGGCACAACATGGAATGAATCTTTGCCAATACTTTGTGTTAGGGAGTATATAAGAGCGTTTGATTTTTTTTCACGCAGAAATATGGGTGGCGGTTTCTGGGTAGGGGCGGGTCTGGTATTTTTATCGTCTTCGGCTAGAACGGCAAAACGATTCGCTGTCGAAATATTTTCTATTTTTCGAGTTTTTGTCGAGATTGCATTGTTAGCATTTTCTTGTTTCGGGCTACGTTTTCTTTTCATGATTTGAATATATTTATCCATGCCACGGACTTTGGGCGAATCAGGATTTTTTGCTATGTTACTATTCTTTTGCAATATATTTGGCAATATGTTAACATGTTGCGCTGATGCTGTATTATTTTTCGAAGGTGTTGCTGGACTTTGCGGTTGGTAGCTTGATTGTTTGCAAGAATTTTCACTTACCGAGTATGAGCGTTGCCTTTGGGTTTGGTTGTTTAGCATTGTTGTTTGGTTCGTAGTTGGCTTCTCAGAACTACCATCTGCTGTTGGGTAGCATATGGGTGAGTGTTCAATTGTTATGAAATAATTTAATAAAATATCTATTCGGTATTGACTACAAAATTCGTTTTACGAATTTATAAGAATGAAAATTTCTTAGGCAATGCTCTATTTTAAAAATGCATTCACCATAATGGAGTGGCTGTTGGAGATTGTTGGTCGCACAGCACAAATCCGCAGACTACCAAAGCACCAATTCTTGTACCAAGTTTCAACAAACTTCAAAATAAATAATTTACACAACGATTTATATGCAAAACTAATTCATTTATTAATAAGCATTTATTCAACAATGCAAGATACTATAGGTATATGACAAATAAAAAATGAATAAACACCACCGATTGGGCATCCGAACATGCAGCGATCTTAAACGCGACTGATTTAAAGCGAAATTGTATAATATATAAAAGCGCATCCAGAGAGCGATTCGCTTATTATATTAATTTCCTACAACAGTGGCCGTGCAACCAATAAAATTAGTATTTATTGCGATTGTTTAAAAATTTATTCAATTTCAAAATAATTTTCTACAATTTCTAACGAAAACCAATATATATTAAATAAATTTTGGAATATTATATTTCTTGAAGTGAACAATGCTATATACTCAGTTATTTATTTCTGAAAATAAGTAAAATAAATTATAATATCACTTTTGATATGTCTAACACTGAATTACTATTATAAAAATTAATGATTTCTATTTTTCTGTATACAATTTATTTGCATAGATATGTGAATTTAATGCTGCATGCATTAGTATATAAAGTGTATATATTAATGTCATATAACCTTAAATTTCATTATATAATATACCCAATTTACAAATATTTAAACTCCAAAAAGCTATTTAAATGGAAAACATTATAACCATGATATTATACTGAATTCAATTTCAAAAGATATTTTTTCGATTTCAAGCTAAAATAGATTTTAATTGCTTTCAACATATTATATGAAACCCTTCTGAACTATTTTCCGCACATCAAAAATATATAAATAGCTAAGAAAATTGTATAAATAATTGTGTAACATACTCAATTACAATCAAAAAAACTTTTTGCATAATTATATGTTATTGTAAATAAATCCATTTAATTTAATAATATTCAAATTATATGTAATGTATGCTTATATTCATTTATGAATATTTAACACTTCGTTCAATAATGTGTGTGACTGACACATAGATGGCGGCACTAATACTAAATAAATATTTTTTTTTCAAAAGTGGCAACCTTTTTAGGCTTACTGTCAAAATCATATGTTAATCCGACCATTTGTTTACAAATTACAGTGTTTTAAGAGACGCTACTTTTGAGTTTTCAAAAAAAAAATGAATTCAAAGCAATTCCGTGTGCTGATTTATCATTGTTTTTTAATGAAAAAAAATACTGTTCAATGCCAGGAATGGCTTGAAAAACATTATTCGGACTCTGTTCCATCAAAAAGAAGATTTGCATGATGTTTTAGATCTCCAGCTTTGTATACCCATTTTCCTGATGTCTTCAGTCACGTTGTCGAGCCACCTTATATGTGGTCTACCTCTGCTGCGGTCATTATACGGCGTGAAATGGAGTATTCGCTTTTGTGGTCTATCGTCCGGCATTCTCATGACGTGTCCTAACCATCTTAAGCGTTGTGACTTTGCGAACTTCACCACATCTTCACCATCACAAAGTTGTAGTAGCTTAGCATTCGTACGCCGACGAAATTCTTCTTGATTCAGGCGAATGGGACCATAAATCTTTCTCAGCACCTTTCTTTCGAATGTTCTAATTTGGTTTTCACCTGCTATCGTTAGAGTCCTCGTTTCGGCCCCATAGCATAATACCGGGCGGACGATTGCCACTTCTGGTCACGATTTTAGATTTGAAGATTTAATACGGACACCCAAGTATTTGGCGCTTTCAACTTCTTCAAACGTGAACTCACCAACTTGAAAAGGCTCTAAAACTCGGCTCTGCATGTTTCTTCCAACCCTCATATATTTTGTTTTGTTCTCATTAATGTTTAGCCCAACTATCTTAGCTCTGAGTTGTAAGTCGACGAACTTTTCTTTCATATAGTAAAGTGATCTGCTTAAGATGGCTATGTCATCTGCGTAGGCAATGGTCAGTGATGTTTTGTTGAATATGTTCCCTGTTGCTACCAGTGACTTAATAGCATCGTGAAGGACTAGGTTGAAAATGGTAGTTGAAAGAGAGTCACCTTGCTTCACTCCACTTTTAATTTCGAAGGCATCGGTTAGACTGTCTTGCACTATCACTTTTCCAGTTGTATTGTACAGTGTAATCATTATTAGTTTTATGAGATTCTGATTGATCCCGAGTGACTGTAAAGCTTCCTGTATCATTTTTCTATCAATGCTGTCAAATGCTTGTTTGAAGTCGATGAAAAGGATATGCACTAATGCATTGAACTCAAAACTCATTTCCAGGTTCTGTTTAAGCAGGAATATTTGATCGGTCGTTGAATGATTCGGTCTGAAGCCCCCTTGGTATTCACCTAATATTTCCTCCGCTGCATTCTTTAGTCGCTTGTTTAAAATGCATGTAAAAATTTTGTAACATGTGGTAGTTATTACATGGTAGTTACATGGTAGTTATTACAATCTAGTTTGTCACCTTTATTGTGCAGTGGTACTACTACGCCAGTGAGCCACGCTTCCGGCAGACTTTCTTCAGCCCAGACACACTTGATTAATGTAAACAGCTCCATTTTTGCGCTTTTTCCGCAATGTTTAATGAGCTCTGCTAATATACTATCTTCACCAGGTGATTTTCCGTTTTTCATTTGCTTTATTGTGTCTGTAAATTCCTCAAGAGTGGGTTCAGGTTCTTGTTCTGTACTTGAGGCTAAGTCTGTTAAGGATAGGTTATTACTTTCCGAACCAATGTAGAAAAGTTCTTGAAAATGTTCCTGCCATCTTTTGATAATGCCCTCTTTTTCTACTAGTAGTTCCCCATCTTTGTCTTTACACATGTTGATTCGTGCTTGTCTCGTCAAAGTCTGCATAAAAGGTCTCTTTAGCGATATCATCTGCGTCTTCTGTTGGAGCATAGGCATTTATCAGTGTAAATTTGCTAAACATTCCTTTAAGGGAGATTACACATATTCTGTCATTTATTGATCTGAAGCCCAAAAACGATTTTTCCACTCGCTTGTTAAGCAGAAAACCAGTCCCAGACCTACCAGACCTTTCAGCGTCACCACTAAAACGGAATTTTGTATCATTGCATTCAATTTCACCACATCCTTGCCATCGTACTTCTTGAACCGCTAGCACATCAACTTTGGACTTTTTCATTTGCTTAATTGTTTCTTGTAGTGCTCCTGCTAGTATCCGATTTTCTTTTTCTTCTGTTCAAGTGTTTTGAGATACACGGGACAGTTTTTGTCAAGCACTGCATGATTTTCGTCAAGGCCCAAGCCTAGCTTCTTATTTGCACGTATACAATTTATTCATTTATTAACCGGCTCCTCATTGCAATCGCGAGTACGATGTCTTTGACATTCGTCGAACCTGCAATTAGGCGCTCTATGCGTGAAGCATAAAATTTTTATTGTTATTTTATTGTTGTTGTTGTATATGTTTTACAACTACTGTATTTAAGTATTTTAAAATGCTACATTTTTAATATTAAGTTTATTATAAACATGTTTATTCTATATTTTCTTATTTATCTAACTATAACCGTTTAAGTATTGTATGAATTGTATCAAGTGTATTTTATAATAAAAATTAAATTTATATATAAATAAATGAGTTAACTGTATATTTTTTAAATACATAAAAGATAACGAAAAAATTTTATATGAGTTATACGAAACTTAGATGTGTCTCTAAAAGAGAATACTAATATATTTTATTTCATGTTGTTTGAATTTATTTGCTATAAAAGAATATTGGAATGTTTTCAAAAATAAATTTTTTAAAAACATCAAAAAAGTTAGAAGTAATTAATTTACAACACAACTTTTGGTATAAGTATTAAGAAAATTTCCCCAAAACTAATAATACATAAAATAAAAAAAAATATAACATTTAATTAATTACCTCAATATGTTTATTAATAATACTCACCACAAAAATTAACGATGTGCGCGCACAGCCCTGCGCAACAACGATATATTCGGTACTGACTACAAAATTCGTTTTACGAAATCATAAAATGAAATTTTGTAGGCAGAAATTGAACAACGCTCGTTGACGTGCGTGCGCACCCTCACGCATCAACTATCTATTCGGTACTGTCTACAAAATTCGGTTTACGAATTAATAAGAATGAAAATTTCTTAGTCAATGCTCTACTTTAAAAATGCATTCACCACAATGGAGTGACCGTGCAAGCAATAAAATTAGTATTTATTGCGTTTGTTTAAAAATTTATATAATTTCGAAATAATTTTCTACAATTTCTAACGAAAACCAATATATATTAAATAAATTTTGGAATATTATATTTCTTGAAGTGAACAATGCTATATACTCAGTTATTTATTTCTGAAAATAAGTAAAATAAATTATAATATGACTTTTGATATGTCTAACACTGAATTACTATTATAAAAATTAATGATTTCTATTTTTCTGTATACAATTTATTTGCATAGATATGTGAATTTAATGCTGCATGCATTAGTATATAAAGTGTATATATTAATGTCATATAACCTTAAATTTCATTATATAATATACCCAATTTACAAATAT
Source organism: Teleopsis dalmanni (assembly GCF_002237135.1). Classification (NCBI taxonomy): domain Eukaryota; kingdom Metazoa; phylum Arthropoda; class Insecta; order Diptera; family Diopsidae; genus Teleopsis; species Teleopsis dalmanni. Next base: position 94,564,791 of record NC_051846.1, on the reverse strand, counting down.
TTAAACTCCAAAAAGATATTTAAATGAAAAACATTATAACCATGATATTATACTGAATTCAATTTCAAAAGATATTTTTTCGATTTCAAGCTAAAATAGATTTTAATTGCTTTCAACTTTTATATGAAACCCTTCTGAACTATTTTCCGCACATCAAAAATATATAAATAGCTAAGAAAATTGTATAAATAATTGTGTAACATACTCAATTACAATCAAAAAAACTTTTTGCATAATTATATGTTATTGTAAATAAATCCATTTAATTTAATAATATTCAAAGTATATGTAATGTATGCTTATATTCATTTATGAGTATTTATATAACATATCTGCTTGAATAAAAACTTGTACAGTAAGTAGTTGAGAAAAAGTTATGCAGCAGCCCTGAAAGAGCGTAAAAGTGGCATAAGTGTGGTGTAATCATACTGATTTAATACGTGTGACAAAATTGTTATAAAAAATGAATTACTTAAGTAATTTCTCTGAGTTTTGATCGAGGTGGGCGGAGTTTCCATTCTAGAAAAGAATTTCTCTGATTGAGAGTATAATTAAAGACAAAAAAGTTCTATTTCAAATTTACACTGGAGCGCAGGCCAATATATTATCAATGCACACTGCAAATTATTTAAATATTGATTTTTGTAATAATGTACATATTAGTAATACAAACATATTAACTTTCAGTGGCGAAAAATTGCCTATTGTCGGCAGTGTGAATTTGAAAGTGAATTTTAAAATCAAAGTATATGATATGCAGCAAAGAATACCTTACAAGAACGGCAACTCCATTGTGAACTAAAATTTGTTTTTTCGCACAACAACAATTTGCCGTAGAGCTCTTGAAAGTGTTAGTGAAAAGTGCACTAACACCAGCTGAAATCACTGAAATTTTTCTCCTTTTCACCTTTTTCCGATGCTTCGAGTACTTTTGAGAACGGAATATTTCAAAAAGTTTACCATGAAGAGTGTAAGAAAGAGTGTGGTTTTGTTTTTTGGTTTTGATTTTTTGAGAGTAATATAAAATTTCGTTGCGCCAAATCATACAAAATATGATTTGCTCAAATATTTAACAAAAAGTAGTTAAAATTTTGCAAACACTTTAATAGCAGTTGCCAAAAAGTAGGTATAGCACAATTTTTATACCAAAAATTAAAAAATATACGTCCATATGTTTGCTGTCAAAACTGCAAAACAGACAGTATTTTAACTCTTTTTATAAGAGTACGCATGTATTTCCTGTTAAAATTTTTTAATAGGGTTCTGAAATCACCTGACTATAGGCAAAAGCTCTTGCGTGTAACGCATTCATAGGCTTAGTTTTCCACATGATATTCAGTTGACTTTTACATATAAATTAAATTTTTATTTTAATAATTTTTTTGTTTTTAGTTTATGTATATTTAAATTTGCAATTAATTTTTAAAAGTATTGTAATTATTATTCTGTTAATTTTGTATTTGTAAAAGTCTGTAAAAAATTATAACCAATATATAATGGTGGATATGCCTCTTGGGGAACCGGCACATAAACTCGGTAACGCACCTTTATGCATACCTCTTGGGTGGTGTGGAATATGCATACCAAATCTTGAACTTTGGTCGAATAAACTACATAGCTAAATAAACTAAATGTAGAAATAGGAAAATACAAGGGATGTAAAAAATTTGTTATGGTTCTTTTTTTAAATTTCCACACAATAATGATGAAAGAAAATAAATTTTCATATAAGTTCTATGCATATTTCTAATATAACAGTTTAGCGAAAGTATTTTACTATTTATTTTAAAATATTAGTAGGTGTGCATTTTATGTTCACATTGAGATAAAAATATTTAAAACATAAACATAAGGTGCTACATGATAATAATCATATCCCAAATAAATTTATGTTTTTAAGGTCATTTAAATTCTGAAGAAAATATTCATATATTCTATACATAATCAACACAAATAAAATAAATATGTTTTTAATTTTTATATTAAGTAAAAATTTATAATATTCATCAAACAGATGAACTAAAAATGTATAGCATATATCTCGTTTAAATCTTGCATTAATTCTGGTAAATAATCAAGTCTATTTCATTTCATAACAATAATAAATTATGTAAACAACTTGTACTTCTTTTAATTAAACTTAGCTTATATTTTTAAATACTTTAGTATTTATATATAAATATATTTTATAATCATAATATAAAATTAAAATTTTTCAATATTAAAATTTAAAAATTGTTAAATTTTATATAAAAATATGTCTTCATAAGAAAAACTCATAAATCCGACAATGAATGCGCATGCACCCACTCTTATCAATGATTTTTCGCTACTGATCACACATTAATGTACGTAAATTAATAATAAGTATTATTCACCACATACATTTAGAGCGGATGCGCGCACACCCTCCCTTATCAACAGATTTATTATTACTAATCAATTAGAAATGCATGCAAGACAATAATACGTACCACACATTTAAAGGGAATGCGCGTACACCCCCCTCATCAACATATTTTTTGGCACTAAATTTAAAAATTAAATCTTCGCAGAGAAACACAATTTATCATGGATCACTTAAGTGCTGCCGTATAAAAAAGTGAATTGGTAGTAGCTTCAATCTTTGTTATTAATTTCACATCAAAACGGTATTTAATGCTATTATATCAAAATTGTTTTTGAAATAATATTTTACACGCTCAAAAAATATATAAGAAAATATAACTCACTAAATAAGAAATATTCAAAACTGTTCTTTTTATTTAATTAAAATATTTGCTTCTACAAAAGTTTGTTGCCGAACATTATAAATTTAAATACTATAAAATTCATATGAAAAAAGCAACAAAAATTAATTTACTGAATATATATTACATGATTAAGTAAACTAAACTGATTTAAATTAATTGATTTAAATTATTATATATTAATTTATATATTTATTTATCATATATTATTTGTTACAATATATATTTTGTTTACGTAATGTGATATTATTAACCAAATAAGGAAGCATAAGTTTTTTATATTACTAAAAAGTTAACATATGATTAGCAAGTAGCAGCAAATTATTATACTGCAACCCCAAAAAGAGAGCAATTTGATGTTATCGTGGTAAGATCACATATATTTAATACGTGTGCCAAAATGTTATAAAAAATAAGTTTTCAAAAGCAATTTCAAATGCACTCTCACGAAGTGGGCGGAGTTTCCGTTCTTGTAAAGATATTCTTTGATATGCAGTTTTTGTTAAAGTAAAACAAGTTAAACTTTTTTAACATTATTGTGAGTGTACCATCACTTAAGAAGAAGAGTGATTTTTATGTAAAATAACTTTCAGTTCCAAATAAACCTTAGATCATAATTTTTATACTTTTGTTTCTAACATTGGTTATGGGCCCAGCGCGGCTATAAAGTGTGTCCGGTTATAAGGTGTGTATTTTAATTTGGTCAATTTTGAAAATGAGTGTAGCTTACCAAATAGAAAAGTTGATCGAGAAAAATTACGATTTCTGGAGTGTCGTAATGAAAAGTCTGTTAATTAGTGCAGATTTGTGGAATGTCATTTGCGGTAAACTAACAAAAATAGATGATAATGATGCTATCTGGAACAGACTGGATGAAAAAGCCTTTGCAAGTATAATATTAAATGTAAATCCCTCACAGACAAGTGAATGCAAAATAAAACTGATGGATGTGTTGTATGTTCCATCATTACAAACAAACTTTTATTCAGTGTCCAAAGCATTGAGTTTTGGACATTCAATTTTGTTTAAAAATGATGTAGCTACAATTAAAATAAAAGACGGTTCACTATTGTTAAAGACAAAAATGTGCAACAATTTATTTATAGTAATCACTAATAAACGCGAATTATTATTTTGCACACAAAATGTAAATGCGATAAAATAGCATAATCGGTATGCCCATTTAAATTTTAAAAGTTTAAGAGAGCGTTAAATAAGGATTTAGTTTGTGGTTTTGACGTTAAAATTTTTTTTCTGATATAAATGGTGACACATGTAATCGAACCAAAATAAGTGAACTGCCGTTTCCGCAAAAAGCTGAACGAGTTACAAAAGCTTTATTAGAACTTGTACATACGGACGTATGCGGTCCAATATACATACCATCAGTTGGTGGTGGCCGTTATTTTGTGACATTTATAGACTAATTTTCCACAATAGTCTTTGTTTACTTCATTAAAACCAAAGACCAAGTACTAAAAAAATTCAAAATATTTAAGAGTTTGGTCGAGTGCCAAACAAAAAATAAAATAAAAGCATTACGTAGTGACAATGGCGGTGAATACTTAAATAAATAATTTAACAAGTTTTTAAGTGACTCGGGTATCAAAATACAATTAACTGTATCATATACAACATAACAAAATGGTGTTGCAGAAAGAACAATCAGTTGTGGAAATGGCTAGAAGTATGCTAGTACATGCGAATCTAGCGGAGCAGTTATGGGCCGAAGCGGTAGCTACAGCTACGTATTTACGTAATCGGTTACCGTCTAAATTATTAAAAGATATAACGCCGTTCGAAAAATGGAGTGGTCGGAAACCACTAGTCAAGCATTTAAGAACATTCGGTTCGCGAACGTTTGCCTTAGACAAAATGCAACGCAAAAAATTTCGTGCGAAAGCCAAAGAATATGTGTTCGTCGGATATTCTGTAACATCAAAAGCATATCGACTTTACGATTGAGAAATACAACAAGTGATCGAAAGGCGTGATATCAAATTTGTAGAAGGTAGCTTCAACAAAGCAAGATGTATCGAAAACAACGTTGATTATAGCACAATAAGAATGTTATTTGCGTTCAACAATCAGGCCGGGCATGAAATAATACGTTAGATGCTCTTTTAAAAACCATTGGGTTCAGTCAATGCCTAAATAATCATGCTTATACATAAAGCAAACTCAAAATACTTATAATTATATAGCAGTCTATGTTCATGATCTAATAATCGCCTGCTTGAATAAAAATGATATTAATAGTATCAAGAGCAAAATAAAGAAAAATTTGATATACAAGATATTGGTACCCTGAGACATTTTCGTAGTTGGGAAATATACAGATATGAGGCTCATCAAAAGTTACACTATTGCAAAAGCAGTGAACCAGTCCAAGGTTTCGTCGATGCCGATTGGGCAGGTAACGATCGAGATAGAAAATTTTACACTGACCAAACATTTTTCTTAATTGGTATTACGTTTGCTTGGGAGACCAAAAAGCAAAATGTTGTCGCACTAAGCAGTACAGAAGTCCAATACATTGCCATGTCAACGGCAGCAAAAGAAGCAATATATCTACGACGATTAATAAATGAAATCGGTTGGTGTCATGAAAATCCTGTTACAATTAATGGAGACAACCTCAGCGCAATGCAATTAGCAAAGAATCCAATCTTTCACAAGCGCACGAAGCATATTGATATCAAGTATTACCACATAAGAGAGGTTGTTACACTAGGGTGGTTCACGTTATAAGGGGGAAAAATAAAAATGAAGTTTTGAATGAGCGCACCCCCTAAGAATATGTCATGGACCAAAAAAATGATATTCCCAAAGTTTTGGACCAATAGGATTAAAAATGACGTTGCGCCACTCGAGCAAAGTTGGGTTTTCAGTACAAAAAATAGAAATTTTTCATTTCAAGGTCATTTTTTATCTTTCATCTTATTTCAACAGTTATTAATATATACTCATTTGATAGATAATTAAAATATCTTTTTAATAAGATACTGATGAGCAAAATCGGTTAAAAATTATGCGCAAAACACAATAATTAGTTGAGCGACTGTGCTCTGTTTTCTATTTCATACCTTTTAGATGGCATGTACAATTACTTAATAGGTATATGCTACGATTTAGTTAATTATTTATAAAAAATTACAATTTCACGAAAACCCTTTTTTCAGTAATGAATATATTGTGTTTATTATGTTTTATAACATAAATCTGACTATGTTAAGGATAATTTTTATGATAATGTTCGACTACTTGCAGAACATATTGTTTTTCCTCTTCATATTTTGTCAAAATCGAATTATAATCCATCATAAGCCTAATTCCTCTTTCTATACAATCATTTATCATATGAAGTCTGGCACAGAATTCGAGTGCATCTCTATAATCTTGCGTCTCCATCCATGACGGTGGATTGAAACTGATAAAACTATTAAATAGGCAAAAACGATCAAAAAAATTTGTTATCTCTTCGGTCACGAAATCAATAAGGTTCTTTGAGGAAAATAACTTCATTCGTGGGTTCCCACTCTGTATCTAACCAGAGATAGCTGGGAGCTTGGATCTGTGGCCGGTAACTCAACAGTTACTATCTACGCAGATGGCTCAAAGATGGAAGACGATACGGGAGCAGGTATCTTCTCGAAAGATATGCAGATAAGACAGTGCTACCGAATCCCTGCTACTTACAGCGTCTTTCACGGCGAATAAATGTTATCGAAAAAGAGGTCAACATTAGAAAACAAAGTACAATTCGTCCTACGAATTTCACGATTTTTGTAGATAGGCCGCACTGAAAGCAATTGAATCTAAATTCCAAGATAGTATTAAAATGTCGCGATGTACTGATGAGCATCAAACATCATAAGGTCTCTCTTTGTTGGGCATAGTACATTTCGAATACTTGGACATAGCAATATTGAAGGAAATGAACTAGCAGATGAGATGGCCAGAAGAGGTTTTGAACTGCATATAGGAGAGGCCGACTTCTCAATATATACACCGATATGTAAACTGCTTAGGATAATAGAGGAAATCAATACGGTGACTAACAATTTATAAACTAACTGCGAAGACTGTAAGGTCGCTAGAATTTTATAGCCTTAGTTGGACAAAAATAAAACGAAAAGGCTTTTAGGCTTCAGCAAATCTGCAGTTCGTGTGCTTTCTGGAGTACTAAAGGGGCACTGTGCCATTGCGCCTATGCTCCAACGGTGGCGAGTTCCAACAAGTGGATTATGCAGGAATTGCCAAGATAAAGAGGTAAAATCTTTCAACCACTTCCTGTGTCTCTGTGCAGGACTTCAAACAAGGCTACTTTAATGTCTTGGGGATCCTTATTTTACTTGCTTGGAAGAGATAACGAAAGCAAGCTTATCGGATCTTCTCAACTTCATCTGGAAAACCAAATGGTTTAACAAGGATAACAAAAGTTAACAACTCCCATCTCCTGGTAAAATTTTTTTAGGGCATCCCAATGGGCAACATATGTCTCCCAGTAGAAGTGCTGACAACTGTCAGCACGTGCCTTCCGAACATAACCTAACCTAGTACGCAGCGATCCGAAAACTTGCATTTGTCAAGGGCGGAAACTCAAATAGATGTGATAAAGTGAATCGTTCTGTCTGCGTTATCCCAATTTTGTTGAACTGTGACTAAAGATTCAGCTTCCATTTTGAGACAATTTTCTTCATCGAACTCATTCCAATTAAAATCAATGAAATTTTTAGTCGCTCTTGCTTCGTTTGCTTAAAGGATATTAACTTCAGTCATACTCCCTGTACGACCATTTTCTCTTTATTTACGAAAAACATCTTGTTTTGACAACATTTTTAATTCTACTTAAATGTCTATATAAATTATTAAGTAGAAATGTATTATTTTTATTTTTTATTTATGTTTCTTCCGTTTTTTGTAAACATTTGCGATTGCATTGTGCATGCTATCTAAAAGGTATGAAATAGAAAACAGAGCACAGTCGCTCAACTAATTATTGTGTTTTGCGCATAATTTTTAACCGATTTTGCTCATCAGTATCTTTTTAAAAAGATATTTTAATTATCTATCAAATGAGTATATATTAATAACTGCTGAAATAAGATGAAAGATAAAAAATGGCCCTGAAATGAAAAATTTCTATTTTTTGTACTGAAAACCCAACATTGCTCGAGTGGCGCAACGTCATTTTTAATTCTATTGGTTCAAAACTTTGGGAATATCATTTTTTTGGTCAATGACATAATCTTAGGGGGTGCGCTCATTAAAAATCGTATTTTAATTTTTCTGAGCCACCCTATTGTTACACTTAATGAAATCAAATTATAGTATATATCAATAAATGATAATGTAGCAGATATTTTTACAAAAAATATAAAGTAATACTATGAAGTTTGTAAGAAAATATTTAACTTGAGAAAGAGTGTTAAAAAAACACTCTTTCTCTTGCTTGCTTAAAACAAGTTAAGCATTTTGAACATTATTGTGAATGTACCATCTCTTAAGAAGAAGGTTGGCTTTTACGTAAAATAACTTTCAGTTCCAAAAAAACTTTAGATCCAAGCATACATAATTTTTGTACTTTTGTTTCTAACAGTTTTTATTAGAGAATAAATGTAAATATGGACTAACTATTACGCCAGAAATCACTCCAGAAATTGAGCCCCCAAGAAAGATTCCTTTTGGTTAATATGATGATTTAAAAAAAGAATTAATAAGAATGGAAATTGTAAATGTTATCACTAGTTAAAGTTAAAGAGCCAACTGAATGGGGCAGTACTATTTTTTTTGTTTTTTTTTGTTTTTTCATTTCATTTTTTATTGATTCCTTCGTAACATAAGAAATTAACAATAAATTTTCAAATCTTAAACTAAATATAAAAATTTAAAACCGTAGCTTATGGGTTATTTATAATCTTTTAAAAATTGATAATAATAGCAATAGCAATAAAATTTATCAATAAATTTATCAATTTAGAAATAATTTAGTTAACAAAATATATTTTTTAAATAATAATAATAATAAATTCAAATTAAAATGAGCAGGTCAATAGTTGTTTCTTTTTTAAACGTGAAGTTCTAAGTGTTGGAACCAACTGTCTGGCTTGTGGGTTGGGATGTACACTAAGCTTGGTAAGATATTTGCCTCTGTATGCTCGGGCAACATCCTTTACTAGTGGGATGTTTAAATCCGTATGGATATTGGAGTTACCATGGGGCGTACCACGGGGCTCCTGTTATTTTACGTGTGATGAAGTTTTGCACTCTTTGAATCTTTTCAATATTTGTAGAGTAAGCTGAACACCATAAATTAATTCGATATGTCCATATAAGTTTAACAATACAGTTGTACAATAAGACTTTGTTTTCAAGACTTAGTTTACTATTTAGGTTTATAAGCCAATAAAATTAGAGTTGTACAGTAAGACTATGTTTTCAAGACTTAGTTTACTATTTGGGTTCATAAGCCAATAGAGCTGATTAAACTTTAATTTCATTTGTGTTTTCTTACTATCTATGTGCTTGCTCCAAGTCAACTTTCTATCAAGATGAATGCCAAGATACTTTACGTCGTTTGCTTGCGGAATTGGAGTGTTGTTCAGCGTAACTTGTGGACAAGTCTCTTTTCTTAGTGCAAACGTTATTTGAACACTTTTTGATTCATTTAGTTTTATCCTTTATTTAGCCAACCACTCCTCAACAAGACACAGATGAAGTGACAAATTCTGAGAGGCCATTTTGGGGTTTCTATGTACACTAAGGATTGCAGTATCGTGTGCAAAAGTTTAGATTTTATGGTTAAAAAAGAGAGAAAGATTGGCTGTGTATAGTAAATATAAAAACGGCCCAAAAACACTTCCCTGAGGAACACCTGCAATTATTTGAACTTCTCTTGAAGTAAAAGAGTTATATTTCAAACGAAATTTTCTAGAAGTTAAGTAAGAAAGAAATAGCCGATGCATGTTTTCAGGGAGTTTTAATTTAATTTTCGAAAGCTTGAGCAACGTCCAGAAAAATGGCAGTGCAATATTTTTTCTCCTGGAAAGCAGTGTGAATTTCATTTGCAATTCTGTGGACTTGTTCTATTGTTCCGTGATTTTTCCTGAAACCAAATTGGTGATAAGGTATTATTTTATGATGCATTATATAAGGTTCCAATTTAGCGAAAGTTATTCTATCGAAGATCTTCGGTAAGTGAGGTTTTGGAATCATTTTTATCAGAGAAACTTTCCATTGCTTTGGATAATAGCCAGTAGCCAGAATGCTATTAAATAATATGGTTAAAAATACAATTAAATTGTCAGGGAGAAGTTTTATCATTTTGCCTGTAATATGATCAAGACCTGGTGTCTTCTTAGGATTTGAATTTGTTTGAATTGCTTCTTTTACTTCATAAATACTTAGTTTAATTGGAGCTTTCACCTTTACTGGAAAATTAACTCTAGGGTGAAAGTTGACGACTTCTGGATTTGGTTGAAATATTGTTTTTAAGTGGTCAACTAGAAGAGATCCCTTTAAATTTTCACTTTTAGCCCATGATCCATCCAGTTTTCAGATGGGAAGATCATTTTAAATAGGTATTTTCAATTTTTTGATGCTTTCCACAAAGTATAATTTTTTATTGGGTCCAATATTCTCTAAATAGTGCTGTACTGCCAAATTTCTATGATTGTTTAGTGTATCTTTAAGTAATTTAGTGAATTCATTAAGTCTTTGTTTATCGTTAGGAGAACGAAACTTTTGCGATTCACGTGTTGCTTGTCGCTTTGCTAAAATTAACTTCTCAATTTCATTGTGAGAAACAACTTTCGAACGAGTGATTTTTCTGTAAGTTGAGGCATCTTTTATCGTATTGTTTATTGTTTTATTCAGTAATTCCACCGCTTTATCAATACTTGAATGACATCTAAGAGTTGTAATTTGAGGTATGCGATTCTGCATTATGTTAGTGTAATGTGACCAGCTGTTTTAAGCTAATTTTTTTTTGCGGATCTGACATTCTGTATCGTTTCTATTTAGTTTTAATAAAATTAAAATAACCGAAGAATGATCTGAGGATAGATCAAATAATGGTACTGCAGTTATATCTTTTCTACTTAGTGCCTTAATAACACCAAAGGTAATGAAGTCAGTTATTTTATGTTGATCAGTTTGTCAATACGTTGGTTGACCTGAGGAAATAATATCAAGATCATTCTTAAATGCCATGTAAAGCTGTCTGCCTCTTGGTGAGATTAGTCTCGAACCCCAAAAATGTATTTTGCATTAAAGTCACCAGCCGCTACAAATTTGGGACCTAACATATTAAAAAATGCATGAAATTGGGCCGTAGTTACAGTAAGCCATGGAGGACAGTAAATAGCAGAAAAAACTATTTTATTCCTCAGCGCACTGCAATTAGCAAAGAATCCAATCCTTCACAAGCGCACGAAGCATATTGATATCAAGTATTACCACATAAGAGAGGTTGTTGCACTTAATGAAATCAAATTAAAGTATATATCAACAAATGATAATGTAGCAGATATTTTTACAAAAATTTTAAAGTAATACTATGAAGTTTGTAAGAAAATATTTAACTTGAGAAAGAGTGTTAAAAAAACACTCTTTCTCTTGCTTGCTTAAAACAAGTTAACCATTTTGAACATTATTGTGAATGTACCATCTCTTAAGAAGAAGGTTGGCTTTTATGTAAAATAACTTTCAGTTCCAAATAAACTTTAGATCCAAGCATACATAATTTTTGTACTTTAGTTTCTAACAGTTTTTTATTCTAAATATGAAATGTAAAAATATATTGGAGTTAAGTACAGCTATAAATATGAATATTGTTAAGTATATAAATGCCTTATTTGTTGATAAAATTTTTGAGAATTGTAAAGAAATTTTTTGTGGTTTAAGAAAATTAAAGAATAAATGTAAATGTGAACTAACTATTTATCAATAATTTATCAATAAATTTATCAATTTAGAAATAATTTAGTTAACAAAATATATTTTTTAAATAATAATAATAATAAATTCAAATTAAAATGAGCAGGTCAATAGTTGTTTCTTTTTTAAACGTGAAGTTCTAAGTGTTGGAACCAACTGTCTGGCTTGTGGGTTGGGATGTACACTAAGCTTGGTAAGATATTTGCCTCTGTATGCTCGGGCAACATCCTTTACTAGTGGGATGTTTAAATCCGTATGGATATTGGAGTTACCATGGGGCGTACCACGGGGCTCCTGTTATTTTACGTGTGATGAAGTTTTGCACTCTTTGAATCTTTTCAATATTTGTAGAGTAAGCTGAACACCATAAATTAATTCGATATGTCCATATAAGTTTAATAATACAGTTGTACAGTAAGACTTTGTTTTCAAGACTTACTTTACTATTTGGGTTCATAAGCCAATAATAATACAGTTGTAAAGTAAGACTTTGTTTTTTTGGGGTGTAGTCTTAGATCGCCTCCTCGTGGTGCACCTGGGTAACCCCAAATGATCTATTCCCCCTTCCTGGATGCTGTCCTCTTTCAGGGGCTCCAGCATCCTTTGGTAACGACCGTTTTTGTCCTCGGACCACGTTTCTTCATATCCTCTATTTGTATTTGATCGCTTTGGGCTGGTCGTTACAGGTTTCTGGACCTAGCTGTCTTCTGACACGGTAGCACCGGGGTGAAACTCGCGTGTGAACGGTTCCAGGCTATGTCTGTGGCTGCCTCCGTCCCGTTAAAACCCTGGCAGGCGTCAAGGTACGTTCTGCATCCATCACCATTAAGTTGGTCGTGTAGGTTCGGTTGTAGTTTAGCTCCCGATTAGTTCTGGTCTGGCTCTGAGCACTTGTTCCCATAAGGACCTGTGCCAACCCTCGCATGGCCTCCCTGCACTTGCATAAATAACCATGGGACTTCTTTTTATCAGTAACTACACTTACGGGTGCCAAATATCGGCTTTGAGTGGGGACCCTTTTAGAATGAACAAATCCAATCAAAACTTTAACAAAACTCCTAAAACTCCTAAACTTTCAGGGGGGCGTTCAAGCCTCACAAGGCAAGCGCCTACTAACAACCAGCCGTCTAGAGCCTCTGCTCAGGCGGTTCGAACAAGTAATGCTCCGTCATTGAGCACCTTAGCAACTGTGCCAGGTGGTAATGCTGCCTCCTGCTCCTCTGCTAGTGCTGC
>NC_051846.1:94503558-94551768 GCF_002237135.1 Teleopsis dalmanni | reverse complement strand
GACTACACAAGGCTTTAAATAAGGTCAAAACAAATGAAGTAGGCCTTTTAAAAAAACCGGACGGATATTTCACTACTGGTCGTGAAGATACCCTCGAGTTTCTCTTACAAACACACTTCCCTGGCTCCGTAACCGGACCACCAACATCACATTCATATAGGGAAGTTACTGCTCCTACATGTCAGGAATACGCACTATCTGGTGTTATCTTTGACAGGGACAAGGTGCAATGGGCGATCAACTCATTTCAACCATTTAAGGCGCCTGGAGGCGATGGTATCTACCCTGCTCTATTGCAGAATTGCATAGATATCATCATAGACCCATTAATAAAACTCTTTAGGGCTTGTTTTACTATGGGTTATATCCCTCATTCCTGGAGAGGAGTGAACGTGATCTTCATTCCCAAACTTGGGAACAAACCTATGGACCAACCTAAGTCTTACAGACCCATTAGTCTTACGTCTTTCTTATTGAAAACCGTCGAAAGGCTGATTGATCTGTACATACGGAATTAATTGGAACAAACTGTCCCACTCCACTCCACCCAATATGCCTACTCAAAAGGCAAATCGACAGAGGTCGCGCTGTATCATTTAGTCAGCAAAATCGAAAGCACGTTTCAATCTAAAGAGATCGCCTTATGTGCATTTCTGGACGTAGAGGGAGCTTTCGATAACACATCTTACGAATCCATATCTGGAGCACTGGCCCGTAAAGATATAGACTCATGTACAATAACGTGGATAGATAGAATGTTGCGTGATAGAAACATATCCTCCAAGTTAGGTAGCACTATCGTCAGCATTAATGCTGTACGGGGCTGCCCCCAGGGTGGGGTTCTCTCACCATTGTTATGGACGCTGGTAGTCGATGACTTACTAGTTAAACTGGAGCAATCTGGATATCATGCCATAGGTTATGCAGATGACCTGGCAATCATTGTTACAGGTAAATTTGACACCACAATTACAGATGTAATGCAAGCGGCATTACACAAAGTCTCGAACTGGTGTATCAAAGAAGGCCTAAGTATTAACCCAAAAAAAGCTGTTGTGTATTTTTGTGGAAAACCCCGAGTGTGCCAAAATGTTGAATTCTTTATTTCAAGTTTTGGACGAAATGTTTCAGTTGCACTTGTTTATAGCTAATTTTTAAAAAGGTCCTTAGCTATTATGAAAACACTTGAGTTTAATTTCACAATTTAATTTTATTAATTTTATTTATGTTATAATTTATATTCTTTGGATTCTTTTAAATTCAGACACACACCTTATTTGTTTAACATTTGTTGTCAGCGCTACTACGCTTGATCATTTTTATTATTTGGCTAAGTGTACAGTATATAAATTTTAACCACTACTTCGTTTAACCACTGTTTTTTATAATTTTCTATTTCTACACAACTTTCAACTCCCGTCTTTGACTCCTCTTTGACTCTTAATTTTTACTCCAACTTAGACTCTAACTTAGACTCTAACTTAGACTCTAACTTACTTCACTAACTCTAACTCACTTAACTACAACTCCAACTTAACTAAATAATCTCTTTGTGGTTTTAAATCTATCTTATATACCCAAACTTGATGCAAAAATCCAATATATGACCTTCAAATTACCCTAATTGGGTTTTTTCATAGTTTCATAATTTACTTTGCTAAATTTGCAAAGTTTTTATTATTAATAAGAATGCTCTACATATTTTTGCAATTCTTCCGTATTTACAATTTCAAAGTCACTTACATCGTGACACCAATTATTAACCAAATACCAAAACTCAGCATTTCTTATCGTCGAACTGACGGTCTGCTGCTTTGGTTCTAGTCAACAACTGCCCAGATGCAAATAACCTTGCCTATTTTTAGGGAAATGTACGATCACCTAAGATCGTACACACTACCATACAGAAAAACTGCCAAAAACCCGTGAAATTAAATAAAGTAAATATTTAACTCACAACATTCCTTCCCCCTATGAAGAACATTGTGGCACACAATGTTATATATCTAACGGTCTATATTAAACTTGCATCAAATTTAGGTTTACATTTTAAATTATTCATTTAAATTTTAAAATCTTAAATCTATATTACATTTTAATTTTTTCATAACATTATTCTTAAAAAAAAAATAACACTTTATATACGTCAAAAATATTTCCATACATGTTTACTCTTCATAAACTACTTATTAGTTAAAAATTTGTTCTTATTAAAATATTTTAGTAAATGTTTACTCTTGAAATTTGTAAATTTCTTTATTATGATTCTTATTATAAACTACTTATTAGTCAAAAAGTTTATTCTTATTGAAATACTTTAAGAAATGTTTACTCTTGATAATTGAAATTTGTAAATTTCCTTATTATTGTGTTCTGTTGTTTATTATGATTGTTATTATAAACTACTTATTAGTTAAAAATATTATTCTTATTAATATATTTTAAGAAATATTTACTTTGTAAATTTATTATGCTCCTTATTATAAACTACTTATTAGTCAAAAATTTATTTAGATTATAATAATGAAAATGTTGAGTCAAACAAAAAATATTTATTTCAGTTTTCTAGTTTCATTTTTTTTTTACTTTTCCCCCCCGGAAAAACAGGAACCTTCATCTCCTAATTGTAAACCTACAACTCCTAAAAATTAAAACTAAAGACTAAATTTAAAAAAAAACTTGTTAATAGTTATAATTTTGTCTATCTTTTATGTAATTTAAGTAGATTATTGTGGAATATTCTTTCCCTTCCTGAAATTATTACCTTAGCATTTACTGGACTAGTAATTTCTGTTACTGGGAAAGGTCCCACCCAAATAGGTGAAAACTTATTTCTTCTACTTGTATTCTTCAACCATACCCTATCTCCTACTTTGAACATTCTACTTCTAGAATTCTTATCATAGTTTATCTTTGCTTTAAGTTTTGCCAACTCCTGATTTTTTCGAACCACGTCGTATGAGCGTTGAATTTGATATTTCAGAATTTTTGAAAAATCGTCGTGGTTGTATAATGGTGTTGGTTTTCTTTTTAATGTTATAGGAATCTCGAAATCGAACCCAAATAGTGTTTTTGATGGTGTCTGCTTTGTTGCAGAATGCACCGTGTTATTATGGACATGCATCGCATGATGCAACCACTCATCCCAGTTGGATCCATCCAATTTAACGAAACTTCTTAAAAATTCCGCTAAAGGACGATGACTTCTTTCCAAAGAGCCATTTGCCTGTGGATGATATGGAGTAGTTTGTATTTTTTTAACACCAAGAATTTTGCAGATTTCTTTGAATAATTTCGAAGTGAAATTAGTCCCATTGTCTGTCACGAGAACTTTTGGTATATTAAATTTTGAAATTATTTCGTTAAAGAATTTCCTTGCTACTATCGTAGCTTCCCCATCCTGTAATGCTGTACATACCAAATACTTAGAAAAGTCATCCTGAAATGTTAAAATTAGTTTATTCGCATTCTCTGTAGTAGGTAGTGGGCCTACAATATCCATAAATACTTTGTCGAATGGTCTTTGAGGGGTATCCGTCAAAACCATTGGCATTTTCTCTACCCTAGAACTCTTGTTTTTCTGGCATTGTTGACATGTTCCGACGTAGTCTTTTATCTGTCTTTGCATGCCTGCCCATTTAAACTGTCTTCGTATTCGGAAATACGTTTTAACAGCTCCTTGATGTCCTCCGATAGGTGAGTCGTGGAATTTCTTTAAAACTTCTTGGATATCTTTTTTATTGGTTAGAAATACCGCGTAATCTTCTTTCGTTTGGTCCTTCGTATCTTCCACTTCTTCTATTTCATTTTGTTCCATTTTATTTTTGTTTTCCTTCAGATTTGTTGCTCTTTTATTTCCTCTCGTAACTACTGCTATTGGTAGCCGACTCAGAGCATCCGCGTTTTTATTGGTTTTTCCTGGTTTGTATAAAATTTCAAAATCGTATTCCAACAATTTCAATCGGAATCTTCCCAAACGTGTGTCTTGGTCTTTAAGATTTGCTATACCTCTTAATGGCTTATGGTCAGTAAATATTTTAAAATGTCTTCCCAATAAGTAAGACCTAAAATTCCTAGTTGCCCAAACTATCGCAAGAAATTCCTTTTCTATAGTTGAATATCTTTTCTCCGTATTACTCAGAGCACGGCTTGCGAAATAAAGTGGTAAATCAGAACCTACTTCTCCCTGAGACAATACTGCACCTAACGCTTCATTACTAGCGTCAGTTGTTAAAACAAAAGGTTTTGAGAAATCTGGATATTGAAGTATAGGAGGCTTCGTTATTGCAGCCTTCAGTTTAATCATTGCTTCTTGGCAACTGTCGTTCCATTCGAACTTTTCTCCTTTCCTTAGTAATTTATTAAGTGGTAAACACACACTCGCTGCTTGTGGGATAAATTTCCTATAATAATTCACAAGTCCCAAAAATGATTGCAGTTCCTTAACATTTCGAGGTGCTGGGATAGACTTAACACACTTGGTTTTGTCTGGATCTGGAATTACTCCTTTGTCCGAACATTTATGCCCAAGGTAAACGACTTCTCGTCTTAAAAACTGACATTTCTCCGTTTGTAATTTTAAATTATTTTCTTTTAGTGCTTTTAATACTCTCCTTAACCTTTGGTCGTGTTCATTTAAATTCCTTCCGTAGATAACAATATCGTCGAGATAGACGAAGCAATCTATCCCTTGTAATCCTGTTAAAATACTATTCATAATTCGCTGAAAAGTTGCGGGTGCTCCTGTTAAACCAAATGGCATTCTAAGAAATTCAAAATGTCCTAGACCTGTGCTAAATGCTGTTTTCTCCCTGTCTTTACTGTCTACCATCACCTGGTGATAGCCACTAGCCAAATCCAGCGTTGAGAAATATCTACTGCATCCTAGTTGGTCTAAAATTTCATCAATTCTAGGAATTGGAAACACCTGTTTAATTGTTTTTTCATTTAATTTTCTAAAATCAACCACGAGACGCCATTTCTTTTCCCCATCTATACCTGACCTTTTTGGTACAAGGATGATAGGAGAGTTCCATGGTGATTTACTCCTTGTTATTATTCCTTCATCTAGCATTTCACTAACTTGCTTATTAATTTCTTCCTTATGTGCTTCTGGTAATCTATATTGTCGTTGATTTACCGGTATTTGATCATGACTTGTTGAAATTTCGTGTGCCAATACTGATGTATAGGACAGTTTATCTCCTGGTAAGTGAAATACATCGTTATATTCCTTAATTGTCTGCGTAATTAACCGTCTTTCTTCATTGTTTAAACGCTCATCCAATCTTATTAATTTCAGTAATTTTCCGTACCTTTCCTGTAAGTTTACCTCTTTGTTCAAATTAACATTAGGGACATTGTACTCATAGTACTCATTCATATCACTGCCCTTTAATTCAATTTCACTATTCATTTCAACTGCATAGTTGTTTGCATTCAAAATTCTTACAAAACCTATTCCGTTTTTTACTTCTGTTAAACATTCACCTGAATAGACATTTCTAACTATTTCCTTTTTATGTATTACGAGTGTTCTTTCTTTAGGCACTACTTTTACTGGAATAATCATTGTTGATCTACCTGGGATTGTCATGCTTTCTGCTATACAAATCCGACCATGATCTACAATGCTTACCAGTGGTAAAGTAGCTAATTCCTCTTTATTTTTAAAAAATTTTAAAACCTTTTTAATTGTGTCCGTAGTAGACCGGTTCCACAGTTCATCTCGACCTAGAAGTCCGTCTGCTGGTAACTGGCTACCTACTGGCACTACATGCATTTTGAATTGTAGAGCTGGAAATTTTCGGTGTTCAATATTGACCGTACCCAATGTACTTATATTGCCTCCAAAAGCTCCTGTAAGACCTTTTGTGTCTTTGGTGTTTATATCTTTTAAATCGATTAACGCCTCTGTTTTTATAAGGCTGGTGTCTGCTCCCGAGTCAACTAAAAGTCGAAGTTTATTCCCCACTGCACGTTCGCAAGGTACTTCTACATAGGCATCATCAAACGATTGACTAATGCTACCTTTGGCATTGTAACTCGCTCCTTTTGCCCGTAGAACTCCTATTTGTTCAAACACCCACTCTGATTTTTCTTTCCAGTAATCCGATAGTATTGAACAATATGTAATTAGTAATGTAACTATACATGTCCAAATACTGAACATATATTTGTTCACCCTCAACACTATATTATTCAATTTCCGCTTTTTCAAATAACTAATTTTTTCCTCTGAATTTTTAAACCCTATTTGGTTGGTCAACTTTTCTTGCACCTCCTTATGTTTTATCGTGATTATACCATGATTCCTTGAATTAACCTTTTTGGCTCCTAAATTCTTCATCTTATTATTTGTGTTCGATCGGTTCTGAACATTGTTGTTGGTGTTACTTTTAGTTATTCGTGCAGGTCCTAAATTTAATTGACATTTACTTTTTGAATTTACGGCAGTCCAGTCTAATGTCTTAGACTGGGCCGGTTGAAGTTTCCCGACGGATTTGGTACTGTTACTCTGCAAGTTTTTGCAAAATGTCCTTCTTTGCCGCACCTAAAACATCTAAGATTTGCACTCAAAGATCTTCCACTTGGTCTGCTAAAGTTTGGATTACTGTGCTTTAAAGGTACTGAATGGTTTTGCCAGTCCCTTTCTTGTCTCACGTTACTGTAGTTATTTTGGTTCCCACGTCCTGTATGTCCCAATTTACAAAATTTATTCTGTTCATGTCCTCTCACTCCACAAAAAGTACAATACAATTTGTTTAGTCTACTGAAACAATCCTTTGTATCGTGTCCCGTCTTCTTGCAGAAATTGCAGGCCGATTTTTCTTGTTTTACTGTCTCCATAGGATGTTCTCTACATTTGGGTCCATTTTCATGCCCATATACTCCACAATTTGTACAGTATGGCGTATTTTGTCTTTCTGGGCAGTATGCCCATCCATGTCCGTCTTGTTTACAAAACGTACATTTCATTTCTGTTCGATTCTCTGTGGTAGACATGTTTATATTTGAACGTGATTCACCCAATAATTCTTCGGCTGATTCTGCAATAAAAATTAGTTTCTGGATAGGATCATTCTCTAACCCAATAAACCTATGCTTTAAACTATTGTCTTTCAAACCCTTAATAAAACAACGTACTGTTAGTCGCCTGTATTCTCCTAACTGTGACAGAATTTCACTCTCACCTCCTTGATTTCTTATTAGTTGTTCGGCTTCATGTAGTAACGCCTCCAGTTTACCTCCAAATGAACTCGCCGACTCATTCTGTCTTTGTTTGGTACAAGTTAGATCATTCCTTATGTGTTCCAATGTACGTTTCCTGAGGTATGTACGTTTAACCGCCTCACACAATTCATTTACTGTGTTGAATGGTCTACCCGCGATATTCTCGTAAGCTACACTCACTAACCTTTGTTTTATGCAACTTACGACATACTGTGCTCCTTCTTGCGGTAGTGCTTGTTGTACCAGTTCACAACCCGCAATAAACTTGTGTACTTCACTCCGTAGATCGGGTCCTTCTGTGCCCGTGAAATACGGTACCACCTTGGTTACTATTTCCATGATTGCCGTAATCGATGCCATAACTTTTTTTTCGTTATTGTTTGTTTCCACCATTGTTCTCAGTAACTGTTTTGTTTGTCCGCACTTCGCTAGTTCTTTCTTTAAATCATCAATTTGTGCTGTTAGCTTTTTAATTTCGTTTTCCTTAACGTGATCTGTACCTTCTGAGTCCAAGATTATACTGATGTCCTGTTCCGTTTTTCCCTGGGTTTTTAAAACGTTCTCCAAAATTGCCGTCTGATCTTCCGCGTCTTGCAATAAATTTGTTAGTTCTTCCGTGCGTGAACTTAGTTGCTTACACTTATGTTCCAAACCCTTTTTAGCATCTGACAAATCTTCAATAACGTTCGCCAATTCTTTAGACCTTATCCCTTCCACACTCTCTATATTTTCCTTTATGTATTCAAGTTCTTCAACCCTCGTTAACCTGTTATGTCTAATATGATCTTTTGTTAATTGAACAAATTCCTTATCTGGATTAAGTTCAATTAATTTTTCCCAAGCGTGTACTCTTGCCGATTCTAAATATCTTTTAAATACTCTAAGCTCCTGTTGTAACTGTTCGATTTCCTTTTCCATTTATGAGAAATAAAAACAAAACAATTACGTGACCCCACTCAACCAATAACAATAATTAATTAATCAAAAAAGAAAAAAAATACCAAACCATATCTCTGCATTACACTTATTAAAAAAAAAGAACAATGTTTAATTCCACAATTCTCTAAATTCTTGCCTATATTGTCGGACCCACTCTTTATCTGTTTTTGGTACTGGTCGTTTTATGCAGTTTTTATTGGGTTTTATGCTTATGTTTTCGTAAGATATTCCCTTATCTTTTGTATTGTCTATTTTACTAATAATACGATGTGCTTCCTCAAACAACCGTTTATGCGAATCTAGATGTTTTTCCAAATCTTTTGCCTCGAATTGCTTATCGCAAACAAAACAACTTTTCCCCATATTTGAACAAACTTGAAAATTAAGAAATTTCACATAACAACGTAGAACAACAGAACTCAAAAAAAAAAAAAAAACTTACATACAGTAATAAATTTACATACATAAAACTTACATTCAGAAAATTTACATATAAAATTTGATTTTTAAAAAAAATAAAAATATATATTATATCATTACAATATTATTTTGATTTGATTTGTCTTTCTTAAAAAATGAAATGTCTTTCTATTTTAAAAACTTAGCTATAAATATTTCTTATTAGTGACTTACAATTTTTTCTCCCATTTTTCTTCTTGTTGTGTGTTTTTGTTGATACTCCTTATTAATCCGGGTCTTGTCTTGTCCTTAATGTGTTGGTCCCTCGCTGCACGTTTTGTTACTTTTAGTAAAAAAAACCGTGTATCGGTTGCCAATTATTATGTGTTGCCAAAAATTATTATGTGTTGCCAATTAATGTTGTGTTCAATTAATTAATTAATTATGTTGTGTTGTATAGTTGTAATGCTGTAAACTCCCACGTAGGTAGGTGACGTTGTCGTCTCACGTTGCACGTTTTATATTGTATGTTTATAGAAACGTGTGTATACCGGCTGCGCCAATTATGTTGTGTATTTTTGTGGAAAACCCCGAGTGTGCCAAAATGTTGAATTCTTTATTTCAAGTTTTGGACGAAATGTTTCAGTTGCACTTGTTTATAGCTAATTTTTAAAAAAGGTCCTTAGCTATTATGAAAACACTTGAGTTTAATTTCACCATTTAATTTTATTAATTTTATTTATGTTATAATTTATATTCTTTGGATTCTTTTAAATTCAGTCACACACGACTTATTTGTTTTAACATTTGTTGTCAGCGCTACTACGCTTGATCATTTTTTATATTTGGCTATGTGTACATTATATAAATTTTAACCACTACTTCGTTTAACCACTGTTTTTTATAATTTTCTATTTCTACACAACTTTCAACTCCCGTCTTTGACTCCTCTTTGACTCTTAATTTTTACTCCAACTTAGACTCTAACTTAGACTCTAACTTAGACTCTAACTTTAACTCTAACTCCAACTCCTAACTACCACTCTAACTATAACTACAATTACAACTCCTCTTTTGTGGTTTTAAATCTATCTTATATACCCAAACTTGATGCAAAAATCCAATATATGACCTTCAAATTACCCTAATTGGGTTTTTTTCATAGTTTCATAATTTACTTTGCTAAATTTGCAAAGTTTTTATTATTAATAAGAATGCTCTACATATTTTTGCAATTCTTCCGTATTTACAATTTCAAAGTCACTTACATCATGACACCAATTATTAACCAAATACCAAAACTCAGCATTTCTTATCGTCGAACTGACGGTCTGATGCTTTGGTTCTAGTCAACAACTGCCCAGATGCAAATAACCTTGCCTATTTTTAGGAAAATGTACGATCACCTAAGATCGTACACACTACCATACAGAAAAACTGCCAAAAACCCGTGAAATTAAATAAAGTAAATATTTAACTCACAACAAAGCGGTAATTGTGCCTTTTTCCAGAAGGTACAAAGTAAATATTGGGTCCCTATCTATTAAGGATACGGCTATCGAATGCTCCGATGAAGTCAAATATTTGGGAGTCACCCTAGATAAGCGTCTTAACTGGAACACTCACCTGAATAATATAATTGGCAAAGCCACCCGGGTCATGTGGACATGTAGGACCTCATATGGTAGAACCTGGGGCATAAGTCCTAGAATTATATCATGGTTATACCGCACAATGGTCAGACCCATTGTATCCTACGCAGCTCTTGTTTGGTGGAATAAGGCGCAACAAAATGCTGCAATAGTCAAGTGCAATAAACTGCAAAGACTCGTATGTATCGCTATGACGGGATCTATTAGAATATGTCCCACATCAGCACTGGAGTCCATAGTGGGTCTCACCCCACTGCATCTCTTTATTAAAAAGACAGCAGCTATGAGTGCAGCTAGGCTACACCCTGTCATCGACATGCACGGAAGAATCGTCAGTCAAAACACTATCTGCAGACTAGTTCCTGGCATAGAGATCTGCGATAGGACAGATCTCATGAACATGGAACTTCGCTTCGGTAGGAACTTCGAAGTCCTCATACCCGATCGATTGGACTGGGTAAATGGCACTCCTGGATTGGAACCAAAAGTGATTTCGTGGTATACTGATGGCTCAAAAACCAAAGAAGGAGTTGGTGCTGGAATATTTGGTCCTAACACCAGAATCTCGCTCGCGCTGGGTATATGGCCCACTGTCTTCCAAGCAGAGGTTCACGCCATCGAGGTCTGCGCTCGTATCAACATTAACAAAGGGTTGAAAGGCGCCCGAATCTGTATTTATTCAGATAGTCAAGCAGCAATTAAAGCGTTATGCTCCTGGAAATTTTTCTCAAAGCTTCTAGCAGACTGCTATGACACACTGCAACAGCTGGCAAGCAATAATAAAGTGACACTGTGCTGGGTGCCTGGTCACACAGGAATTCATGGAAATGAATCTGCCGATAGTCTTGCACGGGCAGGATACGCCACTCTAATCTGTGGCTCAGAACCTTTTTGTGGATTAAGTTGGTCTACAACTAGGTCTCTAATCAATGATTGGATCTCAACCGAGAGAAGTCGCTACTGGCGCGACAGTCAAGGTAACCGTCAGGCTAAAGAGCTGGTTCTCCCTTATAGTTACAATAAGATATCCTCCTTCAGCAGAACAGAGTTGAGGTTGCTAGTGGGATATCTAACGGGTCATCATGGGCTACGTTACCATCTCAACAAAATGGGCCTATCTGAAGAGATAGATTGTAGACTCTGCTTAGAGGCAGAGGAGACAACCAGCCACATTCTATGTGACTGCCCAGCTTTGATCTGGGCCAGGAGGAAATCACTGGGTCGGGAATTGCTTTCACCTTCCGACATTAGGAAGTCCTCAACAACCGACATTTTGATCTTCATTCGAAAGGCGGAATGTCTTTTATTCAGTTAGAGTCTGTTGTAGCACAAAAGATCAATCATGGTCGCAGTGCTCTGCTCAAATGGGAGCTAGTACCCTGTTATTTCCTATTCCTATTCCTAACACTTCGTTCAGTAATGTGTGTGACTGACACATAGATGGCGCTAATACTAAATAAATATTTTTTTTCGAAAGTGGCAACCTTTTTAGGCCTACTGTCAAAATCATATCTTAATCCGACCATTTCTTTACAAGTTACAGTGCTTTAAGTGACGCTACTTTTGAGTTTTCAAAAAAAAATGAATTCAAAGCAATTCCGTGTGCTGATTTATCATTGTTTTTGAATGAAAAAAATACTGTTTAATGTCAGGAATGGCTTGAAAAACATTATTCGGACTCTGTTCCATCAAAAAGAAGCATTTGTTATTGGTGTGCCGAATTCAAACGTAGTCGTACAGACACCGATGACATTCCATCTACTGGACGGCCAAATGACGCTGTTATTCCGGAAAACGTTGAAAAAACACTGAAAATCATTATGCCCGACCGTAAAGTGAAAGTGAGGTGACATTCTACAGATATCACGATAGATGAAACATGGATCCACCATTTAACTCCAGAATCAAATCGGCAGTCTGCTGAGTGGCATGCAGCCGGTGAAAGCCGCCCAAAGCGACCAAAGACGCAGCAGTTGGCTGGCATGGTTATGGCATCTGTATTTTAGGGTGCGCATGGAATAATATTCATCAACTATCTCCAGAAGGGGAAGACCATCAACAGCGACTATTATATAGCGTTATTGGAGCGTTTCAAAGACGAAGAAAACAGTTTTGTTCCACCAAGACAATGCACCGTGTCACAAGTCGATGCAAACGATGGCAAAATTGAACGAATTAAGCTACGAATTGCTGCCGCACCCACCGTATTCTCCAGATCTGGCCCCCAGCGACTACTGGCTCTTCGCAGACCTCAAAAAGATACTCCGTGGTAAGAGATTTGGCTCAAATGATGAAGTAATCGCCGAAACTAACGTCTATTTTGAACGCAAAGAAAAGTCGTTTTACAAAGGCGGTATCGAAAGATTGCAAAAGCGTTGGAATGATTGTATCTCCCTAAAAGGGAACTATGTTGATGAATAAAAACGAATTTTGGCAAAAAAATGTGTTTTAATTAGTTAGTCACACACATTATTGAACGAAGTGTTATATCAAACACTACACAAAGACTGTCTGATAAATTAAGTTCTAGTACCGAAGAAATTTCGGTACCTATGAGATACGGGAGAAATACTTTGCGTTGTGCTTATTTATTTATTTATTATTGGTTATACTATTTTAATACTTATAATCATCTCTGTCATAAAATTTTCATATACTTATGTCATTGGTCGTTTCGCTCACAATTGTATTCTTTACAGTGGCACACTAGGGTGGCTCAGAAAAACTAAAATGCGATTTTTAATGAGCGCAACCCCTAGGAAGATGCCATTGACCAAAAAAATGATATTCCCAAAGTTTTGGACCAATAGGATTAAAAATGACGTTGCGCCACTCGAGCAAAGTTGGGTTTTCAGTACAAAAAACAGAAATTTTTCATTTCAAGGTCATTTTTTATCGTTTATCTTATTTCAACAGTTATTAATATATATTCACTTGATAGATAATTAAAATATCTTTTCAATAAGATACGGATGAGCAAAATCGGTTAAAAATTATGCGCAAAACACAATAATTAGTTGAGCGACTGTGCTCTGTTTTCTATTTCATACCTTTTAACTGGCATGCACAATGCAATCGCAAATGTTTACAAGAAACGGAAGAAACATAAATAAAAAATAAAAATAATACTAAAACATCTAGCAATCTTACAAACTATTTATACCATAAACATGTTATTTTTAATACTAAACTTAATATTAATAAATCCTAAGGTTATTGTCCTTGGGGATGACAGGTAAGAAATGGTGGCGGGGTTGGTCTGGTGTTGTTTTTATTTTTACATACAGGTAGTTAGGTTGACTGGTTGTCGGTTTTATGGGATATATCTAAAAAGGCACGATGACACGTTGCCTTTGTCGCCGTTGAGTGAAGTTGTGGTATGATGTTTATGTATTTCGATGCTTTCTGCTGTTTCTAATTTCCAGCTATCCCTCACATTTTTGATTATTTGTGCGTTATCCCTGTTGATGTGGTGATTTTCCTTTACTATATGTCTGGCGACATTTGATTTTATGTGGGGATTCATTTTCTTCGGTGCTTCTCTTGCTTCCTTCAGGTGTTCTTCAAGTCTTACTGATAAGGGTCTTTTGGTTTGTCCGATGTATACTTTGTTGCAGGAGCCACACTCTATTTTGTACACTCCGCATTTTTCGAATGGGTCAATTGGGTTTTTTGCGGATGGTAAAAGGCATTCAAGTTGGTGTGGTCTACTAGAGTGAATTAAGTCGATATTGAACTTTTTTAACTTTTTAAGTTAACCAAAATTCAGCTTTCTACTTATCATAGTTTTTAAGTAACCTTGGCACCACGGTAAAATCTCCATGTTTGGACAAAAATTTTAGGTAGTTCTGGTAGGCCGATTGGGCTCAAATTAGATTTAAAAGAAATATCAACTCAAAAACTATATTTTAGGAAAATTTCATATCAATATCTCTACTGGTTCCGAAAATATCGAATTATGACCGCCTAATTTTGTGTTTTCTCACACTGTGCGTTGGTGCATAGGCGCAATGGCACAGTGTCCCTTTAGTATTCCAGAAAGCACACGAACTGCAGATTTGCTGAAGCCTAAAAGCCTTTTCGTTTTATTTTTGTCCAACTAAGGCCATAAAATTCTAGCGACCTTACAGTCTTCGCAGTTACTTTATAAATTGTTAGTCACCGTATTGATTTCCTCTATTATCCTAAGCAGTTTACATATCGGTGTATATATTGAGAAGTCGGCCTCTCCTGTATGCAGTTCAGAACCTCTTCTGGCCATCTCATCTGCTAGTTCATTTCCTTCAATATTGCTATGTCCAAGTATTCGAAATGTACTATGCCCAACAAAGAAAGACCTTATGATGTTTGATGCTCATCAGTGCATCGCGACATTTTAATACTATCTTGGAATTTCGATTCAATTGCTTTCAGTGCGGCCTGTCTACAAAAATCCTGAAATTCGTAGGACGAATTGTACTTTGTTGTCTAATGTTGACCTCTTTTTCGATAACATTTATTCGCCGTGAAAGACGCTGTAAGTAGCAGGGATTCGGTAGCACTGTCTTATCTGCATATCTTTCGAGAAGATACCTGCTCCCGTACCGTCTTCCATCTTTGAGCCATCTGCGTAGATAGTAACTGTTGAGTTACCGGCCACAGATCCAAGCTCCCAGCTATCTCTGGTTAGATACAGAGTGGGAACCCACGAATGAAGTTATTTTCCTCAAAGAACCTTATTGATTTCGTGACCGAAGAGATAACAAATTTTTTTGATCGTTTTTGCCTATCTAATAGTTTTATCAGTTTCAATCCACCGTCATGGATGGAGACGCAAGATTATAGAGATGCACTCGAATTCTGTGCCAGACTTCATATGATAAATGATTGTATAGAAAGAGGAATTAGGCTTATGATGGATTGTAATTCGATTTTGACAAAATATGAAGAGGAAAAACAATATGTTCTGCAAGTAGTCGAACATTATCATAAAAATTATCCTTCACATAGTCAGATTTATGTTATAAAACATAATAAACACAATATATTCATTACTGAAAAAAGGGTTTTCGTGAAATTGTAATTTTTTATAAATAATTAACTAAATCGTAGCATATACCTATTAAGTAATTGTACATGCCATCTAAAAGGTATGAAATAGAAAACAGAGCACAGTCGCTCAACTAATTATTGTGTTTTGCGCATAATTTTTAACCGATTTTGCTCATCAGTATCTTATTAAAAAGATATTTTAATTATCTATCAAATGAGTATATATTAATAACTGTTGAAATAAGATGAAAGATAAAAAATGAACTTGAAATGAAAAATTTCTGTTTTTTGTACTGAAAACCCAACTTTGCTCGAGTGGCGCAACGTCATTTTTAATCCTATTGCTCCAAAACTTTAGGAATACACTTTTTTTGGTTAATGGCATATTCCTAGGGGGTGCGCTCATTTAAAACTTCATTTTTAATTTTCGCCCTTATAACGTGAGCCACCCTAGTGGCACACGTCTGGTTACCTACTGTATTGAGGGCAACACAAATTCATGTGTTGGGCATGCCGCTATCTAAATTGCCAAATGCATATTGAAATAATTAATGAAATATTGAGGGCAACACAAATTCATGTGTTGGGCATGCCGCTATCTAAATTGCCAAATGCATATTGAAATAATTAAATATGCATTTCAAATAATAAAATAGACGAGTCAAATATCTGACTCATAAATTATTTTATATTTGACATTTTGGGTTTCTCGGTCATGGTTGATATCCGAGAGTTTTGGGTTGGCGTAACACATTAAATATTGCATAACACTCAGCTTGTAACGACACGTTTCGTTCGTCCCTGTTTGCTGGGGTAAACTCAGTGGTTGGTCCTGGGTCGTTGCAATAAATTTATATAGAATGAGGACACAGTGTTTTAGTTATTAATTTTCAAAAATATATTTATTCGATTTTTGTTTCTTAAAGCTAACAATGGTTAGAATATAAAAATATTTTAAGCTAGTGTATTAGATTTTATATGGGATTGGCTCATAAACGTATACACGCTTATAATAGGTTAGGAAAGATATAAACGTATACACACTTATAATAGGTTTGGACAGATATAAACGTATACATGCTTATAATAGGTTTGGACATATATAAACGTATACACGCTTATAAGGAAATATATATAATTTTATAAAAAAAAATGAAAGAAAGATATTGTCGACGCGGCTTTTGATACTTAGCTGACTACGTTGCTTGCTGGAAATCCTCCTGTGTTCTTCTAGTCACTTCGGATGTCGATCACTCTGTCTGATGACTTCAAGTGTCGATCATTAACTGCCTCTTCTAAGTAAATGCGTCTTCTTATATACGCATCAGACCAAATTTTAACGTAGCGCAAAGCTTAGTTTATAGCTGGTTTGCATTTTGACGTAGTTGCTGTTTTGTGCTTTCGTCGTAGTTAATATGCGCGCGCATCAATTTTTACACAAAGCTCTTTGCGCAAAAGCTTTTTTGAAGTTTCTTGTGTTGTGCATTTGCTTTGTTCCGAAACCTGTTTAGCTTAGCGTCGGTAGTGGCAGCTTTAAATATTTATATTTATTTATTAAAATAAAATAAATATTAAAAGTATTAAAAGTATAAGTTTAAATAATAAATAAATAAGGTAGGTACAAAATTTATTTATTTGAATATATTTTGCATTCTTTTAAATTTTCAATGTAATCTCAGGTTTTATTCAAGTGGTGCAGTTACGTGTATGCGGGGGTGGGTTTATGGTTAGTTATTTATTTTTAATATATTATATAAAAATTAACCAATTTTTATTTCAGGTATTAACTGCACACTAACATAGTTATATGTAGGTTGGAAATTGGTAAAAATTTCCATCCTTACAAGCTTCACTAACAGACACTCAAAGAAACTACGCTCAGATTGAAAAAGAGGTTTTGGCCATTGTGTTTGGTTGTACTAAATTTCATGAATACCTTTATGGCTTAAGAGTTTTAGTTGAGACCAACCACAAACCACTTGTATCATTGTTTACAAAGTCATTGTACAACATTCCTGCCAGGTTACAAAGATTTATGCTACGTCTACAGTATTATGACCTAAATGTTCAATATAAACCTGGAAAACATCTATGTATTGCCGATACGCTGTCTAGAGCACCACTCAGAGAACACGCTTTAAATGACATTGATAATGATTTGTCACAACATTGTGATTTGTTAATGAAAAGAATAACCTTTTCTGATAGTCTTCTTAGTGAAATGAAGGAAAACTTAATTAATGATGAATCATTGCAAAAAGTGATTTCGTATATTAGAAATGGCTGGCCTTTCAATAAAAAATTAGTTAATAACTAGCTATGCCATATTATAACATCAAAGATGGTTTGTCTTTTATCAATCAAATTTTGTTAAAAAATAATAGTAAAATTATACCACATCAACGTCGTCACAAAACATTAAAGAGTCTACATGAAGGACATATAGGAATTCAGCGTTATCAGAATTTAGCTAAAAGCTCTGTTTATTGGCCAAATATTAATCACGATATATTTAATTTAGTTTCTAGTTGTGAAATTTGTGCTAAATACAAAAATTGCAATGGCAAATAAGAGCTACTGCCTCATGATATTATAGAGTTATTATAGAGCATGTCATTACAAAATAATAATCTATTTATGCTAGACTCGGCATTCCTAAAATTTTTGTGTCAGACAATGGTCCTCCTTATAATTAAAAATAATTTAACTAGTTTTGTAATGATTGGTCATTTTCCGCGATCTAACGGAAGGCAGCGCGTGCGTTTAAATTATAAAAAAATTATTAATAAAATGTAAAGAAACAAATTCAGATTATTACATTACGTTATTGCATTACAGAACAACTCCTAAAGTT
Organism: Teleopsis dalmanni; assembly: GCF_002237135.1. Classification (NCBI taxonomy): domain Eukaryota; kingdom Metazoa; phylum Arthropoda; class Insecta; order Diptera; family Diopsidae; genus Teleopsis; species Teleopsis dalmanni. The sequence goes on along the minus strand of NC_051846.1, from coordinate 94,533,660 downwards.
AATTTACCTAGTCCTTCTTAATTATTGATGTCACGTCAGTTAAGAACATAATTACCAACTATAGATACAAATTTAGAACCAAAAGTTGTGAATAATGAAAAGTACAAGATTTAAGTTTAGTAAAATATAAAGAAAATGTTTGAAAATTGTAACAAGAAAGCCGTCAAATTACAACCAATTTTTCCAAGTGAAGAACTCATGTTCAAGCGTACACCACTTTCAGTTTGGTATCCTGCAACAGTTGTAGAAAAATGTAAAGAACCAAGGTCATTTTTGGTAGAACACAATGATGGAGTGATTTATCGAAGAAATAGAGAACATTTAATGAAAAGACAATGCTGGTCTAACTATCTTGCTATAGATCAGTTTTCTGTTCTTCGCGTTAAGGTTGTTGTGTTTGAAAAGTGGTTGTAAGCATTGCAGTGTTTTAGCGCAACTGCTTCTTTTGACTTGTATACGCTTATGCCAAGTGAACCGCTTTTCAAACGTGATACTTAAGTATTTAATGCTATCCTCCCAATTAATTACGATGTCACTGACTTACTCTCGGTGGATGTTGCCTATGTTTACGTGTAATAAATAGGGCTTTAGTTTTCTCATTGTTAATTTTTATTTTCCATTTGGAAGAACCCCACGATAAGATTAATATGCTCCTGCATATATATATGTAACTCTTATAAGTAACTCTTATACATATTCTATATTTTACCTTATTGTATTGCACATTAAAATATAATAAACTCAGTTGTTACTAAACGGTTTCATCCGTTCTGCACATTGATGTTCCACTTAAAACTCAAAGTCTTGTAAATAAAAAATCCATTGAGCTACTTCTCGAGGTATATCTGCTTTCTTCATAGTTTGCGTGAACGCTATGCAGTCGGTGACCAACTTAAAATTCAAGCCCAACGAATAATAGTGTAAATGATTGATTGCTAAAAATGCTGTCTTAACTTCAAGGGTATAACTATGTTGTTGCGATTCACGTACTGACGTCTCTTTGCTCCAATAATAAATCGGACGAAGTTCACTATCGAAGCGTTGCAACAGCGCAGCCCCAAAGCTATATTTCGATGCATCCGTAGAAATGCCCATTTCAAATTTCACATCATTTTTCAATAGCTCTGTCAGCGGTCTGGCCATCACAGCATAATGTTTAAAACATTTCCGCAAAAATTCAGTTAAACCTAAAAACGACTGAACAGATTTAATATTTTTTTTCATAATTAAGTTACTGACGACAATAATTTTGGTTTTACCAGGCCAAATTTTGCCATCTTCAATAATGTGCCTTAAGAAGGACACACACTTTTTCATAAAACTGCATTTGTTTCAATTAAATTCAAATGCCCATTTCTTTGCGGTATTCAACACCATGTTAAATTTTAGCAAAAGTTGCTCCGGTGTTTCTGCACCAATGTCGTCTATATAAAACTCCATTACATCTTCTTTGGTGATAAATGCTGCGTATTTTCTATTCCTTTCATGAACCGGTACATGCAAAAACCCATTTTGCAAATCTAAAACGGCAAATATTTTAGCTATATGTAGCTTCTGTAGTACTTAATCAATAATGGGAAGCGGAAATCTGTCCTTTAGCACCATATGATTTTATTTTCTGTAGTCTATACCGACTCTGTATGATCCTATTTTGTTCGTCACTATAATTACATCATTTTTAAGACTGCAATTTGATTCCGAACTGCTTCATTTTCATTCTCAGGTAAGATACTTGGTGCCTGTCGAAATGGTGTGAGAACGGCATATGGTATAATTTTTAATTCTATCGTACACTCTTCTTTGCTCGGTGCAAATGTGTAATCTTTTGTCATACTAACCTTTTCACTTCTATATTTTGGCATCACATGAATTTTATCGCTATTAATTTCTATATTTAAAATTTCCATTTTATTGCATAGCTTTTAATCTAATATTTTAGTAAAATTGAAACCTATATCATCGGCTGTATGTGAGAATTTTCTTAAAAAATCATACCCAATGATGCAGTCATAAGAGCAAATATGATTTTCAACTACTTCAAAATTTTGAGCAACTTTTACCTTCTGCTCAAAAAGTAAATAAAACACACAAATTTAAATTTTATTCCAAATTTATTTTATCTCCTTCAAAATATGCTCCTTCTGAAGCGATACACATATGCCAACGTTTAACCCAATCTTCAATACACTTTTCGTAGGCCCGTGCAGGTATGGCTCCTTCAGCGAATTCTCTTTTACCGATTCAATCGGCTCAAAACGCTTACCACGAAGGGCCAATTTAAGTTTCGGAAACAGAAAAAAGTCGCACTGATCCAGATCTGGTGAATTTGGTGCCTGAGCGTTGACAGTGGTGTCGTGTTTGGTCAAAAAGTCGCGTACAACAAGAATTTTTCATAGTAAAAATCGCTAAATGCTCTTGAACTAATTGACAATTGGCGCTAATTGACAAATTTGTTCTATATGTTAAGAAAGGGTGTACCAACATAACAAAAATAAAATTTTTAAAAAGGGTCTATTACTTAAGGAGTAGTTAACAAACAACAAAATCCGGATACTTTTTGAGCAGATGGCAAACCGTCGACATCTACCTCACATTTCACTGTTTGTAGAGGCACGGTATACATATTTCCAAAACCTCGTAATTTCGTAAAGCTTCTGGACATTTTACTGTTTTTTAGCAAACTTGCTGTGCGACGTGGTAGAATTGAAGCATCACCTCCGGTGTCTATTAGACAATTGACTCCAACTTAATTAATTTTAAGAAGTTTACATCTTTCATTTTTGTTAATCACGTTGACAGTCTTTTGTGAAGCACAATTAAATGACATGTGACCAAAGCGATTGCATTTAAAACATTTAGTTTGTACTTTTCAGTGTTTTCTTTTGTCATCTGCTGCGCCACAATTAAAATAATGTTCACCTTTATTCTTGAAATTTTGACTTTTCGATTCTGGTTTATCAGTTTCTTTTCTTTTCTTTTTGCATTTTTTTGTTTTGTTATTTATTTATGTGTATTTATTCAAATATTTTCAACATATCATTTTTCAAATTTCTTAGATATACTTTTCAACGAATAATGTATTTATATAAAATTAAGAAATAATAAAATTCTACATATTATAAAATTAATATATTTTGTTGTAGGGCAAAATTGATGAGCAATAAAAAGCAGATAGCAAAACTTGTTGCAAATAAGGAGAAATATCCAGACATTGCGAAAGGCATTTGCAATAAATCACATTCCAGACCACCGTGGGAGAAAATTGCGATAGAGCTTAATAGCTTAATAGTTTAGGCGCCTAGAAAATATTGAAAACATTTTAGTGAAGGGAGGCAAGAGTATTGTGACCAAAAACTTAATGTAATACAAGAAAAATTAAAATTGGCTATCGAAAATACCGACAAAAGATATAATTAAGTTTCAACCGCTTAAAAAATATGGATTTTACTAATTTAATTTAATTTAATTTAATATACATATAATGCAAATATAAAAATATAAAAATATTAAAATTAATATGTATTAAACATATTTATTTTTAGAATATTAAAGTTTAATTTTAATATATCACTTTAGTTTATTAATGTAATGTAATATTAAATAATAATTTCGTATTAAGAAAATATATTTTTATTTATTTTAAAAAGAATTTGAATTCAATTTTAATGTTTCTTAAGCATGATATAGACGATGAAATTTGTTTGCAAACCAAATTTGCAAACCGAATATGCGCTTTGCTATACACTTTGAAACAAGGTTGGCAAACTTCATTTTTATTTATTTTCTACAGCGTTCATATCAACAGCGGAGTAAGTACAGAGTGCAAAACAATAATTGAAACTGAAGAAATTGAGGTGATGATCATAGCAACCTGTTATTTATTTCATTTTTTAAACTAAAATTATTTTTGTTTCAATTTTTTAATATGTTACATTTTAAAATTTTTATTCATATAATAATTGTTTAAATATTAAAGCTTACTATAAAAATGTTTTTAGACAAAATAATTTTTAAAATATATAAACTTCTTCAATAATTGTCTAATGTCTAGCAATTTTTTAATTATTTTTCATTTATTTTTCTTTTTACCAAGAATTAATAATTTTTTTCTGTAATCTTTGCTTGTCCGACGCTCACCAAAATTCTTAAATTATGAGAAGTTTGCAAACTTCGATATACACAAGTAAACATGTTTGCAAACTTAACAAATAATTGAAAAATTTTAATTTCACTGCAAACTAGTTTGCAAACCAAATTTTGGTTTGCAAACTTGAGTATAGACGATGCAATTTAATAGCCAGCAAACCTTGTTTGCAAACAAATTTCATCGTCTATATCATGCTTTAGCAAATACAATACAAACAAAATAACAAAATAAGTTCGATTAAAGCTGCTCGCTCTAAAAACCTTACAACATTCACAATAGTGCACATGTTTGTCTATCAAGTTTCATAAAACCAAATTTGCCTCGATTTGCCAATCGACTCAGTAGATAAAAGTCTATTGTCAATCGATAGAAGTTTCATAATAGCCACTTTTATCAAGGTTAATAATTACAAGTATAGAATTTAATATTCACGACCGTACTCTTTAACTGCCGATTGCTGACTTAACTACTACTACCACTACTGCTTGACTACAAAACTGCTTGTCCGACTTTTACTTATATATATATTAGGGTGGCCGTAATATGTATGGGGGCAAAAACATGTGTTCGAATTCTAGATGCCACCCCCTAAATTTATTCGAATACTCAAAAAACTACTAAATGTGAAGTTTTAGACTAATCGGATAATGTTTAGAGGTCGCTCATCGACCTTACACTTCGGAAAAATGCCATTTTTTCACTTTTTTCAAATTTCTTCGCTCCCATCTCGCGTATTTTTTACCTTTGACTATTTGTACCAAATTAATATTATTCTTTAACATATTAGCTTTCAAATAAGGTAAAAATCAATCAATTTCGTCCACAATTAACTAAATTATTACTAAAATAAGAAATCATACTCGACGTTTATTGAAGCTTTCAAGAGCAGCATAAATATGGTAGTAAATACGAATACGTATGAGCGAAAGCACAGTTTCTTGGACACAAAGTGGTGCAATATAATATTTGAAGACAATCAAATACTTCCTCACTATATATAATTGTCCACACTTGATTTGAATAATATGCGCAAAATAGATTAATAAATATAATAAGAGGAAGGGAGTCCTTCCTCAGGATAACAAGATATGAACGTGTTCACGCTTATATTTGCTACCGTGTAAGGATATACTGATATATATAAATAATAAAAAAAAGAATTAGGTGTTTTTTTTGTACTTAGCCCGGTGTACAGTGCCTTCGATTGCTTCAGCGTGCTTCTGTCTACTGGGCGTGTCGATCACTGCCTGTCTTTTTCTAAGCGAACGCGTCGTTTTAAATACGCATTCGACCAAACTGTAATGTAGCGCAAAGCTTAGTTTACAAGTGTTCGCAGTTCTTTTAATGATATGCGCGCGCATCAATTTTTGCACAAAAATCTTAGCCTTGTTAGTCAAGCCTTGTCGACTGTCGGTAGTAAGGCAGAGCTAATAAAAAGGATCGTAAACGCGGAACTCAGTACTGAGAATCAAACGGCGACATTGGATAGTTCGAATGGTGTATTTTATGGGTGCGACAGCTGTATGACTCAGGATTGCTCATCATCACCAATTCCGGAAGGTTCTGTGCATGTTCCGACTAACATGTGCAGCCGACAACCTTCGGTTGATGCCGTAACGAGCACTGCTCTGCCGATTACTTATAATGCATACACGCATACACTAATGGTAACGACTCCACTGTTTGTGTATTTCACACCGCATGCAGCAATACCAAATAGCTCCATACCTATTTGTTCGTCAATTTCACAAAATCCAACGATGTCAATCGCAAATTCAGGAACGCCGGCATGTTCATTTGCGCCGCAGCTTGTAACAACAAATTCGATATCTACGCATCAACGAAATATAGATAAAAATTATTCAAATACGCGCGTTTCTTCAGCAACTCTAATGCCCAAATTGGCATATTCAAACGCTTCATTTCCATCGCAACAATATTTGTATCAACATATGGTTATGTTCGCGATATAATTGAAATTCTATTAGAGTTCAACCCACTTGATAAAGAAGGCTTAACAGCGCAGCAATTTGTAAACCGCATAAATATGTTAAAAAACGCATACCAATGGGATGATCGTTTGTTGTTGTATAGTGTACAATCGAAATTAAAAGGACCAGCAAAGATGTGGAACGATAGTTTACCAAGTGTTTTTTCGAATTCGATGGAGTTTTGTAATTAGATAGTGTTTGATTTTCCATCTACGGACACCGATGCTGACATACACAGAAAATTAATGAATTGTTCCAGAATGACGAATGAAAGTCACGAAGAGTTTTACTATCGAGTCTTGGCAATAGGTCGTAGAGGTCTTATACAAGATAATTCCATTAATCAATATATTCTCAAAAGACTAAGCGACTATGGAATGCAGCAGTCGCTGGCTAGCAATTTGTATGTGACATCAAATGATCTTCTAATTGCAATACGAAGGCATTTAGGAAATGCGCCACTGCGAGTTCAACAGAGAGTGGATAAAAATATTACTAGGCAACCAATTTTTAAACCTCCAACTGCAACGAGGAAGGACACGTTTCTATAAACTGCAAACAACCACAAAAATGCTCACGATGTAAAAACTGCCAGAAAGTAGGTCACACCGAAGCAAATTGTAGATTTGTAAAAGATCCAGTAAAGGAAATTAACAAGAATAAAATTTCTCCGATATCTGGAATCATTAAAGAAGTACAAATCAATGGTATGTTTTTAACAGCATTTATAGATCCAGGCAGTTCGGTGTCATTAATTAGGAAAAGTTATGCTACAATATTTCGTGGTGAAATACCGTTTGGCGGCGGTTATGAATGCACAACACAGTTAAATGTAACTTTACGGATAGACGCAATAGAATTTTCGGTATCTCTATTGATTATCGAGGACAAATTCATGAACGAGCCAATTTTGGTGGGTAACGACGTGCTGTGCCAACCAGTGGTACGATTTGTTATAGAAGATGATTCCTGTAGAATGGAGAAAGTTGAATTAACCAATTTGAGCGTTGATCCCAATAAAAATGAAAATTCCAAAGATGATTGGAATTGGTAAGCTACGCTGACTGTTTTGCTTCCAAAATGTCAAAGCTAGGTCAATAAATCAAAAATAAATTAACGATTCGCTTAAAGTCAGACGTGCCAGTTAGTAGACGACCATATCGACTCCCTTTTGCAAAACGTGAATGTGTAAAAGAAATTATAAACGAACTTCTTTCAAGCAACATTATTCGTCGAAGTGAGTTATCGTTTGCGTCACCAATAGTCCTAGTGAAAAAAAAGAATGGGGAAGATCGGCTATGTGTGGACTACCGGGAGCTAAATAAAATCACAGTTAAAGAACCTTTTCCTATGCCGATCATGGAAGAACTGTTTTCTTCGTTAGTTGGTGACCGATATTTTACCATGCTCGATCTGATGTTTGGTTATAATCAAATCGCCGTAGAAGAAGGCAGTAAGCAGTACACTGCGTTCATGGCTTACGATGGCCACTTCGAGTATAACTACACGCCATTTGGTTTGGTAAACGCGCCAGCTGTTTTTCAGTCAGTAATGAATTCAGTGGTTAGCAAAATGCCAGCAGGCCAAATTATTACATATTAAGATGATGTTGTTATACCAAGCAACACAATATCAGAAGGTTTACAGCGGTTACAAAAATTCTTGAATATTCTACATGACGAGGGGCTAAAGCTGACTCTAACGAAATGTAGTTTTCTGTCAAAAGAAATTAATTTCTTTGGCCACCGAATAAATGAAAATGGAATATGTCCAGGCGAAAGTAACATATTTGCAATTAAAAATTTTAAACGACCGAAAAACGTTACGGAGGTGTACCGATTTCTTGGTCTTACAGGTTTTTTTCGTAAGTTTGTGAAAAACTATTTGCTTATTTTAAAACCGCTCACAACGTTGCTGAAAAAGGATAATGTTGAATTTATATGGGACAAACCACAAGAAGAAGTATTTTGTAAACTAAAAGAACAGTTATGCTCCGTACCAACTCTTGCGATTTATGATCAGCGGAAAGAGCATGAAATACAAGGTAAGATGAAAAAACTGCAACAAAGTAAAACGCCATAATTTTTTCATTTTTTTTAAATTTTATTGAATGAAAGCAAAAAATGTCGGAAATAACATCAAATTTGAGAATCGGTTTAGATTTGTTCGAATTGGCCACCTTTGGCACGAACTATGGCCTTCAAACGGCCAATGAAACCATCACACGCTGCCCGAAAGTGGCTCTGTGGTATTTTGTCCCATTCTCGGCGAAGCGCTTGCTTGAGATGATCGACACTTTGGTATTTTTTAGTGCCAACCTTGCTTTCCAAAATACCCCAGGCACAATAGTCCAACGGATTGGCATCCGGAGATTTTGGTGGCCATTGTGCGGTGGAAATGAAGCGAGGAACCTCATTTCTTAACCATTCTTGGGTGGCGCGTGCTGAGTGCGATGGTGCTGAGTCCTGTTGGAATGTCCAAGGTCTGCGGCCGAAATGTTTGCGTGCCCAGGGCTTCAGAACTCCCTCCAAAATATTTTCGCGATAGATAGATTTGCGCATTTATTTTGACCCCACGGTCGATGAATACGAGCTGCGAGCGACCATCGGCTGTTATGGCGGCCCACACCATCACCATGGCCGGCTTTTGAGTTGTGGTGACCAACCGAAGTTGCAAATTTTCAGCTGACCTCTCTGGCAAGTAAACACGATCATTTTGTTTGTTTACAAACTGCTGGATAACGAATGGTTTCTCATCGGAGAAAACCCAAATTCGGGCAGTTCACCACTTTCGGCCAAGCGAAGCAACTCTTTAGCTTTTTCGAGTCTAACTTTTTTTTGCGCATCAGTAAGAACTTGCACTTTTTGGAACTTCAATGGCTTTAGTCCAAGCTCATTTTTCAATATTTGCCGAATGGCATATTGCGATATGTACAGCTCACGAGCCATTTTTCGTCCACTGCGACGCGGATTTCGTTCGATTCGCTTCTTCACTTTTCGAACCATTTCTGCCGATGTTGCTGTTTTTTTTCGTCCACTTCCTTGACGTCGGGCTACGCTACCAGTACCATGGTAACGAGCGATGATACGAGACACAAAAGATTTATTCACTTTTAAATGCTGGAGGGCTCTAACGATAGCCACTTGTGGTTTTCCAGCCAAATGCAAAGCAATCACACTATCACGCTTGAATTCCATCACAAATAACTTTTTTTCTGAAAAATTCCCACCAAAATGCTTTTGTGCGCTTGTAAACAATATAATGAGCTGTCACTAGAATAAATCTGACAGCTGTGGGACGAGCGGTTTAGAAATGACAGCAGTCTGAAGTTGGTTGCAGTTTTTTCATCTCACCTTGTATACACTGATGCCAGCGCTATTGATCTAGCTGGTATATTATTTCAACGATCTGACGACCACATTTTACAGCCTGTATGTTACTACAGTCGCCATTGTAACAGTTCGGAAGAAAAATACCATAGTTATGAACTAGAGGTGCTAGCTATCGTTGAGACACTGGAGCGTTTTCGATTTTATTTAGTGGGAAAGCATTTTAGAGTGGTAACCGACTGCTCAGCTATAACAATGCTAAAAGCATCCACTCCGATAATTGCACGAGTTTCCAGATGGTAGTTGAAACTACAAGATTTTGATTTCGAGAGTGTTCATCACGCTGGGATACGTATGTCCCACGTGGATGCACTAAGTAGGAATCCGTCTGAAACTGCCCGAGAACCTGAAACTGTTGCCGATAGAATTTTACGTATAGAAATTTCAACAGACGATTGGTTAGCCGCTATGCAGATTCAAGATCCGAAATTGAAAAGGATCATTGCTATACTTCAACGTAAACTCAAGTCCAGTCAGAGGAAGCAAATCGAAAATGATTACATAGTCAAAAATTCCCGATTATATCAAAAACTAAACCATCAAGAACTATGGGTTGTAAAGAAGGGAGTACGTTGGAAAATAGTAAACTCTTGCCACGATAAAGCTGGTCATTTTTCAGTCGACAAAACTATTAACCGTATTATGAAGACTTATTGGTTTCCTAGAATGCGAACGTTTGTTAAAGGCTGCATTGCTAATTGTGTCGAATGCTGTTTTAATCGAAAACCAGGTGTACGAAGCTAAGGTGCATTACATATTAACGAATCGGACGTTAATGATATTGACATTAATGCCGTTTCGTATTTTGCATGCCGATCATCTTAGTCCATTTATAAGAAGCAAAAAAGGAAATATGCATATTTTAGTGTTAGTGGACAGATTCACCAAATACGTGATTATTAAAGCTGTGCGTAACACCAAAACACAGCCCATAATCAACGCATTAAATGAACTTAGCAGTATCTTCGGCTTGCCGGCGAAAATTATCACCGATAGAGGAACGTCATTTACCTCTAAAGTTTTTTTGACTACTGTAAGCTGAATGAAATTAAACACGTTAAGACAGCTGTTCATACTCCGAGGGCTAATGGACAGGTGGAAAGGTTAAATCAATCCATTCTATCTTTCTTAAGGACAGCCAAATCCGATGACAAAAATTGTGAAGCTGCACGTTACAAATGGAAGCAACGTTTTGACAGTAGCCATAAAAAGCCAAAACGGTATGAAGAAGGTGATCTGGTAGTAGTTGAAAACGTTCCATCAGCTACTGGCGAGTCGAAAAAGTCAGAACCGAAATACCGTGGACCGTATGTGGTAGCGAAAGTTATTGGGAATGACCGCTATTTGGTTGAGGACATGGATGACCGTAAAATCAAAACTCGAAGGTATTCATCAATATATACCAGCGATAAGCTGAAGCCGTGGTGTACTCTATATCCTGACATTGACGATTTTGGAGATGACTCAGAGTTGGAAGAAGAAACGCAATTCGAGGTGACTTGCAGTTAAGAAGGGCCGAGCTATCACCCTATTCATTAATTGTCAATTCCTAACAATGTGTTTAACAACGTTGCTATGTTTTGAGATAGTAGTAATTCGCAAGCGTCTTCGTAGTTAGTTTCGTTGATGACAATTGTTACTTTAATTATAATAATGTAATAATTTAATGACAGTTGTTTTCATTGTCGCTTGTCTGCATTTCATTATGGCCTTCATTGGGGCTGAAAGTCTTTTCTAGGTGCTCAGGAAACAATTTCGCTTTTTGCTGACTTGTTTTTGTCCACTCCGTTTCATTTATTTTGATCGGAGCGATGTGTTTTATTGTTTTGTGGAAATATTTGGCCGTCTTCTATAAAGAGTACTCAGTTTTCTTATCGGCTGTGAGACCGAGCAGATGCTGGTTGAATTTGATTTTTTTGTATAATTTTTTTTCTGAATGTAGCTGTTTATTTGCTAAGTTAAATTTTGATTTGATTTTTGGAGATCCGGTTTGTTGCCAGCGTTTGTGTAGTTTTCACCTTCGTGCAATTAGCTCCATGATAAAGCGCGGATATTTTTTTTCTTTGGGAAACAAATTTTGGCATGGGTGTACTATTCAAGGTTGCCTGTTGAAGTTGTTGACTGAAGCCAAGTACTGCATCATCGAGATGCTCACTGGTAGCGATGTTATTGTATGTGGTTAATAGTTGCAGCTTGTCGTGGTCCCTATCGGTGTTGATATAAAGAAAACACGTAGAGTTGGGGTTCAGCTTTTGTCTATTTATTAGATTTAATTTAATTCCTACTCTAAATGCCGTCGCTGCTTCGCTATGTTCCGGAACTTCTGATGTCGACCTGTTGCTGCTGATGTTGTTGCTTCCAGTTAGTGGTTGATGTGATTACTTCCGCTGCAGTTGTTTGCTATTAATTTTTTCTTATACTTCTGCTGTGCCTCTGCTAATTTCTTTGTTATGTTGATTAATTGCTGCTGAAGAAGAACAAATTTTGGAGTAACAATATTTTGTTTTTAAAATGTCATAAACACGAAACGTTTCGTTGCTGTTAAATATTTTTTAGTTTACACAATTGTGCTTTTATGGTTAAAAACGTTTTGTTTAAAATTCAGTCTGTCAAGGTTTTCATCACAGAGTTTTCTTCTAAATAAGTGATCAGTTTTGTATTACGTTAGTGACGTTTATTTCAAATTAAAGTCACTAAGATTGCACTATTGCTTTCGGTTTCGTATTATGTTAGTGATATTCTTTGTTTTATGTTAGTGATATTTATTCAAGTTGCACCATTGCTTCCAGTTTTGTTTTATGTTAGTGATATTTATTTCAAGTTAAAGTCACTAAAATTGCACTATTGCTTCCAGTTTTGTTTTATGTTTGTGATATTCATTTCAAATTAAAGTCACTAAGATTGCACTATTGCTTTCGGTTTCGTATTATGTTAGTGATATTCATTAAAATTACACCATTGCTTCCAGTTTTGTTTTATGTTAGTGATATTTATTTCAAGTTAAAGTCACTAAAATTGCACTATTGCTTTCACTTAATTTTTTGTCAACCCGTTCCTTGTTTGATGGTAAAACAGCAACTGCCAGACAAAAGTTTCTGTACTTTTTCGCTAGTTTCAAGAGTAGCGTGTTTACTGATCACGTTTTGTAGTGTCAGCATATTCCACGCTCGCGTTGTGGGATCATTGCCTTCTGCATAGTCATATGCTACCGCATCGTAACATGAGACTTAGTGCAAAGGCTATTCTTACATATATATTTAATAACGGCCAAACCGTTTTTCTCACACCCTATCGTGCATGTAACCACAACATCCCTTCCCCCTTGCGGAGGAGCGTTGACGCTCTTCAAATGAACTTCTTGGTCCTTGATGACATAGTGACGAACCAGCGACAGCGTATAATTACAAAGTATTTATAAAATAAAATAGATTCTTATAACTTTACAAAGATAAACTAATTTGTTTCTTACATTTTTTTTTAAAAAAAAAAAAATACAATGTAACAACTTGCCAATCGATGTAATCAAAAATTTACCAAATTCAACTAATTAATTAATGTTTATACTCCGTGCAGTAGTGAAATCAATCAAATCATTCAATATACACATATATTAAAATTTGTGTTTTTGTTATTGCTAGACGTTATGTATACATCACGAAAACTTTAACATAACCAGTATATATATGATATGAATCAAATTTGTACACTTAGCTTGATTGGCACATTTAGCTTTACTAATATAAATTTATTTCGTTTGATTAATTTTTCCTGGTTGTAACGAAAACATTATATTACATAGCTTTGTACATTTGCTACCTATATAAATATATAAAATAAGTATAATTATAAAAATGTAAATTGTTAAAATAATAGCTTATTTTGTAAACCATTCAAAAATATAGCAATAATGGTATTCTCTTACAGTGTATAATGCTATGAATATATATGTATATTTTTTTTTTTTTTGATATACTCTGATATTACAGAGTTTCAAAATATTGCACAATCAAATTTCATGATTTATTCTTTATTTTTCTATTTAAAAATCATTAATTGTATACTCTTACAATGTATAATATTATAATTACATATATATTATTTTTTTTTTGTTAAATAAAAAATACTCTGATTCGAATTGATTATTATTAATAGTTAAAATTTTTCTATTTAAAAATCATTAATTGTATACTCTTACAATGTATAATGTTATAATTACATATATATTATCTTTTTTTTTTTTTAACATAAAAAATACTCTGATTTTACAGAGTTTCAAAATATTGCACATTCAAATTTCATGACTTACTCTTAATTTTCCTTAATTTACATGAATTGAATATTATTAATAAAAAAAAAAATCTTATCTTTAAAAATCATTAATTGAATATTATTGCTAAATTTTATCAAACAATATTTCCTTAATAAAAATGTTTCATTAGTAAAATTTTTTTTTCATTTTATTTTTTATATTTTGTTTTGTTTTGTTGTTTTATATATATTCTGTTTCTACAGAACTATTGAAATATTTTGAAATTTTCAAATTTAATACTCTATAGAATATGATTATAATTCATTTGCATTTCCATGTATCTACTTCAATTGTATTACCTGGCATGTAGTAAACTGGATTTTTTATCGTTATATTTAATTAATGTTTATATCTATATAGTATATCTAACAATTTTTATAATAATTTTTTTACATTATTTATATAATAATATATATATAATGAGAATTAATTTCTCATTTTGAACAGTCTACTACATTACTTTTGTATATATATATAGTATATTTTTTCTCTATCTTTTATATATTCTGTCTTTACATATTCAAAAAAAATTTTTATTTTACAAATAGTTATAATAATGCACATGTTGTTTAATTTATTTTCCCCCAATTAATAATTGCTACTTCATATGACATATAGGTATATTGCTCTTAAAATATTATCATGCATTTAATTACTAAACAAAGCTTCGTTTAGTAATTTGCTGCCGTAACAATAGTATAACAGCCTTGGTACCTATGTTCGGAAGTATTTTTTACTTATTTACTTGTGCATGTATGCATTGCAATGCTCAATATATATATAATAATTAATAATTCTTATTTTAAGGTATTGGCCGATTTTTATTTTTACATCATCTTTGTACAGGGCGTCCCCTATCTGTAGATCTATGGTAATAATAAAAAAAAATGTATTAAATTATCAAATTATTTTTTTTTTTTAAATAATATTTCATTGAATGGCTTTTATTGCTCCGGCCATCTGTAACTCACTCAGATTTAAATTAGTTTCATGCTTATCCCTCGTTACCAGCTACAAAGATGTAAACATCTGAAAGAAAAGGGAAAAATAAAAAATAAAAAACCCTATAAGAAAACTAGACCGTGAGTTGGGCATTTCGATTTTCACTACTGCCATCGGCCTGTAGTACCGAATCATTCCGTGCCGGGTATTTCCTTATTACCGAACAAATGCTCGGAAAAGACCTAATTGGTGGAGAGTTAGTTATCCCGTTCTGTGAAATTTTTACTCTAATCCCGCCTTGTCTTTTGCATAGTATGAATACAATCACTGATAACCCAATGATTATTCCTATTGAAATGACTCCTAATGATGTTGTAGCTACCTTATGGTAGTGTAATTCTTGTATTTTATTGATGTTTTCTTGTTGATTAAACACCACTTCCTCGAACGTAGGAATCCGTTCCGAACTCAGTGTCTTCTCAAACGTCGGAATTACCCACACTTGTTCCCATCGCATCACCTTATTTTCAAATACTTTCGCCATTACGGTTACAGAACAATTCGAAAAATTTATGATATAGTGACCGGTCAACGTCAAATTCTTCTTCTCACATGTGTTTGTTAAAGTATCATTTCGTCCATTTACTAATATAATCATACTACCACTGAACTCTATTATTGAGCTGCGGTTCATCATTATGGATTGGCAATGTCCCCTGAACAGACAATGTTTACTCCTTTCCAGTTCAAATAATGACTGATCTTCCCTGAACGTATACGTTTTGTTGCTTGCGTGTACAATTATTTCCGGTTCTGCTACTATTTGGAGCTGTTGCCCATTGGGTATCGGTACCACCAATACTTTGTCCACCGTCATGAACTCCGACGGTACTTTAATTATTACACTTAGTTCTCCATTATCCCACTTAGTAGCTCCGGTTCTAATTCCTTGCAATTTTTCCAAGTTAATTTGTAATTTTTTCGATTCTGTTGCCGTTAGTATCTCTGGTAGAAACAACCCCTTTTTTGCCGCTGCTAACGTTGTTGCAAGTTGTTGTACTTTTCCTTTGAATATATTTAGGCGGAAAAGTAAGGCAATCGTGAGGTCTTCTTGGACTCGCTGCTTGTTACTCTCTCCTATCTCTATCAACTTCCCTAGTATTATTTTTCTGTCCGCCTCCAAAGCATGCTTTAAAGAATTAATTGATTTGTTAAATACATCGTTAATCAGCACCTGCTGATTTGTATTTTTAATGAGATTGTGATTATTGCTATCAATTACCCTTAAATGCTCGTCGATGTTCTGACGGTCGTCATCCGTCATAGTTCCATACAGCCAATTTTGAAGATTACCCACAGCATTAAACAATCCTCTTCTATGCCTTGTTTCTACCAGATTATTAATGGTCCTTTCTATGGACTCCATTTCTTCTTCTGCAATAGAAGTGTAGCTGTTTGCTTCAATGTGGCCTAGAATTTGTTTAAAAGGTCAAGTAGCGCATGTAACCCATGCACATTCACCATGTGAATTATATAATCGTATTTACTAACGATTCTCACAGGTCCCATGTTCATTTCCGCATATCCCAAATCGCTACTCAAACGTTGAATCGTTAAATTAGCTAGACCTCCGTGTAGCTTTAATGAAATTACCAAACAAATCAGGAACCACTGCAAATTAGTATGCTATCATTAAACCAGGGAAACAGTTTGAATATTTATTATCTAAAGAAAAACTACCCATCACCAACCCGGGTTCAACTAGCAATACCCTACCTATGTGAGTGCTGAGTTAGGGCAACCACAAAAAAAATCGTCTGCAAGAAAATGCACTCTTGCAGTTGTTAACGAGTTTGACAAACATATTCAAAGTTATTAAATAGAGAAAAAAAAAATTTTCCTATTTATTCCCCGAAACTAAGAAAACTTTACGTATCTTCCCTATACATTATTTTTAGACTACTCAATAAATTAAAATGCTTATTGAATATTATAAGAATTAAGGCTTTTCAAGTATACATAAAATAAAAACCCAAAATAACTAGGTCATATATTGGATTTTTGCATCAAGTTAAGGTATATAAGACGAGTTCAAAATTTGAACTGGAGAGTGTAAAAAAGTGAAAAGTTAAACATAGTAACGCTAATATATATTGTTAATAAATAAAGTCAGTGTGTTTGCTTTATAAAAATAATAAGAAGGTTTCTTATTTATTGAGTGGCTCGAAGGACGAGGACATCATTTACCAACTAAAAAAAAATGCACAACATTAATTAACGTTATGAGTTAAATAATTAGTCCATTTAAATTTACGTCTTGCAATTTCTCTGTGAAATACGTGTAATATTTTTATTTGTGTACGATTTTAGTTGATCGTATATTTTCCTAAAAATTAGAATTTCTCAAAATGATTCTAATCGGTGGGTATTTTTGGGGAACGAATTGAAACTCCTGAAACTCTTTGAAATATTCAAACAGAACATTGAGTCTCGCTGATAATTTTATTCTAGTTGCCCACTTGCAACCTAGTTTTATTCGCCTCGTTGCAAACAAGAAAGTTGGAAACTTCATCACTTACATATAGTGAAAAGCACTAGATAGTCCTTCCATACAATAACCATATTGTAAAACTGAACATGAACGAAATATGCACTGCGGTGGTCAAGCACTACTGGCATTGTATACGACTAATCAAGTAGTAAATTATGGAAATTTGTTATGTACATTAGAAAAAAAAAACTATTTGAGACTCTTGCTCGCGTTTCGAATTCAGGAAATCTATTATTTGTTCGAAAAGTAGAGTATGGGACCGAGAACTAGGTTTTGCTCGGAAATTGAGTGGAAGTGATGGCAAATCTGATTGGTCTCGTGAATTCCGATCCAATCAGATGTATGCTCGAGGTATTCATCACAGTATTCGTGATGGTTATTGAACGAGGATTAATTATTATTCGCCCACGGAATTAAAGGGACTTTTCCGTCGAATCGTTAATGACGTTTGAAAAGACGTGACACTGACAGCGTCACAGCTTGTTATGAAGACATTGTCCAAAAAAAAATATGTTGGACTAATGTCGATAGCACGAAGGTTGTCATACAAATGAAGGCCGTGACCCTTCCTCTGGTACTTAAACAAGATACCCCAGGTATGATAGTTACAATGTATATCTAGATGATGCTGTAAAGTTACAGAATTTGTTAAGAGAATAAAAATTTTTATGAAGACATTGTCCAAAAAATATGTTGGACTAATGTCGATAGCACAAAGGTTGTCATACAAATGAAGGCCGTGGCCCTTCGGACTACCCTTCCTCTGGTACTTAAACAAGATACCCCAGGTATTATAGTTACATTGTATATCTAGATAATGCTGAAAAGTTACAGAATTTGTTAAGAGAATAAAAAAAAATTTCCCGGTGTTTCCGTCTTTAGTTAATATAAAAAAAAAATATATACGTCTATACAACCAACAATGCCATTGGCTGATTGAACAACGTTGATTAGAAAACCATAAAACCATGTTATGGCGTGGTAACACGAGATAAACTGTATGATAATAGTCCTTACTTGGAAAATTAAACATAAATAAAAACAATAAATAAAAACACACAGTAGCTGACTGAGCACATTCCTCTGCCGTTGAACCGTTGAATGCTCACGAGTTATATTTGTGGCATCAACAACAGATGAAGTTAAGTAGGAAAAAAAAATTATTTATGGGCGGTTTGAATGTAAATTTTTAGTTCGCCGTCTAATGTTGAGTGTTATTTGTATTAAATAATAATTGCATAAAATTTTAAACAGATACATGCATGTTTATAGATTAAATATTGTGTTGTGAAATATATTTTACGTTGAATTTGCTCTGAGTAGAATTTGTGGCACTTTAAATCTAAATCCAATATGTTTATTTTCATTAAAATGAAATAAAAGTGAAGACATTAAATTTGGTATCTCAAAAAGAAAATTTCAGCAGACAACTTACAATTTTTTAATTATTTTTTTTTTTTTCAAAAAATGGCTTTACCAAGTTGTTGTGGAAAGTTTTCGTCTTCCCTTTATGGAAATTCTTACATTAACCGTGTTGGGAACCTCTTTTACCACATAGGGACCCTCCCATAAGGGCGCAAATTTATTCTTCCTCGAATGGTTCTTCAGGAGCACTTTCTCTCCTATTCTAAATTTCCTTTCCTTTTTATTTCTGTCATAATATTTTTTAGACGCCATTTTCACTTTCTTCTGATTTTTCCTCACTAACTCAAGGGAACGTTGAATTTGATATTTCAATATTTGAGAATAATCATCGAAGTTGTAGATAGGTGACGGCCTTTTCCTCAGTGTTACTGGAATCTCCACATCAAAACCAAACAAAGTTCTACTCGGTGTTTGTTTTGTGGTCATGTGTACCGTATTATTGTGCACATGCATGGCATGGTGTAACCATTGATCCCAGTTTGCACCATCCATGTCTACGAAATTTCTCAAAAACTCTGCCAGTGGTCTGTGGCTTCTTTCTAAAGACCCATTCGACTGGGGATGATACGACGATGTACAGAGTTTCTTTACCCCTAGTATCTTGCATGTTTCTTTGAATAGCGCCGCGGTGAAATTAGAACCATTATCCGTCACCAGTATCCGCGGTATGTTGAACTTTGCAATTATTTCTTCGAAAAAGGCCCGCGCTACCGTTACTGCTTCAGCATCCGGTAGAGCGACACAAATCATATATTTGCTAAAGTCATCTTGGAAGGTCAGAATGCATCTATTACCCCTTGACGAATAAGGCAATGGACCAACTATGTCCATGTAAACCTTGTCAAACGGTCGTTGAGGTGTGTCTGTGATAACCATGGGCATTCTATCTTCCCTCGAGCTTTTGTTTCTTTGACACAGCGAACATGCCCCCACGTAATCCTTAATTTGCCTCTGCATTCCACTCCACTTAAATTGTTTGCGAATCCGAAAATATGTGCGGGTGGCTCCCTGATGGCCTCCCATTGGGGAATCATGGAATCTAGCTAGTACCTCTTTTATGTCTCTGGTATCAGTCAGATAAAGAGCCTGATCCTCCACTCCTGGATCACGTTTCTCTTCCTTGTTTGTACTGTTTGAAACTGTTGTCCCTGGCTCGACATCGGCTACCGATTGTTGTGATGGTGCGTTGAACTTCCCTTGGTTTGCAGAATCTGTAGTCTTTCCATCCATTTTTGTTGAGGTTTTTGATCTGGTTACTACTTGAATCTCACTTGATTCAATTGGTAGCCTGCTCAATGCATCCGCATTTAAATTAGATTTCCCAGGTTTATAACAAATTTCGAAATCGTATTCCAATAATTTTAGCCTAAACCGACCCAGCCTGGTGTCTTGAGTTTTTTGATTTGCCACACCCCTGAGAGGTTTGTGGTCCGTGAAAATCTTGAAATGCCTTCCCAATAGGTAAGATCTGAAATTTCTCGTTGCCCAGACAATTGCTAGAAATTCCTTCTCGATGGTGGAGTATTTTCTCTCTGTTGCACTCAGTGCTCTGCTCGCAAAATACAATGGAAGATCCTCACTTATCTTTCCTTGCGAAAGAACGGCTCCTAATGCCTCGTCACTAGCATCGGTCGTCAAAACGAATGGTTTGGAGAAATCAGCATATTGTAAAATGGGTGGATTAGTCACAGCTTCCTTTAAATCATTCATCGCCTTTTGACACACGTTCGACCAAATAAATTTTTCCCCTTTTCTCCGTCGCTTCTCAGTCACTATGAATTTCCTGTAATAATTGACTAAACCCAGGAATGCTTGCAACTGCTTAATTGTTTTCGGAGGACGGATGTTCTTTACACATTCTGTTTTCGATGGATCAGGTAGGACACCTTCACTCGAGCATTTGTGTCCCAAATAAACCACCTCTCGTCGCAGGAAATGACATTTTTCCGTTTGCAACTTCAGGTTGTACTTACGCAAAACGTCGAAAACCTTCCTGAGACACTTGTCATGTTCGGCTAGATTACTGCCATATATAACAATGTCATCTAAATAAACGAAACAATCCAACCCTTGAAGCCCAGTTAGTATGTTGTTCATTATTCGCTGGAACGTTGCTGGGGCTCCCGTCAATCCGAACGGCATCCTAAGGAACTCATAATGTCCTGTGCTAGTACTGAAAGCCGTCTTATCCCGATCCTGGTTATCGAGAAGTACCTGGTGATAACCACTAGCCAGATCGAGAGTAGAAAAATATCTACTGCGGCCTAATTGGTCCAGAATCTCGTCAATCCTGGGAATTGGAAACACTTGTTTTATGGTTATATCATTTAGTTTTCTGAAATCGACTACGAGTCGCCATTTTTTCTCCCCCGCAGATCCCTGTTTCTTGGGAACTAGAATAATTGGTGAATTCCAGGGTGACACACTTGGTGCAATGACGTCGTCTTCCAACATTTTCTGCACTAGTTTGTCAATTCCTGCCTTATGAGCCTCTGGTACTCGGTACTGCCTAATATTAATAGGAGGTTTGCCTGGTTCTGTAGGTATTTCATGTCTCAACGCAGTTGTATGGGACAGTTTATCTCCCTTAAGTATAAATATATCGCTATAATCTCGAAGACTGCCCACTATGACTGACCTCTCTTCTTCGTTGATGTTATCGTCTAAACTCACCGAATTCATCAGTAAGTTAAAACGTTCCGAGTCAGCTGCTTAGTAAGTTTACGTTGTGGTTTGATTCCACCTTTGATTTCTCATATAACTCATAATTAGGCAACACTTGATTATGCAGCACTACCGCAAAGTCATTGGAATTTAATACAGGAATATGCCCTGTGTGATTGATCACTCGAGTGAGTGTGCCTCCTACGTATACATCTTTTGAGATTTCTTTTCGGCTCACTACTATATCTCCTGACTCGACAGATACTCTGATAGGAATCATTTTGACTGACCTAGCCGGAATTGTGATAGCCCTAGCTATACAAATCCGTCGGTCACCCTCCGCTCGCGTGAGAGGCAATGTTGCCATCGTCTTTCCTTTATCCAAGAGAATCAATTTTTTGTGCACCGTGTCTGCTATGCAACGATTCCAAAGTTCGTCTCTACCTAGTAATCCATCAGCTGGTAAACTTGTACCTTCCGGAACCACGTGCATCCTAAAATTCAGTCCTGGTATGTCCTTGTGATGAATTACCACGGACCCTAATGTATGAGTCTTTCCTCCGAATGCACCAACCAATCGTTTAGTATCACCTTGGTTTATGTTTATTTTTCTCTTTAGGGATTCAGGATTGATCAGACTGGTGTCTGCCCCTGAGTCCAGCAAAAATACTAACTGTTCGTTAATAGCTTGATCGCAAGGGTAAATAATGAAAGCATCATCGTGGCCCTCTTCCGTCGTATCGCAACAGACGTCTGCGACCTGGTTATAATCCTGGTCCCGGAAAATTTGTCGCTGAGAAGATAATCTCCACTTGGTTTTACGCAACTTTGTTTTTAAATTTATTATGAGCATTATAAATAAAGCCACTAATGATTGTATGATTTGTCTCACAGATTCCTTTAGCAAACCTTTATGTTCTTCGTAAGTTCTATTTTCGTACTGAGGTGTATGGTCGTAATAGTAAATCTGCGGTTGTTCTTTAAATGATACCTTCTTTGTGAACTTCATCATGCGTTTTGCCCTTGACGTTTCGATCATATTGTAAGTTATTTTAGAGGTTCTTAAACTCCCCTTATGTGACTCATCTGAAGTAGCTGAGGTGATTAAACTGTTATCCACTTCATGTACTAAACCCTTTCCGGGCGAGAATAACTCTTCCACTGAAATGCGTGAAATATCGCATTCATTTTGGGTATCAGCTGTTTTATCGCCTACCCTATGCCAATTTATGTTCTGATCATCGGCTGTCCAACCCTTTGGCGGGGGTTGGGCCGGCTTTAGTTTCCCTGATTTGCAGACATTGTTCCCCGTCGTATCTCGGGGTCACGTATTCCTTGTGGTACGAAGACATTGGAGGACGTGTAGCCGTTTGGAGAACTGTTCTCAAACCTACGGGTTGTGGCTGCCGATACTCACGTCTGTATTGTGGGAATTGATTTGAAAATCTTCGTTCGTACTGATTAGGACCCCGGTTTGGTTGTTGGCTCAAACCAGAATTGCGAGTTGTGAAATTTGACGGATTCGAGGAAGTATTATTTTGATAATTTCTGCCATCTCTCTGAGGTCACGCGGCTTGTTGCGCTTTCTGAAAGCAAAACTGATTTTCCTCATGACCTTTAATTTGGCACTGCTTGCAGAACACCGTTTGTAGTCTTTTAAAACAACGCTCCTTCTCATGTCCAATTCTTTTGCAAAAACTGCAAGTTTTTACGCTGGGTGCGTCTTTATTAGCACATTTCGGCCCTATTTCATGCCCGTAATCTCCGCAGTTGACGCAATACGGCGTATTTTTCCGTTGACGACATTCCTCCCTTACGTGGCCTTTCTTCCGACAAAAAGTACAAGTCAACTGATCATCTATCGGTGTCCTGTGTTCTAACTCAGCGTGGTTGAAATTAACTTGATGGCCCTTCTTATATTCCTGTCTCTTCTCCGCCATCTTAATTAAACCATCCAACTCAAGATTATCATAATCAATTAATGATTCCCTAGTTGCGTCATTTCTTAACCCTTTGATAAAGCTTTTGGACGCTAGAATTCTCAAATCCGTTAACAGACCCTTTCTATCCGACTCTCCCCAATTGGTGTGTATTAACTCCAAACCATCCGATAACAAACCTTCCAATTTGCTACCATAATTGCTGGCCGATTCTGCAATTCCTTGGTTTATATTGGCCATCTTCGTGCGGACTTGTTCCAGAGTGCTTCTCTTATAAAAACTCCGCTGGATATACTCGCAAAACTCTGTGATTGTGGCAAAGTCTTGTCTCCCTATCTTCGAATACGCTGGCCCACGGAGACGCTGCTTCAAGCAGCGGATAATGTTAAGCGTATTATCTGAATTCACTTCAGTTCCCCACTCTTGCTCCACTAGCTTGCATCCTTCCACGAACCTTTCTACTTCTGCCGCTAGCTCCGGTCCCTCTCCTCCTGTGAATATCGGACAGATGTTATTCACTGAGTTCATTATCGCCGTTACTTTCGCCATATTGGAGTTCGTCTGATCCTCTCTGTTTAATTTGTAAATCACCCCAGTTCCTATTACTGGCAATTGCAAAGTATCCGCGCTCGGAGTTGGTGGTCTGTTAAATGTATCCAGTTCTCTCCTCGTGTTTTCTAATTGCACTTTCAATGTTTCAATAACGTGGTCCTCGTCTATTAATTTACCGCTCTCCGTCAATTGCTCCGAAATTTCCTCCTCCGACTTTCCTAGATTTCTAAGACTCTGAATAAGCCGTTCGTTCTCTTCTTCTGCTGTTCCTAAAAGTTCGGTTAATTCCTCTTGCCTTTTCCTAAACCTTGTACACTGTAGTTCCAACCCAATTTTAGCTTCCTGTAACTGAACGTGCTCTTTCCGTTGCTCGTCCGATTTAATATCTTCCACTTCCTCGATCAAATCCAACAGATACGTTATTTCCGCCAGTTGTGACAAACGTCTTGATTTTATGGTGTCCTTATGTATCTGTATAAAATCCCTATTCTGTTGCAAAGCACCTAATTTCCGCCACGCATGTACCTGAATGGAGGCTATGAATGTTCGGAACTCATGGACCTCTTGTGCTAACTTCTCCGCTCTTGATTGAGCGTCATCCATCTATCCGTATTACTATATACTAGTAAAGCGATCCGAAATTCGAATAATCAAAAATCTTCAACCCTTAATAACCCTGAAGGACCAGATTTGGAGAAAAACAAATTTGTGTAAATGGAAACTGAATATCCAAAATAAATAATAAAGCTTAATATTCGAATATCCTCCAACTGAATATCGAACTTGTTATCAACTGATTACTTGAAACCAGAATTAGATATTATTATGATGTAAATCTAGTATTGGCTCAAACAAAAACCATTCCACTGATTCAATAACAAAAAAGGGAGTAGGAGAAAAAAAAATACTATACTGAATTAATTTCGTATATTTTAAATAAATATATAATTCTTTTACATCATTCGAAAAAACCGTATAAACCGTATAATTCGAAAAATTTACCATTAAATATTGAATTATTATTTATATGATTTAAATAGATATACCATATATGTTTATTATACCTTTAAGACCAATTCACATTCTTGATCCCAAGTTAATAAACACGATAGTAAAACGACTTCCCAGGGCTTAAAAGATTCAGAGTAGAGAGAAAAAACAATAGAACAAAATACCCAATAAAACGCCTTCCCAAGGATAAAAAAAAACGACTTCTCAAGGATAATAAAATTCAATAGAGAAAAGGAACAAAAAATAAAGCAAAAATACAGCAGCAGTGATTCCGCTGCTTGCTTACTCGGTAATTACCGAATGGTACTCGTATTCCCCACGAGCATTTTTCTCTCATTGAGAACATAAAGCATTAATTTGAGAATTGAGTTATGCAAAGTTTTGAAAACACTCAAAAAATGCAAAGCGTTGCACCAAAGTACTTTTCAATGAAAAGCAAAGTATGAAAAGAAAAGTGAAATATTTGACAAAAAACTGCTTTCTTTGCAGTTTCTGTTGCACCAACACTTTTTACTTTGCGCTTTGCAAAAGTAAACTGCAAAACTTTACAAAAAAACTGCAAATGATTAATTCACTTTGCAAATTTTGCAAAGTGATTTCTTTCAATGCGTAAAATGAAAGAAATCATTAATAAATAAATAAAAATAGTTTTAAAAAAATAGAAAATTAGTTTAAGCAAATATTATTGCTGTTTTTGAAATAAATTTAGTTGCAATAATTAAAGGGATATATTACCGGACAATACTTTTAAATTGTGAATATAAGAGTTCAGTTTCTAAAAAAACTTTATAATACATGTAATATAAATATTTTATGTGAATTATTGTTCAAGCATGAACACTTATTTATTATAATGAACAGTTTATTATTATTATAAGTCTGTTATCGTTCAAATTCTCCGAATTATGAACTAAGAAAAAACATAGGTAAAAAATATCCTATAATAGCTAACATTGTAATATTTTTAAATATCTAATTATCCGTATCTAATTATGATACTAAAAATATATTTCTAGAGACAATAGAAGAAAAAATCACAAGTACCCGTACTTCCGTCGTTCTTTGAACCTTTTTTGAAATGCAATTAATAACAATACAGTCCACTAAAATTAGTGATAACAGACAACATATTATTTTAACGTTGATAGTAAAATTAGTTAGGTAATTTTGTATAAATTGAGAGAAATTTTCTAAATAAAATTAGTAATTTCAAATTATTGAAACCGTGTACTTGATTGTTAATGGTATAATTATTGTGAAAAAAGACACTTTAGTTACTAAAAATTATTGTGAAAAAAGGCGCTTAAGTTATTTAAAGTTATTTTTGAATTAAA
Source organism: Teleopsis dalmanni (assembly GCF_002237135.1). NCBI lineage: Eukaryota > Metazoa > Arthropoda > Insecta > Diptera > Diopsidae > Teleopsis > Teleopsis dalmanni. The sequence goes on along the minus strand of NC_051846.1, from coordinate 94,507,405 downwards.
TAAAGGTAAATAAAGTTTATATTATATTTAAATATAAATATTTCATGTGGTTTCTTTCTTAGTTAAAATGATTCGGCATGAAATTTTGTTTGGAGAAGATGATAGTCAAACAGTAGTAAATCGAGTAGTAAATCCAAGAACTAATTACAATTTGTTCTTGCACAGCATGGAACATTTCAGATTGAAAAACCATCAAATTGAATTTATTTTAATTAAAATTGGAAATGAGTTACAATACAATAGTGAAAGAAATCATTGTTTAAGTCCGGATTAACAGCTATTAACAACTTTACATTGGCTGGGTAACGGCTGTCAATACCATGGAATTGCAGTTATGCATGGAATCCATAAGTCAATTGTATGCCGCACAATTCACAGAGTATTAGACGCTGTTATCAACAAAATGCTTAATGCAACTATATGCTGGCCGCCTAATACTTATGAAATTGCGCAGCATTTCTTTGAAATTGGTGGTTTTCCTCAGGTTGCGGGTTGTATTGATGGTACAATGATAAACATTGATGCCCCAATGGAAAATGAGGCGCAGTTTGTAAATAGACATGGAAAACATGCCCTAAATGCAATGATGGTGTGTGGTCCTGACCGTAGCTATTACGCCATAAATTGTTCTTGGCCTGGAAGTGTGCATGACTCCAGAGTGTTGAGAAATTCACAGCTGTTTAATAATTTCGAGTCTGGTTTTCGTCCATTTCCTGGCGCAGTACTACTTGGTGATAGTGCTTACCCATTGAAGGATTGGCTAATTCCTCCTTTGCGAAATAATCCAACTATTCCACGAGAGCAGAGATTTAACAGATCACATAAAACTACAAGAAGAATTGTTGAAAACAGCTTTGGTAAATATTAATTTATAAACAATAGAAATAAAAAGTAACAAGTTTTTTATGCAGGAATACTTAAAGAGAAATTTCCTTGCCTCAATCACTTACGCCTACAACCTGAAATTGCTGCAAAAGTTATTTTAACTTGCTGCATACTACACAATGTGGCCATAAAGGCAATAAGCAGCACAACTATGGCTGACTTCAGTGACATTGTTTCAATAAATGCAGAGGATGCAGAGGAAGCTGAAAATGAACACGTGGAGGAGGTCTTTGAAGTTACACCGGGAGCGGCTAATAGACTTCAATCATTATTAGCTTTATTTGACTAGCATAAATTTCCATAATAAGATCCATGAATTTTTATAAGTTTAAAATTTTATTTTATTAATTTATATACATTAATTAAATATTTATTTATCTTATTTAAAAACGATATTTTAAATTAAACATACGATTTAATTAAATATAAGTTATTAAACTATAAACTATTAATAAACTTAAAATAAAAATAAGTTAGATTTTATACTTTTTACGCTTTGTACTTATATTTACAGTAATATTTATATTTATACATTATATACATATATATACTACTACTAAAATTTAAAAAATTTTGAAAAAATAATATTAAGTTAAAATATAAAAATTAATTCCATAAATTTCTTAAATATTGACTTTTATTGAATAAAATTGTTTTTTTTAAATTTTGCTTTTTTATATTTCATTTCTAATTTTAAATATCCTTCCTTTACTTCCTCGTAAAGCTCCGACGACGTTCGCTTGCGTTTTTTTAAAGTGTTTTGCTTAGGAGGTTGTTGCTGCTCCGACACCGACAATTCTTCGTCCACACCACCACTTTCTGCTGCTGCTATTCCGACTATTGACGGATTATCTTCGCCAATAATATCAAGGATGTAGTAGTCGGAAGAGTCAAGTAGCATTTCTCGACCTCCAGCAGCACCAGTTTTTTTCATATTATCGCGTTTAGTCTAAGAATTAACTATTAAAATATTTATTTGAAAACATAAAAAATTAATCATTTACCAATGTGCGAGACTTCCACATCCCAAACAACGAATCGCGGGCATAACTCCACTTGCGGTTAGTTCCAGCTAACCCGAGGGATTGTGCTTTACGCAACACTTCCGTCCAAGCATCAATTTTCTCTTGCCGAGAGCACTTGTTGCCTTTAAACGAAGCAAATAATAAAGCCTTTTAAAAGAAATAAGCAAAAATTAATATCATTTATAATAAAAAACGAAACTAAATTTATTTTTTTAAATTGAAATATTTTGTAATAATGCAAGTATGTATAACACTTGACTTGACTTTTTGTTTTTTAAATTTATACACAACTATACAAATATTTTAGACGCAACAACCAAAACAAAGTCAAATAAAACCGGTACAAAATATTTAAATTTATATTATTGCAATGAATTATGCACAAGTAAATAAGTTTGTCCTTACCTTCTTCTCCTTTATTAACTCTAACACCGCAAGTTTTTTATTTAATTTCAATTGCTTACTCATTATTATATTATAAATTACCACCGAATTACTTGCACTCAACAATATAAAACATTCACTAAATATTTCTTTGGCCAAATTTACAATATTATGAGCGTAACATGAATATTAACTTGAAAACGAGAGAGAGCGAAAAGAGAGTCATGAATTCTAAGTAACGAAATTTGTTGCTTTTTTTCAGCTTGGTATGCATACATTTTTTTGGTGTTTTTGGGTTTTGGTGCTCTGCACTTTAAAAAACAAGTATACATACAGAAACGAAATGCTTTCAATAACCAATACAAAATGAAAGTGATCTAATTTTTTGGTGCAACGCTTTGCTTTGCATTTTATGCAAAGACTTTGCAGTGAAATTTTTATTTGCAAAGTGCAAAGTAAATTATGTTAAGTCTTTGGTGCAACGCTTTTCACTTTTACTTTGCAAAAAAAAGTCACTCATAAATTTTGCGAAGTGAAAAGTGAAAAGTGTTGGTGCAACAGGGCCCTGATATCACTAAAAATGGTAACTCAATATTTTTCTTCCCACCTATTTTAAAACATTTAGCAATAAGCATTACAAAAATTGCGTATTTCTAAGTACTTACGGAAAAATTTTGCAATTTTAATAAAAAATCAATAAAACCCTTTCCAACAAATGTTTCACGACTATCACTGAAATAATGAATGGTTTAAGAAAATCCAATGTTAATTAAAATTAACGGAGATTCGTGAATATATACAATATTATTACAAAAGAGACGCGAATGTCGTGGAAAGGCTGTGGTTATTTCTGAACTAACAACAGTTGCGTTATAACCGTGAAACGGTTAAAACAATTGTTATTGAGACAGAAACTATTGATAACAATACCAACAATGTAATTGTTAGGTAGGTAGCAGCGCTAACTTATGTGTACAAAAACAAAAAAAATGTATATGGAAGGTTCAATAATATCTGATTATCTTACACCTATTGAGAAACTGGAAGATTTAAATTCTTATAATATTGTTCTTGGTACAACCGATATACTACTTTCAGAACAACTTGCCAACGCGGAAATATAATCAAATATAAAACTTTACCTCCAAACAATGTTATATTTGGGTTAAAATCAGATAATGTGATGACAAGAGCTATTTTTATGAAACTTGATTCCAGTAAAAACAGCTATAATTATTTAATTAGAAATTAAAAACAACATCATTATTCATGACTTCTAGTCGATAAATGAGATAAAAAGAACGACTTCACAGTGAATAAAAAGATTTGACAAATGCACTTCAGCGCATGCCAACCGACATACAATTTGAAGCAAATAAAAATACGAATAGTTTGAAAACAATATGAAATCTAAATAAATAAAAGTTTAAAAAACAAATTTTATTATAAAATGCGAAAATGTGCGCATGCAACGAAGATTTTTATTTACGTTATGCCAGAATCCAGACTTAAATGATAAAGAAAGTATGATGGGAGAATTTATGATGATTATA
>NC_051846.1:94464208-94503458 GCF_002237135.1 Teleopsis dalmanni | reverse complement strand
GTAATCGGCAATCTTTCCTCCGAAGACGGAGGTAGCGTAATCTCGTCTTCCGAACTGGTCGGCGAGTTCTTTACAGGTATGGCGCTCTCCCGGGAGACCTCACCGATGTCGGACGAGGATGAACTGGACAGTACCATAGTTGAAAAACAACAAAGCTGTTGAAGGTCGTCCAAATTAACCTCCAACACTCCAAAACTGCTTCGGCAGCCCTTACCCTCCGCCTAGCTGAAAAATGAGAGGACATAATGTTGATCCAAGAACCTTGGATTGTAAACAATCGGGTTTGCGGACTGAATACAAACGGTTATCGGTTAGTATTAACAGAAGGTCAAGGTAAACCAAGATCTTGGCTTCTAGTAAAAAATAACATTAATGCCTTTTTACTCCCTAGGTTTAGTGACAATGACAATGTAGCCATGGCCATCGAATACGACTCCAAGGCCCTTTGGATTGTCTCAGAATATATGGCACACGATCACGGTGCCACTCCACCACAGGACTCCCTCAAGCTTCTGGTGTCAGAGGCAAATAACAGTAGGATAACAGTAGGACAGTAGGATACTAACGCGAGAGGTGAGTGTCTATTTGATTTCATTCTTGCAGGAAACTTGGTGATTGCTAACATAGGTAGGGAACCAACCTTCATGAATTCAATCAGAAGGGAAGTTCTCGATATCACCCTGATTAGCGATCACTTCTCTTACTTTATTACTAATTGGTCCGTATCGCAAGATTGTTCCTTTTCTGACCATAGATACATCAATTTTGATCTAGATTTTGTGGAGAACCCTGAAATGAACAGCTCATCTAAACCAGTAAATAGGAAACGTACTGTATGGCCCATTTTTCGAGCCAACCTAGAATCCAACTTACAGTTGGACCCTCCCACTATTCTCAACTGTTCCGATATAGATCGAGCGGTTGACCTTCTCACATCAGCATTTAGATGAGCCACAAACGCAGCCTGCAAGCAACCCGAATTTAGGGGCAAACCCAAATCTCCTTGGTAGAACCTAAACATTGCAGACCTCCGAAAAACCTGTAGAAAACTTTTTAATGATGCTAAAGCAACAGGAAACTGGGTTCCATATAAAGAGAAGCAAAGAGAATTTAAATACGCCATTAGGCGGGCCAAAAGGGCAGCTTGGAAAAACTTATGTGCCAACATAGAATCCTCCTCTGAGTCTAGCCGACTGCGCAAAATCCTCAATTCCACCCATAAGACACTCGATTGTATCCAGGCTCCAAATGGTCAATGGACCAACTCCAGTAAGGAAACTCTCGACATCCTTCTGGACTCGCATTTCCCAGGGAGCGTAGCCTCTGATGCTGATTTATCAACTCAAATCAGCTTGCCCCCTCTAAACAATCCGAAACCGTTTCAAGTGACGAACACTCAAATCAAGTGGGCCATCCAAACTTTTAAACCTTATAAATCTCCAGGTCCGGACGGAATTATTTCCGCAGATATTCAACAGGGTGAATTCGTAATCCTCCCCTGGCTCCTAACCATTTACAATAGTTGTCTCAAGCTTATGTATGTCCCAAGCTGCTGGAGAGTGGCTCGAGTAGTCTTCATTCCCAAAGCAGGAAAAATAACTCACTGCAGTGCCAAGGACTATAGACCAATTAGTCTGTCTTATTTTCTTCTAAAAGTACTGGAGGGAGTGCTGATTTGCATATCAGGAACAAGATAAACCCAGCACTCTTATCTCCATCACAGCATGCTTATACCAAAGGCAAGTCTGTCGATACTGCGCTTCATGCACTCATCTCGCAAGTTGACCACTCCATCTCTCTCAGAGAATTCACACTTGCCACTTTTGTCGATATTGAGGGCGCTTTCAACAATGTCTGCCCCAATGGTATCATAAAATCCCTCTCAAAGTTAAATCTCGACAATAGTCTGGTTAAATTTGTAGAGGCCCTTCTCAAAACTAGGATTATTACATGCGATATCGGAAGTGTTTAATCTTCCAGAGCAGTCTGTCGGGGAACGCCACAAGGTGGGGTTCTCTCTCCTCTTCTATGGAACATAGCGGTTAATTCTTTGCTAAAACTCTTGGAACAATCCGGATGTAGTGTTATAGCTTATGCGGACGACATTGCTATTGCCTCATCTGGCAAATTCCCCTAAGTTGTATCCAATGTTATTAACTCTGCGCTCCTCATTGTAACTAAATGGTGTAGGGAATTCGGTCTTGATATTAACCCCGCAAAGACAGAAGTTATTCTCTTCACCAGGAAATATAAAATACCGACATTTTCCTTACCAAAGATAAAGGGCGTTACTCTAAATTTAAGTTCGAACGTCAAATATCTGGGTATTATTCTGGACTCTAAACTCAGCTGAAATGACAACTTGGCTGAGAGAGCCCGCAAAGCCGTATGCGCCACCTACTGCAGTAGAAGAGCTATAGGTCGCAGTTGGGGGCTCAAACCGTGCATTATAGTCTGGCTCTATTCAGCTGTTATCGACCCAATTCTTCTGTATGGGGCTGCTTTCTGGTGGCAAGCAACTGAAAAAGCGTGCCACACCAAATTAATTGACAAAACTAGGAGGATAGCTGCACTACAAATCACTGGTGCTCTTCGCTCCACCCCCACGCAAGCTCTTTTCGCTCTGCTTCATTGGCTGCCATCTCGGCTTCTGGTAAAACAGCAAGCCAAAATAGTTGCAACCAGGCTCAACGCCCTCTCCTGCTGGTCAAGAACTGACATAGGCCACGCGATCATACTGAATTAGGATCTGCCAACTCCCGTCTCTATTGACTACATGTGTTGTTACCCAGACCTAAACAGGGGGTTCGAATCTCTTATACCTAGCAGGGAGGACTGGATCCTTGAAAGAGTGATCCCTCTTCAAACGGTTGACATTTACACGGACGGCTCCAAAATAGATAAACGAGTCGGCTGTGGCATTTTCTCTGAAAGACTGGGTCTCAGCATCTCGCTTCGACTTCCAAACCACTATAGCGTCTTTCAAGCTGAAATAATGGCAATTCACCAAGCTGTAAAATGGGTTCTAAGCAATCGAACATCCGATTTACCAATCTCAATTTTCTCTGATAGCCAAGCTGCCATCAGATCACTGATTGGCACCTCAGCCACATCAATTACAACTCAAGACTGCCGTGCTTCACTAAATGACCTAGCTAGGTTTGTTAGGGTCAAACTTATTTGGGTTCCTGGTCACAGGGATATCACAGGAAATTGTAGGGCAGACGACCTAGCCAAGATAGGTGCTCTTCTCCTCAACATTAACCTCCCTGATATAGGCGTTCCACTTGCTACAGTTAAACTGGCAATCATACAAAAATATCTGAGCATAGCCAGGCAATACTGGGCTGACGAACCTCAATGTCAGATTTCTAGGTTGACTTAGCCGAACTTAGACAAGAAAAGAACTAGTCAGCTACTTCAACTAAGACGGAACCAACTCAGCACTACGGTATCTGTGCTGACGGGACACTGCGTAATAGGAAGGCACGCTATGAGACTGGGTCTCCCTTTTAATGACTTTTGTCGAGGTTGTGGCTCTGAGGATGAGGAGGAGACTGTACTCCATCTCATGTGTCAGTGCCCTTCCCAAGCCAGAAGTAGATTTAAGACCCTTGGATCTCCTTTTCTAACTGACCTCACTGAGTTGTCATCCTGTAATGTTAGGGACCCAGCCAAGTTCTTAGAACTGTGAGGTTGGTTTTCCTTTACTTAATAGGGGAGTCGTTACCTTTCTTTTCGACGTTGAATGTATACTGATTACAATCTTTATACAAATCAACGTAAATCCTGTGGTACCACAATGGGCCATTATTTGTGCTTAAGTGGGCTTTTTAGGATACAAGACCGCCACTCCAACCAACCAAGACTCTGTTTTTTAGACTTAGTTTACTATTTGGGTCCATAAGCGAATAGAGCTGATTAAACTTTAATTTCATGTGTATTTTCTTACTATCTATGTGCTTGCTCCAAGTCAACCTTCTATCAAGATGAATGCCAAGATACTTTACGTCGTTTGCTTGCGGAATTGGAGTGTTGTTCAGCGTAACTTGTGGACAAGTCTCTTTTCTTAGTGCAAATGTTTGTAATGACACAAATTTACAAAGTAAATTTCTGTGCTACATAAAGCAAGAAGAAGAGAAAAACACAGTCTGTGTGTTAAATAACCGCCACCACTACACATAATATATCTAACAACTCACATGAAAATAACTGAAGGCGACTTAACTGGAAAATATAAAATTGAATTAAAATATTTGTTTGAAATATCATGGACATTACCTGTGATCCTCGATGCCAATGTACCGCGGGCATCGCTACATGCAATGTGCAAATTCTAAAAATATACGAAAAAAAAGTTAACTTTTTGTTAAAACTTTTATGAATGGAACACTTATAAATGCAACAACAATGAACAATTATTGGCGAAACATGTTTAAATTTTAAACAAATGTCTATTTTTTTTACAATTATATATAAATAAAACAAAACACAAAACAATTTAACACTCGTGGTTGTTCAATTTTAGTTTTATATGCGTAAACGAAAAATACAAAACAGTTTAACACTTTTGGTTGTCCAATTTTATTTTTATATGCGTAAACAAAACACAACAAAACAAAACTAAGCACGCCAACATCAATTTTATTTCTTTTAATATTTCTTTTCTTTTCACATTTAAGTTGGTAAAAATATTAAAATCACAAAATATATATATTATACCTCGTTTTAATTATTATTAAATTAATATTATATATTTTATTTAAAAGAACCACACACAAACGTTGTAAAAAGTACTAAAAAAATCACGGCGAAGCAGAAGAAGTGAGAAAACAGTAGAACACAAAGTTCAACTTCACGGCGAAGTCAAGTACAGCAAAGAATACCGGTACGCTACACCAAAAAGCTTCGGTATGCTCGATATAAAAGGAGGCGCATTTCGTATAATAGGGGACTTGGTTTGCGACAAGTGAAAGAGCAAGTACTCTGGCTCATTGGGCCTTCTGGTAAATTTTACCAAAACTTGAAATTTTACTTTTCCTGAAACAAGTACACTGGCCTATTGGTCATCTGGCACATTGTGCCACAAATCTGGTTCTTTGAGTCAAACGTAGTGTAAAATTCCTTTCCTGTCTTATATGTATTTTTTTTAACCTGGCTTATTCGGTCAAATAGTTTTTTACAGCACGGAGGAAACGTTTTGTTTATTTTTTTTTTAACAACAGAAGAGGGGCTTAAGAAGTCACACGGGTTTTGCTAAGATTCTTTTAACAAGTAGTATATGGAGAAGTGGGAAATTTTGGCATCAACATAATTTTTTTTATTTATTATTAGAAATGTTTCCAATGAATTTTAATTAAACTTTGTTAATCATAAGTTTTATGAAATAAATAAAGTTATATATATAATTTATACATATAAATCACGTTCTGTTTTCTTCTAAAACCAACGTCTCGGCAAAATTATAAATATATTGTCACGACTCTGGACGACGGCTGAGGATACCCCAGCAAAAACTAAAAATTTTTGAACGTCACCAAAAGTGTCGTTACAATTGGCGCCCGAGCAGGGACAGAATTTTAGAAAAAAAAAGAACACGATAGGAACATGGAGAACAGTGGACAAACGGTTAACGAGGAAAGTCATTAGAACACAGGTACAGGGAAATCGGAAGCCACGGCTTAGAATTGCGAATCTTTAAAACAGGAACAGTGAAAGAGTTCGTTCGAAAACAGAGCAGTGCGTCATCACAAAAGAAGGTCTTGATCAAAGTCACGAGAGGAATCAACATACAATGCCATCGTATATTGAAAGCCTTGACCAAATAGCTGAGTGGTCAGTACGTTATGACGGCAAAGGAAATCCATTAGGCTTCGTGGAAAGAATAGAAGAGCTATCAGAAATCTATGACATCGACTTAAATATAGTCCCAAGGATGATGATCATACTCCTTAAAGATCGGGCAGCGATGTGGTACCGTAACAACAATGAACGTTGGACCCTTTGGTCAAGCTTCAAGGCAGACTTTTTAGAATTTTTCCTTCCATATGATTATTACGAAAGATTAGCAGAACTTCGTACAGAGCGAGTTAAAACAAGTCGAAGTCAGGAAGCGATCAGTCATCGCCTGATAAGTAAACACTCAGAAGCGACGTCATTACCAAATACCACGAAATGTATGCCAACTACAAGAACAGGGCAGCACGTTGATTACAGTGTGAATCTGGGGCCACATGGACCACAAAACAAGAAAAGTTACCAACAACAGAGTAGTTTCAAAGTTAAGCAACCAACAATACGAATAAACACCATTAAAACGGCAACGACACCATTATTATCCAAGTCAACCATGATACCAAGCATGCAACGTCAAACTGATCTAGCTCAACTCTCAGTAACATCGCAAGTAAATATGCAGGAACCACAACATCTACATTGTTCGAAACTCATCAAAGAAAGTCCGAAAGTCCAACCACAACAGGAGTTACACACCATTATGCCCGTCGAAGTAAATCCCCAGGTGCGAGAAGCACAAACACAACAGTTTAAAGAAAACCCACTGATTTCATCATTGATTGGATTAAAGGCACAGGATGTAACGCGAAAAGAACCACAACCCGTCGAAGAAAGTCCACAGGTGCTAGACGCACAACCACACTCAGTACCACTACAGAGAAAACCACAAAAGGAGGCAATTCATAAATGCATCGTAACTCCTCCACAGATTTCAACGTCTCATAGGGAAAGTCCAGAAGTATGTTATCAACAAGCATATGCACAACAGTCGCTAGTTAACTACAATCAGAATACGCAACCACGAGAGCAAAAGCATCAAATCGAAGAGCATGACTTATCATCACGTCCAGCACTGCCACAACGTTTAATGATAGTACCGGAGTCATCACATGTCAATCATCCAGTACTACCAACTTCTACAAGTTCAGAATCATCATCGCAAAAGCCACAGGGTCATTCACAAGGTAATTTTAAATCATCATCGCAAACGCCACAGGGGCATTCACAAGGTAATTTTAAATCATCATCGCAAACGCCACAGGGGCATTCACAACGTAATTTTAAATCATCATCGCAAACGTCACAGAGTCATTCGCAAGGTAATTTCAAATCATCGTTACAACCAAAAGAACTTGAGCCGCAGCCGCCATCTTCGGTTAATCAGCCACAGTCACCACGAGAAGCACCACCAAGAGATAATCACCAATCTGGTCAACCATCATCTTCGTCATCAACTACATCGCTACAGAGGAATTCTACTATAATACAGCCAGTATCGGATAATCGTCATGTACAACTTACGAATTCATTAGGTCCATTAGTTATCAATGTTTCAGATAGTAAACTTAACACGGAACTACCAAGCCAAGGAACTCAAGCAAAGGATAAAGTCAAGCATGACAGTCAACAAGAAACATGGTCACCACAAGTGGAATTGAACGTCAGTCAACCAAGCACAAAAGGAAACAAACCAGAGATTTTCGTACAACGTCTAGGTACATTTAAACGAAAGGATGACCATCATCATGTCAGCAACCAAGATGAGTATTACAAAATTTTCAAGTGTCCAAAGATTAGAAAGAGAAATCGAGCCTCGTTCTAAAAGGAATATTAGTAACACAAGTATTAGCATGTATCATATGGAAAATAAGGGATAAATGGAAAATCAGAAGTATCAAGTGCAAATTTGCCGACGAGGGGTCATCAACGTATCATTAAAATAAAGTCTTAGTTTTAATTTCTGTTCTGAAGAAGGAGGAAGACTGTGTTTTTCTCTTCTTCTTGCTTAATGTAACGACACAAATTTACAAGTAAATTTCTGTGCTACATAAAGCAAGAAGAAGAGAAAAACACAGTCTGTGTGTTAAATAACCGCCACCACTACACATAATATATCTAACAACTCACATGAAAATAACTGAAGGCGACTTAACTGGAAAATATAAAATTGAATTAAAATATTTGTTTGAAATATCATGGACATTACCTGTGATCCTCGATGCCAATGTACCGCGGGCATCGCTACATGCAATGTGCAAATTCTAAAAATATACGAAAAAAAAGTTAACTTTTTGTTAAAACTTTTATGAATGGAACACTTATAAACGCAACAACAATGAACAATTATTGGCGAAACATGTTTAAATTTTAAACAAATGTCTATTTTTTTTACAATTATATATAAATAAAACAAAACACAAAACAATTTAACACTCGTGGTTGTTCAATTTTAGTTTTATATGCGTAAACGAAAAATACAAAACAGTTTAACACTTTTGGTTGTCCAATTTTATTTTTATATGCGTAAACAAAACACAACAAAACAAAACTAAGCACGCCAACATCAATTTTATTTCTTTTAATATTTCTTTTCTTTTCACATTTAAGTTGGTAAAAATATTAAAATCACAAAATATATATATTATACCTCGTTTTAATTATTATTAAATTAATATTATATATTTTATTTAAAAGAACCACACACAAACGTTGTAAAAAGTACTAAAAAAATCACGGCGAAGCAGAAGAAGTGAGAAAACAGTAGAACACAAAGTTCAACTTCACGGCGAAGTCAAGTACAGCAAAGAATACCGGTACGCTACACCAAAAAGCTTCGGTATGCTCGATATAAAAGGAGGCGCATTTCGTATAATAGGGGACTTGGTTTGCGACAAGTAAAAGAGCAAGTACTCTGGCTCATTGAGCCTTCTGGTAAATTTTACCAAAACTTGAAATTTTACTTTTCCTGGAACAAGTACACTGGCCTATTGGTCATCTGGCACATTGTGCCACAAATCTGGTTCTTTGAGTCAAACGTAGTGTAAAATTCCTTTCCTGTCTTATATGTATTTTTTTTAACCTGGCTTATTCGGTCAAATAGTTTTTTACAGCACGGAGGAAACGTTTTGTTTATTTTTTTATCAACAGAAGAGGGGCTTAAGAAGTCACACGGGTTTTGCTAAGATTCTTTTAACAAGGAGTATATGGAGAAGTGGGAAATTTTGGCATCAACATAATTTTTTTTTTATTTATTATTAGAAATGTTTCCAATGAATTTTAATTAAACTCATAAGCTTAATCATAAGCTTTATGAAATAAATAAAGTTATATATATAATTTATACATATAAATCACGTTCTGTTTTCTTCTAAAACCAACGTCTCGGCAAAATTATAAATATATTGTCACGACTCTGGACGACGGCTGAGGATACCCCAGCAAAAACTAAAAATTTTTGAACGTCACCAAAAGTGTCGTTACATGTTATTTGAACACTTTTTGATTCATTTAGTTTTATCCTTCATTTAGCCAATCACTCCTCAACAAGACACAGATGAAGTGACAAATTCTGAGAGGCCATTTTGGGGTTTCTATGTACACTAAGGATTGCAGTATCGTGTGCAAAAGTTTAGATTTTATGATTAAAAAGGAGAGGAAGATCGGCTGTGTATAGTAAATATAAAAACGGCCCAAAAACACTTCCCTGAGGAACACCTGCAATTATTTGAACTTCTCTTGAAGTAAAAGAGTTATGTTTCAAACGAAATTTTCTAGAAGTTAAGTAAGAAAAAAATAACCGATGCATGTTTTCAGGGAGTTTTAATTTAATTTTCGCAAGTAAGCCTTCATGTCAAACCTTGTCGAAAGCTTGAGCAACGTCCAAAAAAATGGCAGTGTAATGTTTTTTCTCGTGGAGAGCAGTGTGAATTTCACTTGCAATTCTGTGGACTTGTTCTATTGTTCCGTGATTTTTCCTGAAACCAAATTGGTGATAAGGTATTATTTTATGATGCATTATATAAGGTTCCAATTTAGCGAAAGTTATTCTTTCGAAGATCTTCGATAGGTGAGGTTTTGGAATCATTTTTATCAGAGAAACTTTTCATTGCTTTGGATAATAGCCAGTAGTAAGAATGTTATTAAATAATATGGTTAAAAATACAATTAAATTGTCAGGGAGAAGTTTTATCATTTTGCCTGTAATATGATCAAGACCTGGTGCCTTCTTAGGATTTGAATTTGTTTGAATTGCTTATTTTACTTCATAAATACTTAGTTTAATTGGAACTTGCACCTTTACTGGAAAATGAACTCTAGGGTGGAAGTTGACGATTTCTGGATTTGGTTGAAATATTGTTTTTAAGTGGTCAACTAGAAGAGATCCCTTTAAATTTTCACTTTTAGCCCATGATCCATCCAGTTTTCAGATGGGAAGATCATTTTAAATAGGTATTTTCAATTTTTTGATGCTTTCCACAAAGTATAATTTTTTATTGGGTCCAATATTCTCTAAATAGTGCTGTACTGCCAAATTTCTATGATTGTTTAGTGTATCTTTAAGTAATTTAGTGAATTCATTAAGTCTTTGTTTATCGTTAGGAGAACGAAACTTTTGCGATTCACGTGTTGCTTGTCGCTTTGCTAAAATTAACTTCTCAATTTCATTGTGAGAAACAACTTTCGAACGAGTGATTTTTCTGTAAGTTGAGGCATCTTTTATCGTATTGTTTATTGTTTTATTCAGTAATTCCACCGCTTTATCAATACTTGAATGACATCTAAGAGTTGTAATTTGAGGTATGCGATTCTGCATTATGTTAGTGTAATGTGACCAGCTGTTTTAAGCTAATTTTTTTTTGCGGATCTGACATTCTGTATCGTTTCTATTTAGTTTTAATAAAATTAAAATAACCGAAGAATGATCTGAGGATAGATCAAATAATGGTACTGCAGTTATATCTTTTCTACTTAGTGCCTTAATAACACCAAAGGTAATGAAGTCAGTTATTTTATGTTGATCAGTTTGTCAATACGTTGGTTGACCTGAGGAAATAATATCAAGATCATTCTTAAATGCCATGTAAAGCTGTCTGCCTCTTGGTGAGATTAGTCTCGAACCCCAAAAATGTATTTTGCATTAAAGTCACCAGCCGCTACAAATTTGGGACCTAACATATTAAAAAATGCATGAAATTGGGCCGTAGTTACAGTAAGCCATGGAGGACAGTAAATAGCAGAAAAAACTATTTTATTCCTCAGCGCACTGCAATTAGCAAAGAATCCAATCCTTCACAAGCGCACGAAGCATATTGATATCAAGTATTACCACATAAGAGAGGTTGTTGCACTTAATGAAATCAAATTAAAGTATATATCAACAAATGATAATGTAGCAGATATTTTTACAAAAAATTTAAAGTAATACTATGAAGTTTGTAAGAAAATATTTAACTTGAGAAAGAGTGTTAAAAAAACACTCTTTCTCTTGCTTGCTTAAAACAAGTTAAGCATTTTGAACATTATTGTGAATGTACCATCTCTTAAGAAGAAGGTTGGCTTTTATGTAAAATAACTTTCAGTTCCAAATAAACTTTAGATCCAAGCATACATAATTTTTGTACTTTAGTTTCTAACAGTTTTTTATTGTAAATATGAAATGTAAAAATATATTGGGGTTAAGTACAAATATAAATATGAATATTGTTAAGTATATAAATGCCTTATTTGTTGATAAAATTTTTGAGAATTATAAAGAAATTTTTGTGGTTTAGGAAAATTAAAGAATAAATGTAAATGTGAACTAATTATTACGCCAGAAATCACTCCAGAAATTGAGCCCCCAAGAAAGATTCCTTTTGGTTAATATGATGATTTAAAAAAAGAATTAATAAGAATGGAAATTGTAAATGTTATCACTAGTTAAAGTTAATGAGCCAACTGAATGGGGCATGTTGTTGACCAATTTTAACAGCGTAATGTAATTGTGTGTGCTTTAAAATCTTAAAACAAAACTTATTTATTTCTAGTACTTAAAATTAACTATTTTTTACTTACTTTTGTTCGCTCTCGAGTAGTCTGCACTATGGCGCTCCTGGTCTGCCCGTCCCGTGCTTTAATGGCACTAATTAGAATTCCTTTCGGCCATGTGTAGCGAGGAGAATTTGGGTCAACAATAATGACGACATCACCTGTTTCGATGGGTTTTATCTTACCAAACCATTTCGTCCGTCTTGTCATCGTTGGAAGCACCTCTTGTATCCATTTTTTCCAGAACCGATCGGCAAGGTATTGCGAATGTATCCAGGAGGATTTCACGTGCTCGTCGTTAGTATCAAACTTCCCCGGGGTCTTGTTCCCGGAAGATGACCCCAAAAAGAAATGATTCGGAGTTAATGCTTCTTCACTTGCTGTTTCAATCAACAAATAAGTAAGCGGTCTGCTATTTACGATTGATTCTACCCCGCAGAACAGGTTATGCATCTTTTCATCATTATTTTTGCTTGGGGGCTTATTATTGCTCCTAACACTGTTTTTATGGATCGCACCATGCGTTCCCACGCTCCACCCATGTGCGGCGCAGCTGGTGGAAGAAAAACCCATTGAGTTTCCGGACGTTCTCTATTGACTCTCGTAACTCCCTTTCAGCAGCTGCTAAGTTGGTTCCATTGTCACTATAGATGACATTCGGCACTCCTCTTCGGGCTATGAAATTTCGTATCACTATACAACACGATCTGGCTGACAGGCTATAAGCTATCTCCAAATGCACTGCTCAACACGTAAGGCATGTAAAAGCGCTTCACTGAGCGTCTTCCTACTGTTACAGTATACGGGCCAAAATAATTTATTCCAACATGAGAGAATGGTCGGGAGTATGCTGATAGTCGTGCTTCTGGTAACACACTCATCTCCGGCGGCTTTGGACTCGCATCACGAACCTTGCAATGTTGGCAATTATTTCTAACCTGCTTTAACAGTCTACGCAGTCCCAGAATGTCGTATTTCTGAAAGATTTCGTTAACCACCGTTTCATGATTTAAATGTTTCCATTTTCGATGATACCAGTCTACGATCAACTTAGTTATGTAGCTTTTCCTTGATAGTATAATTGGGAATTGGGTTGAATCAGCGATGCATGTGGCTTTATCTAAGCTACCTTTCATTCTTAAAACATTCTGTGCATCTATGAATGGTGAAAGTTTTCGCAAAGGGCTAATTTTAGAAAGAGTAATATTAGCGTCTCTACTTAATGCGGTCATTTCTTTCTTGTAATCCTGTAACTGGGCTGTCTGGTACAAAAAATTTTCACTCCATTTCAGTTCCTCGACTGACAAGCATTGGTTTACAGATTTCTTCTTTTTCATTTCATTAGTTGATAGTAAAAACATAAATCTTTTCACATAGGCCATGCATCGAACTAAACGTTCCCACTTTGAAAATCGGTAGACATCTATGAGAGGTTCCTCCTCTGCTACATGAGCCACCAACAATCGTTGCTTTCTGATTTCAGAATCTTCGTTATATTTCTGTACGCCAACATTATTTGGCCAACAAGTTTCTGCTTCATACAGGAACTTCGGTCCCTTATACCCAGGGTTTTTCCAAGTAAGGTCTGAATTACTAGTTTGTTTTGTAGCCAAGTCCGCAACATTTAATTTAGTAGGAATGTACCGCCATTGTTCCGCCTCGGACAACTCCTGGATTTCTGCTATGCGGAACATTACAAATTGTTTGTAATCTCGTGGGTCAGATTTTATCCACGATAGAACAGCCTTTGAATCGTTCCAATACGTTATACTGGTCACTTTGAAGTCTATTGACCTTTTGATGTTGTTTCCTAGGCGTGCTCCCAATTCCGCCACGAGTAGTTCCAGTCTTGGAATTGATATTGGTCGTAATGGTGCAACTTTTGCTTTAGAACATATCAAGGAAACATCTATGTTGTTGCGAATCTTCGCTCTTAGGTACACCACCGCTGTATATGCAACCTCACTTGCGTCCGCAAAGACATGTAATTCAATGGAGTCTGCATCCTTATTAACCGTAGCGAAGTAACATCTCGGTATCTTCACATTTTTCACACCGCCAAGCAGCGACAGCCATTTGTTCCACTCATCGACTAGCTCATTAGGAATAGCGTCATCCCAGCTAACTCCACTTCGCCAAACTTTTTGAAACAAAATTTTTACGTCAATAATGTAAAAGGTAAACACCCCTAAAGGGTCGAATATTGACATCATCAATCGTAGCAACTCTCTCTTCGTAGGT
Source organism: Teleopsis dalmanni (assembly GCF_002237135.1). NCBI lineage: Eukaryota > Metazoa > Arthropoda > Insecta > Diptera > Diopsidae > Teleopsis > Teleopsis dalmanni. The sequence continues at coordinate 94,489,394 of NC_051846.1, read as the reverse complement.
AATCTATATTCACTTAGAACATCCTCAGTGACTTTGGTAAACTTCAGATCAAATGTGAGCATATCAGTGTCGGTTTGCCAATGGATTTCCAATACCTTCTCTACCTCAAATGTATGGTCTATACGCCTTCCGGCCGAGCAAAATTGAAATTCCTGGCCTTGGTTACCTATAGCTTGCAGCACCGCGTTAGAATTTGAAACCCAATTGCGAATATGGAAATTTGCTTTTTTATGAATATTTCTAACCTCATTGACTAGATTAATCGCTTCCTCCACTGTGTCGACGCTATCCAGCATGTCATCTACATAATGCATTTGTAAAATACATTTCACTGCTAGCGGAAACTCGGTTTCGTATTCGCGTGCATTGCTATTTTTTACCAGATGTGCCAACGAAGGTGAACATGTTGCCCCAAAACTCATAACTAGTAGCAAATAAACGTCTGGGGGTCTGCTATCGTCACAATTTCTCCACAGGAAGCGTTGTGAATGTTGATCTTCTTCTTTCACGAGTATTCGATGAAACATTTCTTTTATGTCGCCACTTATACCAATTTTTCCGATTCTGAAATTAACAAGAACATCTACCAACGAAGTGAGCAGATCTGGACCTTTCTCCAAACACGCGTTTAACGAGACTCCGTCATATTGTGCAGCTGCATCCCACACTAGTCTTCGCTTTTGTGGTTTATTCGGATTACTGACTGTAAACATAGGTAAGTACCACTTATGTGGCTAATACCCCTCGGCTTCGTTAGGTTTCAGCTGGCGTATATAACCTTTCGACTTCATGTCGTCGATGTGATCACACACCCAGCTTTGCAACGTTACATTGGATTGCAGCTTGCGCTCAAAGCACTGAAGTCTACGCAGCGCCATTAAGTAATTATCTGGCATAGTAATATTATTTGATTTCCAAAGCAATCTTGCTACAAATTATTCACCATCTCTACTTATTTTTGATTGCATACTTTTTTGTTGTTCCAACTCCATATTTTTTAGTTTTTCTCGACTTTCAATAACGTTTTCATTACTGACAAAATCTTTCACTAAACGCTGCAAACTTAGATCATCATCGCATTCACAGATGTGTAAATTTAACGTTTTCCTAAGAGTATTAGGTTCGTGCTTAATTATTCCATATATTGTCCACCCGAGTCGAGATTTTGTTGCAGCTGGCTCATTCTTGCCTCCCTCTCAGAACTTCATTGGCATAGCTACCTCTTTATTGCTTAGGCCGATTATCATTCGAGGCCTAACATTTTGATACGATTCTACTGGTAGTTCCTTTAAATGTTTATACTTATCGGTAAGTTCTGTCATATTTAAAGATTGCTCGGGTAGTTCCAGCTTAGCTACTGAACGCACATTGCACAACGAATACTGTTTAACCTCGATTAATAAAATAAAGCCAGATATTTGTACAGAAATAAATGTTATTTGTATTCAATATTATGAATTTAAATATACGTATGTGCTATATTACATATGTTATATAGTAAAAAGTATGCATCAATAATTAATTTAAATGAATTACTTTATAAATAAAAAAAAGACATCCGTAAACTTCGCGCACAGTAAAAAATGTGTTAACTGAAACGGGAACCAACTCTCAATTTTTCAACAACACAACAGTAAAGCAAAGCGCAAAACGGTCGTTTTGCTCTCTGCAAGTGCAGCGAATTTACGAAATGAATAAAATCTACAGGGTGGAGCAGTCAAGTTAGATGTTTTGTTTTGCTCCAACAAATACCTTTTACCTTCTCATATTTTGGAGACTTGCAGGTTGACCAGCTCAGAATCAGGTTCCTTGCGTACCGTACCGTCTGTCCATCGTAAACAAAGATCTTTCGTTTCACCTTTAATCCGCAGTTGTCTTAATACGTCTTTTTCTATTAACGTTGGACCAGATCCGTCATCCAGAAAGGCATAAATGTTGCAGGTAACACCATTTCCATATATTGTTACTGGAACAATTCTGTACAGCTCTTGTGAAGTTAGTTGATGATGAACCGCTAACGTGTCATTTGCCCCACTTGCAGTTGAACTTATTTGTTTATGTAGCAATGGGTGATGTTTCATGTTGCAATTGTGTATACCGCACTCTCGGGTCTTCTTGCACGTTCGAAAATCATGCTGCAGTAGACATCTTCCACATAGTCTCATTTCACGCACTACGTCCCACCTCGCGTCTGTTTTTAGTGTTTTAAACCTTGCACACTTCTTCAACGCATGTGCCTCCTTCCAATAAAAGCATGATAGAATTTTGTGTTTATCGCCTACTGCATCCTGAGGTTCTTCTTCATGAAAATTAATGCGTTGCGCTTTGCCCCTTTCAGTATCTGCACTGGCTCCAGCACCAAAAACTGGCGATATATTACTTACTGCTTCTGCTAGTTCATATATCCAGTTGCCGAATGTTTTAAGTGTTACATTGATATTACGCGATGCAACAGCCCACTGCAATCGCATTTGCGGTGGTAGTTTTTCTACAACCTCTTGGATAAGCAACGGGTTCACTAAGTGTGAATGTAACTCTGAAGCTTCCATAGTTGCGATCAAATTTGCTTGGGTTTCCACCCTTGCAACTGAACCATCCAACTGAACACCACAACCTACGTTTGGTTTGCTGTCATCGTTGTTCATACCAACCTGATTCTTTACCCATTCTAACGTGCTATGTGTCCTTACCTCACTCATGCCTTCATTTTTAACATCATTTTCGTCTACATATTTCAGTATAATTGCATGTTTCTTCTCAATGTATTGCATTTCGGCTTTCCTTTGTTCTTCTAGATACTGCAGTTCGATTCTCATGCTGTTCCTTGACATGATTATTGCATTTATCGCAACTCCACGGCAAGTCTGCAATGCTGACATCCACGACCACGCATGCAAAATGACTCCATTGGTCACATGTGTCGCATTGCACCATCTTTCCCATTTCCACCTTTTTGCACACGGCACATTGTACAGTCGACTTCTGGCTGCCGGATGACATATTTTTCTTTTTGTATGTGTTCCAGATTAAAAGGATTTTTCCAGATTTCTTTCCAGGCAAATCGCCACAATATTTTTTTTTCTCGATTGCCGCAAGATTCTTACAGATTGCCACAAAAATTTTAAAATTTGTTGTTGACCAATTTTAACAGCGTAATGTAGTTGTGTGTGCTTTAAAATCATAAAACACAACTTATTTATTTCTAGTACTTAAAATTAACTATTTTTTACTTACTTTTGGTCGCAACAACCGCCTTGCGCATTCCGGAACTAAAACCCAAAGCCAAGCATAAATGACAATCAGATGACACATGAACTGACAGTTCATGTGTGCACTGGGTTGCATTTTCTAATTATAGTTGCACGGTTGCAACGACCAAAGCAAGTTTACAAACATTTTTGTGGAGTGGAGTTCTAACAGGGCAGTACTATTTTTTTTGTTTTTTTTTGTTTTTTCATTTCATTTTTTATTGATTCCTTCGTAACATAAGAAATTAACAATAAATTTTCAAATCTTAAACTAAATATAAAAATTTAAAACCGTAGCTTGTTATTTATAATCTTTTAAAAATTGATAATAATAACAATAGCAATAAAATTTATCAATAAATTTATCAATTTAGAAATAATTTAGTTATCAAAATATATTTTTTAAATAATAATAATAATAAATTCAAATTAAAATCAGCAGGTCAGTAGTTGTTTCTTTTTCAAACGTGAAGTTCTAAGTGTTGGAACTAAGTGTCTGGCTTGTGGGTTGGGATGTACACTAAGCTTGGTAAGATATTTGCCTCTGTATGCTCGGGCAACATCCTTTACTAGTGGGATGTTTAAATCCGTATGGATATTGGAGTTACCATGGGGCGTACCACGGGGCTCCTGTTATTTTACGTGTGATGAAGTTTTGCACTCTTTGAATCTTTTCAATATTTGTAGAGTAAGCTGAACAATAATAACACAGTTGTACAGTAATACTTTGTTTTCAAGACTTAGTTTACTATTTGGGTTCATAAGCCAGTAGAGCTGATTAAACTTTAATTTCATTTGTGTTTTCCTACTATCTATGTGCTTGCTCCAAGTCAACCTTCTATCAAGATGAGTGCCGAGATACTTTACGTCGTTTGCTTGCAGAATTGGAGTGTTGTTCAGCGTAACTTGTGGACAAGTCTCTTTTCTTAGTGCAAACGTTATTTGAACACTTTTTGATTCATTTAGTTTTATCCTTCATTTAGCCAACCACTCCTCAACAAGACACAGATTGTTGACGAATCAACAAAAAATTAAGAACTAGGTCATGAGTTAATCGCTCACACCTGTTGCTTAATTTCTTGGTTGACGAATCAACAAAAAGTAAAAATTAGGTCATAAGTAAAGCATTCGCAATTATTGCTTATTAAGCAATTTGTGCGAATTAAGTAATAAGCTATTTTATTTATTGTATGTTTTGCAATTACGGTTGCATTTTATTTTGTATAAAAGAACAAATCAATTTAAATAAAATCAGTTGTTGAAAGTAAATCAACGTCTCACCAATCTTTTATTGTTTCCCCCCACCAGTGGTAAGGGACATAAAGATTGTTAATGAACATTCTTGTTCATTTTTGGTCCTTCCAGCCGGATATTTGAAATTTCCCCCACCAGTGGTAAGAGTTTCAAATATACCTAACAAAGAGACTTAAAGTCTAAGATTGAAGTTAATACAAACGTACCGAGGTTTTTAACATCGGAGTGAAGTTAATACAAGCGTACCAAGGCTTTTAACATCGGAGTGAAGTTAATACAAGCGTACCGAGGCTTTTAACATCGGAGTGAAGTTAATACAAGCGTACCGAGGCTTTTAACATCGGAGTGAAGTGAATGCAAACGTACCATCGAAGTGAAACAAGCAGAAGCGTACAGAGGCGCTCAACAAATCAAATCAAATGCTAACAGAGGACATCATGGAGATCGAACAAGTTATCCAACATCAAAAGGACATTGAAGGTGAGATCCAGAGGATCTGGATAAATTTTAAAAAGGATTCTTCTACAAGATATTCAAAGCAGTATTTTGAGACACGTTTGGAAAATTTGCGTCAGAAATGGGACGCATTTGAAAACAACAATGATAATCTGATCAAGAATTTGAAGCCTGATCATGAATATATCACAAAAAATTACTATGGCCAGTTACAACAAAGACGGAATGAAATAGAAAATCGATTTAATAATGAATTGGAAATAATAAGACAAATGGAGCAAAAGGAAGCTCAAGTATCAAGGCATCAAGTTATAAGAGGGCAAGAAGAAGCTCGGTCACTAAGGAATCAAGACATAAGTATCAATGACGAAGTCACCATCACCGGACCATGTGATATTACGAACAAACGTTTAGCAATCTTAAGTACAAGTCTGTTGCAGATCAAAGAGACAATAGACTTAACGAAAAGTATTGAAACGTTACAGTTCAAATTGGAAAAATTGAAGAATTGTTGGGCAAAGATCTCACAATTAAACGATGAATGTCTGTTTAACGATGATGAAATAGACCAAGGAGATTTCATTCAACTGGAATCGATATACGAAGAAGTATATATCCAGTTACAAGAAGAACTGAACGTTCGCAGTCAAAACGTTTCAGAAACTACAACAACCGTAAGTAACAATATCAAACTACCACCGTTGAATGTACCAATATTCAACGGCAGATTTGAAGAGTGGTGTCCATTTTGGGAATTGTTCGACCGGTTAGTTCAACAAAACCATAATCTAGTGGATGTAGAAAGGATGCAGTACTTAAAAGAGAAATCTACGGGGAGAAGCCGCCAGACTTATCAATCATTTAACAATAACAGCGAACAATTATACAGCGGCAGTTGAACTACTGAAACAAAGATACAACAATCCAGCAATACTTGTGGACAATCTTATCAATAAGTTATTGTCGCTCAGAGCTATAAGAAATGAGAATGCACAGAATTTAAAAACATTAGTGGATTCTTCTACAGAAGTGTTATATGGTATACGTAATTTAAATGTGGACACGTCAAGTTGGGATCCACTAATTATACAGATACTGCTTCCAAAATTAGATGGTGAAACCAGAAAATTATACCAACATTCAAGAGAGGCATCAACACAAATACCAAAATTGAGCAGCTTATACGAGTTTATCGAGAGCAGAGTTAGAGGATTGGAGGCAATTCGTGACACAAATCGCGAAAATAAGAATAATTTTCGACCAACAGCAGTAAATACAAAAACGCATGTAAATACAATACATACGCTATGTTTAGTGTGTAATGGTGACCACCAATTGATTCGATGTTCAAAGTTTCTGAATATGAAGGTGCCGGAACGTCGTGAAAAGATTATGAGCGCCAAATTATGTTTTAATTGCCTTCAGAGTGGGCATTTTAGTAAGTTGTGCTTGAATAAAAAAAGATGTGCAATTTGCGACAAAAAACACCATCAACTTATTCATGAACAAGTTAAGGGCAAACCAACATTCACAAATAACATAAGTAAACAGAGGATGCCAACATTGAAGAACACCACAGAGACCGAAGTGGCAGCGTCATACAACATCCAAAAGGAAAAAACTGTTTTACTAGCAACAGCAAAGGTAATTATAAGGACTAAAAAACAAGTTAATCCGATACGAGCGCTTCTTGATCAAGGATCACAATCTTGTATAATAACAGAACAATTAGCAAGATCAATCAGAGCACCATTGACCAATTATCAAACTCATGTAAAAGGTATCAATGGACAAACAACAAGCGTTATAGCCAAATGCTTATTAGAAATTCAATCTATACATGATGAAAATAAGAGCTGTCATATCGAAGCAATAGTGTTACCAAAAATCACATCAAAAATGCCAAATGCAGAATTCACGCCAGGAAAATGGTCGCATATTGATGGATTGCAGTTAGCAAATCCTTGGTATGCTGAACCAAAGGAAATACAATTGTTAATCGGGTCGGACGTGTTACCAGAAGTGTTTAAAGAAGGATTAATTAAAGGGCCAGACAACTCTCCAATGGCTCAAAACACATTATTTGGATGGATATTATCAGGACCTTTAGATGTAGAGCGTACAATTACAAACAAAATAATGTTATGCTCCATGGCTTGCGAAAACAGCGACGAGTATTTAAAACGGTTTTGGGAATTAGAGGAAATTCCAAATGCAGACTTAAGAACAGTAGAAGAAAGGGGTTGTGAGCGACATTATGATTCAACTTGCACCCGCGATAAAACAGGACGATACATCGTTAGGTTACCACTGAAAAATGATCGAGAAACGTTAGGTGAATCCAGAAAGATGGCATTAAAACGGTTCTTTTCATTGGAAGAACGATTTAAGAAGAATCCAGCACTAAAGCAAGAGTATGTGAACTTTATGCAAGAGTATATCAAGCTTGGTCACATGAAGGAAGTTAATGAGAAACCAAAGACAAAGGTATATTATTTGCCGCATCATGCAGTTATTAAAGAAGACAGCACGACAACAAAACTTCGAGTGGTGTTTGATGCGTCCGCAAAAACGACATCAGGACAATCACTTAACAGTATTATGATGACAGGTCCTACATTACAAAAGGATTTATTCATTCTATTATTGCAGTGGAGAATGTTTAAAATAGTTTTTATGGCTGACATTGAAAAAATGTATCGGCAAATACTGATTCATCATGATGATAGAGATCTTCAACGAATTTTATGGAGAAACGATCAGAAAAAACCAATAAAAGAATACAAATTGAACATGATTACATATGGTACTGCATCAGCACCATATCTTGCTATCAAGACGTTGTTTAAGCTAGCAGAAGACGAGAGAATTAATTATCCTTTGGCAAGTGAAACCTTAAATGAAAAATTTTATGTAGACGATTGTTTGGGAGGCGCTAATACGATTAAAGAGTGTAAACAAGTACAAGAAGAATTAATCCAATTATTGCGGAAGGGAGGTTTTAATTTAAGAAAATGGGCATCAAACGAACCGGAAATGTTGACGAATATCCAGATAAAAGACATTGAACCAGGGTTAGAGATGCAATTTAACAACGACCAAGCGATTAAAATTTTAGGAATAAAATGGTGTCCTAAATTGGATCAATTTGAATTTAAAATAAATACCACGTCATTCAGCTCAAAATACACAAAAAGAGCAATTCTAAGTGATGCTGGAAAACTATTCGATCCATTTGGTTGGTTGTCACCTGTAACCATTAAAGCAAAAATTATGATACAAAAATTGTGGATGCTAGGAATTAGTTGGGATACAGAGATCCCACCCAATCTACAGGCACAATGGGAAGAATTTAAATTGAGATTACCTGCAGTTCAGAAAATAACCATGAAAAGATGGACACAACGTTATAATTTATGGTTATTTCACAATCAGCGATATAGAAGAATATGAAATCATTAGATTCAACACGATTCCAGAAAGAATTAATGATAATATATATCAAGAAATCGAATTGTTAACATCCACATTTGGCATCAATTATAGCAGTAAAAAATATTTTGACGTTACTATCAGCCAAATGGAGACTGCAACCAAGCTGAATAATGGTACTAGGTTTCTTCATCCAACAATATTTTACAACATTGACGAGAGTTTCAATTGTGTAATTAAGCAATTGTATAATAAATTAACATTCGATAACTGTCCGTCAAAAAGATTTCAAGTTATACAACCAGTTTGGAAAAAACTTTGGACGCCCAATGCTTGGATATTCATTACACAAAATTTAACGACAATTCATGTAATTTGTCATATTGAACGTGAAGAAGTAGTTCTGAATTATACGGGAATCATTCATATCTCTCCAGATTGTGTAATACATTCTAAGACTATTCCACTGGAAGGAAGAATGATGAAAGAATTTCAATCAATCACACACCACATTAAACCAATCAGCATGCAAAACATTTCAATACCTGACAGTAGAATGCATAAAATTACAAATGAAACCGTTATCCCATTGGTGCAAGATTTATCAACTATGCTTTTGTACTCCGCAAGGGATGCTCAAGACAACATGGACCAAGTCAACGAAATATCTTGGAAAACAATAATGACTCATCAATATTGGAAGAAATGGGTCATCGGGGCTACAGCTATAATAATAATCATATTCGTTGGAGTATTATATTACATGTGTTACATTAAACCGAGAATACCATCAACATCAGCCAATAATCATACATCACCGTCCACTTACGATGTCGCTTGGTCTTGCACATAAACAAAACCTGCTGAGGCTAACAAATCTAGACCAACTCGTAATACCAACGCAGAGCCGGCATAATGTTGACGAATCAACAAAAAATTAAGAACTAGGTCATGAGTTAATCGCTCACACCTGTTGCTTAATTTCTTGGTTGACGAATCAACAAAAAGTAAAAATTAGGTCATAAGTAAAGCATTCGCAACTATTGCTTATTAAGCAATTTGTGCGAATTAAGTAATAAGCTATTTTATTTATTGTATGTTTTGCAATTACGGTTGCATTTTATTTTGTATAAAAGAACAAATCAATTTAAATAAAATCAGTTGTTGAAAGTAAATCAACGTCTCACCAATCTTTTATTGTTTCCCCCCACCAGTGGTAAGGGACATAAAGATTGTTAATGAACATTCTTATTCACAGATGAAGTGACAAATTCTGAGAGGTCATTTTGGGGTTTCTATGTACACTAAGGATTGCAGTATCGTGTGCAAAAGTTTAGATTTTATGGTTAAAAAGGAGAGGAAGATCGGCTGTGTATAGTAAATATAAAAACAGCCCAAAAACACTTCCCTGAGGAACACCTGCAATTATTTGAACTTCTCTTGTAGTAAAAGAGTTATGTTTCAAACGAAATTTTCTAGAAGTTAAGTAAGAAAGAAATAACCGATGCATGTTTTCAGGGAGTTTTAATTTAATTTTCGAAAGCTTGAGCAACGTCCAGAAAAATGGCAGTGCAATATTTTTTCTCCTGGAAAGCAGTGTGAATTTCATTTGCAATTCTGTGGACTTGTTCTATTGTTCCGTGATTTTTCCTGAAACCAAATTGGTGATAAGGTATTATTTTATGATGCTTTATATAAGGTTCCAATTTAGCGAAAGTTATTCTATCGAAGATCTTCGGTAAGTGAGGTTTTGGAATCATTTTTATCAGAGAAACTTTCCATTGCTTTGGATAATAGCCAGTGGCCAGAATGCTATTAAATAATATGGTTAAAAATACAATTAAATTGTCAGGGAGAAGTTTTATCATTTTGCCTGTATTATGATCAAGACCTGGTGTCTTCTTAGGATTTGAATTTGTTTGAATTGCTTCTTTTACTTCATAAATACTTAGTTTAATTGGAGCTTTCACCTTTACTGGAAAATGAACTCTAGGGTGAAAGTTGACGACTTCTGGATTTGGTTGAAATACTGTTTTTAAGTGGTCAACTAGAAGAGATCCCTTTAAATTTTCACTTTTAGCCCATGATCCATCCAGTTTTCAGATGGGAAGATCATTTTAAATAGGTATTTTCAATTTTTTGATGCTTTCCACAAAGTATAATTTTTTATTGGGTCCAATATTCTCTAAATAGTGCTGTACTGCCAAACTTCTATGATTGTTTAGTGTATCTTTAAGTAATTTAGTGAATTCATTAAGTCTTTGTTTAGCGTTAGGAGAATGAAAGTTTTGCCATTCACGTCTTGCTTGTCGCTTTGCTAAAATTAACTTCTCAATTTCATTGTGAGAAACAACTTTCGAACGAGTGATTTTTCTGTAAGTTAAGGCATCATTTATCGTATTGTTTATTGTTTTGTTCAGTAATTCCACCGCTTTATCAATACTTGAATGACATCTAAGAGCTGTAATTTGAGATATGCGATTCTGCATTATGTTAGTGTAATGTGACCAGCTGTTTTAAGCTAATTTTTTTTTGCGGATCTGACATTCTGTATCGTTTCTATTTAGTTTTAATAAAATTAAAATAACCGAAGAATGATCTGAGGATAGATCAAATAATGGTACTGCAGTAATATCTTTTCTACTTAGTCCTTTAATAACACCAAAGTCAATCAAGTCAGTTATTTAATGTTGATCAGTTTGCCAATACGTTGGTTGACCTGAGGCAATAATATCAAGATCATTCTTAAATGCCATGTAAAGCTGTCTGCCTCTTGGTGAGATTAGTCTCGAACCCCAAAAATGTGTTTTGCATTAAAGTCACCAGCCGCTACAAATTTGGGACCTAACATATTAAAAAATGCACGAAATTGGGCCATAGTTACAGTAAGCCGTGGAAGACAGTAAATAGCAGAAAAACTATTTTATTCAGACCAGTTTTTACACAAACTGAGGTAGCTTGCATGTGTTTTTCAGTGTATTGCTCTAGTTCAATGTGGTGAATAGTTTTCTTGATTAATACACCGGTACCTCCCTGAGCTTTTTTGTGCGGATGTTTGGTGTCATAAAATTTATAACCATTTATCCGAAAACAATTTTTTTGCTTTAAGTGAGTCTCTGATAGCAGCATAATATCTATGTCATTTCTATATAGATAATCTTGAATTTCAAGTGAGTGTTGGCATAAACTGTTAGCGTTCTAATGGCAAACAGTTAATGCGTTCATTTTGACTTTATCAATTCAGCCATTAAAGTTTGATTTTGAATCATACTTTGCATAATGTTATTCATCAGTTTTTGCATCCAATCCATAAAATTGTCCATTTTTTGAATAAAGGATGAAAGTATAGATTCAGTATTTGAAGACATATTGGTGATTTCAGAATTGTTGTTAATAGCTGGAGTATTCTTAACAACGTTTGCATAAGATTGTACATTTGGTTTGTTAATTGAAGAAGTTGTTGCATTATTAATTATATTAGTAAATTGATTAGGCGAAATATTCGCGGAATTTGCTGTATTCACATTATTTTTAATTCTTTGTTTTAGTTCAATGTATACTGGGCAACCTCTTTAATTCGTTGTATGGTTTCCACCGCAATTTGAGCAACATTTAGCTTTGTCCTCAACTTTGTTCTTCGGACATTTTTCAGTTTAGTGATATTCTGAACATATCACGCATATACTTTCTAGTTTGCAATATGTTCTTGGGTAGCCATATTCTATTGTGCTTGTAAAAGAACCAAATGGAAATTTACGTGTGTGTTTGAACCCAAGAAATTTAAACAAATCAGTCGTGAGACCACATTATCCATTTCCAAATGTAAACAATTGTAAAACGCAATTAAGTGGTTCCAAATATTTTAGTTCTCTTGATGCTAATTGTAGTTTTTGGATGATTCCATTGAATAAAAATTCATCTATGTTATGCACATTTAATACGCCTTTTGGGCGATACAGATTTTTACGACTACCATTTGGAATAAATGCTACTCCTGAAATATTTCATAGCGAAATGGTCAAACTTTTAGGTAATATTAATGGTCTCATTATTTACATAGACGATTTTCTAATACATTCGTCTACAATTGATGGTCATAACAAAATTTTAAAAGAAAGTGAAGCCTCATGTAATTGTGTAGTAGTCATATACCCACTGCCACTTATATTAATTAATAGAGAAAGTCAATAATGTTTTGTTTAGATATTTATTGATTCTTGTTTTTACGTTTTAGTTCTTTAGCTGTATCTTTTGTATACACTACCACTTCGTTCGGCTGTCAGCCGTCAGATACACAGGGGGATAAACACGTACTTTGTGTATGTGCCGTAACTGTTGTATACTGTCGGTAGTGTGATTACATCCTCTACGCGGGGGCGGCTAGAAACAGGTTCATAGTATGGTCATGTCTCTACTATGGGTGCTGGCTAATTGTAATCGGGCGGACGCATGTAAAAGCGTCTTAAATCAAAGCTCAAATCCAAGGTGGAACAGCATATGCCGAGGGATGAATGGCCATGGATAGTTGGTCTTTAATATGCGAACTCTGGATACCTGTCGACCTCCAGTTTGAATTTAGACTTCTCACGATAAACGGGCTATGTCGTGTGTGACCTTCCAATATAAATAATTTTTGTATGGATAAATTAAATAATACAAATGAGCTTGATGTCACTCTAACGGCATCATCTTCAAATGATTCCTTTACGGAATTATCTGTAGCTGAGTGTATGCCGGCCACTGGGCTGGAAGCCTCCACCCATTTCGACAGCGCTACTGTGTGCGTCAAAATGGACCCGGACGGGCCACCGTCTACTTCTCCGCTTGCGGAAACGGTGTACGCACCAGCAGTAACTTCGTCGCGATCTCAGGTAAGGCGGCAGGAAATTATTGAGGTTTTGTCTTCAAATTCCAAAGCCGTTGAATCTGGTGATTACGACACCGGCAGTGTGGTATCACAAAAATCCAGTTTAACTGTCGTTGGCTCCAAAGTTGGCAACCTCACTTTGGAATTCTCAAAATTTACTCACTTTAAAAGAAGTGAGCGAAGAAGGTTTAAGGCGGCCATGTCTTCAGGCCATAGCAGGGCAGAGGCTCTTAAAATTGCTATGCAACATCCGCCTGCGAACAAGCGGGTCAGATCGGAGGAGCAATCCCCCGGTTTGTTTCCCGCCAAAAAACACAAGGTGGCTCACGTGGGGCTCACCAAGCCATCGTACAGCCTAGCTGTTAAAGGCGTACGCTTAGGCTTCACGTCGGCCGATTCGGCTGGCACTTCGCTCTCTACAGAGCAAATTACGCTTCTCCAAGAAGCCATTATTGATGTTGCTATTGAGCAACACAACGACGAAATACAGCCGGAGTTCGAAGGGTGTTTACCTAGAACGGGGTGGCTGCTTATCGTCTGCAGTGATACAAAAACTGCGAAGTGGGTCAAGCAATTTTCAGGCCACAAACGCGGACTCGCTATAAACGCGGTAGAGGAAAAGGATTTCCCACGAACTCACGTCGTTCGTGGCTATTTTCCTCAGAGTTTGACACTGTCAAACGAAAAAGTTCTGGCTACCATTGGTACCCAGAACAAATTCTCCACCAAGCGGTGGAAGGTGATACGTAGGCTGACGCAGGATCAGATGCTTCACCTAGTCTTCGTCATTGATGACGAATCTATGAGAAAGTTATCCGAACTTAAAGGTAGGATTGCATACCGGTTCGGACACTTGAGATTGATGCTAAAGGGAACCGCCCCCGCTCATTCTCACCTCATAGATAATACTCCAAAGGTGGTTCAGGATGATAGTACTATCCAATCATCCTCGGCTTCGGCAGCATGCCTTACGGATGTTTGCCCAACAGTGACTGTTCCTGAGGAAGAGGAACTAGACACACGTCCCTCCACAAGCAAGGCTGTGTGCTCTGCCAGTGGGCGTGCTGTTCAGATTCCCACCTCGGTAACAAAGTCCACAATGCCCTCCACGGGCACGGCAACTGTAGCAGGTAAACCACGGACCGCTATCAATAAAACACCTTTAATCGGTAAAATTTTACCGAAGCAATCAAAGGGTGATAGGAATAAAGGTTCTCGACGAGACAAGCGTGAAAGTCTCGTCCGTAAGTCTCTTAACGAGACATAATGAGCGCTCTTGAAGTGCTTCAGGCAAATCTGCACCATGCTAAGGGAGCATCGGCCACCTTGTGCAGAATTGCCCAAACCAATAACATCGCTCTAGGATTTATCCAAGAGCCGTGGGTGTTTGATGGCCAAATACGGGGTCTCAACACATAATCAGGTAAGCTGGTTTATGACCGTTCGATAGCAGTGCCACGTGCAGCTATCCTAATCGGTGGAGATGTGAAATATCTTCCGTTAACAAACTTTATTTCTAGAGACCTAGCAGCGGTTCTAGTCGAAGTCCCACCACTAGGAGGGGCCACAGATATAGTCATGGCCTCTGCCTACTTCTCAGGTGATGAAGTAACCATTCCACCATCGGAAGTCCAGCAGCTGATCAACTTCTGCAAGTCCACTGGGCGACAGCTAATCTTGGGCTGTGACGCTAATGCCCACCATACAGTGTGGGGGAGCAGCAATGATAACAAAAGGGGTGAGTACCTATTAGATTATATTATGTCGGTAGGATTAAGTATAGCTAACAAAGGTAGTAAACCCACTTTTATTAATGCAATTAGAGAAGAGGTATTAGATCTCACTCTTTGCACTAGGGGTATTGAGGAATCTATATGGAATTGGCGAGTGTCGGACGAAGTGTCCCTCTCAGACCATCAACATATTAGGTTTGAAATTCCCAGTATATCCGAGCAGCAAGATAAAGTGTACCGGCCGAGGAAAACCAACTGGCTTAGGTACAGGGACTTGGTGGGTTCCGAAAATTTTTCTCTAGCTAGGCCACTAAGAACTCGTGAAGAGATAGAGTTGGCTGCAAACCATTTAGGTGAGGTTTTACTGACCTCCTTTCACAACAGCACGGTTGCAGGTAATGCTTCGATTAGAGGTAAGGTTCCTTGGTGGAACTCGCAACTAGCTAATAAGCGTAAACTAGTAAGAAGCTTATTCAATAGAGCAAAACGCTCTGGTAGTTGGGAACAGTATAGAACTGCACTCACCGACTACAACAATTCAATCAGACAGTCCAAACGGGCCAGCTGGCGTAGCCATTGTGATAGTATTGATAGGTTGCCTGAGGATGGTAGACTACACAAGGCTTTAAATAAGGTCAAAACAAATGAAGTAGGCCTTTTAAAAAAACCGGACGGATATTTCACTACTGGTCGTGAAGATACCCTCGAGTTTCTCTTACAAACACACTTCCCTGGCTCCGTAACCGGACCACCAACATCACATTCATATAGGGAAGTTACTGCTCCTACATGTCAGGAATACGCACTATCTGGTGTTATCTTTGACAGGGACAAGGTGCAATGGGCGATCAACTCATTTCAACCATTTAAGGCGCCTGGAGGCGATGGTATCTACCCTGCTCTATTGCAGAATTGCATAGACATCATCATAGACCCATTAATAAAACTCTTTAGGGCTTGTTTTACTATGGGTTATATCCCTCATTCCTGGAGAGGAGTGAACGTGATCTTCATTCCCAAACTTGGGAACAAACCTATGGACCAACCTAAGTCTTACAGACCCATTAGTCTTACGTCTTTCTTATTGAAAACCGTCGAAAGGCTGATTGATCTGTACATACGGAATTAATTGGAACAAACTGTCCCACTCCACTCCACCCAATATGCCTACTCAAAAGGCAAATCGACAGAGGTCGCGCTGTATCATTTAGTCAGCAAAATCGAAAGCACGTTTCAATCTAAAGAGATCGCCTTATGTGCATTTCTGGACGTAGAGGGAGCTTTCGATAACACATCTTACGAATCCATATCTGGAGCACTGGCCCGTAAAGATATAGACTCATGTACAATAACGTGGATAGATAGAATGTTGCGTGATAGAAACATATCCTCCAAGTTAGGTAGCACTATCGTCAGCATTAATGCTGTACGGGGCTGCCCCCAGGGTGGGGTTCTCTCACCATTGTTATGGACGCTGGTAGTCGATGACTTACTAGTTAAACTGGAGCAATCTGGATATCATGCCATAGGTTATGCAGATGACCTGGCAATCATTGTTACAGGTAAATTTGACACCACAATTACAGATGTAATGCAAGCGGCATTACACAAAGTCTCGAACTGGTGTATCAAAGAAGGCCTAAGTATTAACCCAAAAAAAGCTGTTGTGTATTTTTGTGGAAAACCCCGAGTGTGCCAAAATGTGGAATTCTTTATTTCAAGTTTTGGACGAAATGTTTCAGTTGCACTTGTTTATAGCTAATTTTTAAAAAAGGTCCTTAGCTATTATGAAAACACTTGAGTTTAATTTCACCATTTAATTTTATTAATTTTATTTATGTTATAATTTATATTCTTTGGATTCTTTTAAATTCAGTCACACACGACTTATTTGTTTTAACATTTGTTGTCAGCGCTACTACGCTTGATCATTTTTTATATTTGGCTATGTGTACATTATATAAATTTTAACCACTACTTCGTTTAACCACTGTTTTTTATAATTTTCTATTTCTACACAACTTTCAACTCCCGTCTTTGACTCCTCTTTGACTCTTAATTTTTACTCCAACTTAGACTCTAACTTAGACTCTAACTTAGACTCTAACTTTAACTTCAGCTACACCTCTAACTGCAACTTAACTACCACTCTAACTATAACTACAATTACAACTCCTCTTTTGTGGTTTTAAATCTATCTTATATACCCAAACTTGATGCAAAAATCCAATATATGACCTTCAAATTACCCTAATTGGGTTTTTTTCATAGTTTCATAATTTACTTTGCTAAATTTGCAAAGTTTTTATTATTAATAAGAATGCTCTACATATTTTTGCAATTCTTCCGTATTTACAATTTCAAAGTCACTTACATCATGACACCAATTATTAACCAAATACCAAAACTCAGCATTTCTTATCGTCGAACTGACGGTCTGATGCTTTGGTTCTAGTCAACAACTGCCCAGATGCAAATAACCTTGCCTATTTTTAGGAAAATGTACGATCACCTGAGATCGTACACACTACCATACAGAAAAACTGCCAAAAACCCGTGAAATTAAATAAAGTAAATATTTAACTCACAACATTCCTTCCCCCTATGAAGAACATTGTGGCACACAATGTTATATATCTAACGGTCTATATTAAACTTGCATCAAATTTAGGTTTACATTTTAAATTATTCATTTAAATTTTAAAATCTTAAATCTATATTACATTTTAATTTTACATAACATTATTCTTAAAAAAAAAATAACACTATATACGTCAAAAATATTTCCATACATGTTTACTCTTCATAAACTACTTATTAGTTAAAAATTTGTTCTTATTAAAATATTTTAGTAAATGTTTACTCTTGAAATTTGTAAATTTCTTTATTATGATTCTTATTATAAACTACTTATTAGTCAAAAAGTTTATTCTTATTTAAATACTTTAAGAAATGTTTACTCTTGATAATTGAAATTTGTAAATTTCCTTATTATTGTGTTCTGTTGTTTATTATGATTGTTATTATAAACTACTTATTAGTTAAAAATTTATTCTTATTAATATATTTTAAGAAATATTTACTTTGTAAATTTATTATGCTCCTTATTATAAACTACTTATTAGTCAAAAATTTATTTAGATTATAATAATGAAAATGTTGAGTCAAACAAAAAATATTTATTTCAGTTTTCTAGTTTCATTTTTTTTTTACTTTTCCCCCCCGGAAAAACAGGAACCTTCATCTCCTAATTGTAAACCTACAACTCCTAAAAATTAAAACTAAAGACTAAATTTAAAAAAAAACTTGTTAATAGTTATAATTTTGTCTATCTTTTATGTAATTTAAGTAGATTATTGTGGAATACTCTTTCCCTTCCTGAAATTATTACTTTAGCATTTACTGGACTAGTAATTTCTGTTACTGGGAAAGGTCCCACCCAAATAGGTGAAAACTTATTTCTTCTACTTGTATTCTTCAACCATACCCTATCTCCAACTTTGAACATTCTACTTTTAGAATTCTTATCATAGTTTATCTTTGCTTTAAGTTTTGCCAACTCCTGATTTTTTCGAACCACGTCGTATGAGCGTTGAATTTGATATTTCAGAATTTTTGAAAAATCGTCGTGGTTGTATAATGGTGTTGGTTTTCTTTTTAATGTTATAGGAATCTCGAAATCGAACCCAAATAGTGTTTTTGATGGTGTCTGCTTTGTTGCAGAATGCACCGTGTTATTATGGACATGCATCGCATGATGCAACCACTCATCCCAGTTGGATCCATCCAATTTAACGAAACTTCTTAAAAATTCCGCTAAAGGACGATGACTTCTTTCCAAAGAGCCATTTGCCTGTGGATGATATGGAGTAGTTTGTATTTTTTTAACACCAAGAATTTTGCAGATTTCTTTGAATAATTTCGAAGTGAAATTAGTCCCATTGTCTGTCACGAGAACTTTTGGTATATTAAATTTTGAAATTATTTCGTTAAAGAATTTCCTTGCTACTATCGTAGCTTCCCCATCCTGTAATGCTGTACATACCAAATACTTAGAAAAGTCATCCTGAAATGTTAAAATTAGTTTATTCCCATTCTCTGTAGTAGGTAGTGGGCCTACAATATCCATAAATACTTTGTCGAATGGTCTTTGAGGGGTATCCGTCAAAACCATTGGCATTTTCTCTACCCTAGAACTCTTGTTTTTCTGGCATTGTTGACATGTTCCGACGTAGTCTTTTATCTGTCTTTGCATGCCTGCCCATTTAAACTGTTTTCGTATTCGGAAATACGTTTTAACAGCTCCTTGATGTCCTCCGATAGGTGAGTCGTGGAATTTCTTTAAAACTTCTTGGATATCTTTTTTATTGGTTAGAAATACCGCGTAATCTTCTTTCGTTTGGTCCTTCGTATCTTCCACTTCTTCTATTTCATTTTGTTCCATTTTATTTTTGTTTTCCTTCAGATTTGTTGCTCTTTTATTTCCTCTCGTAACTACTGCTATTGGTAGCCGACTCAGAGCATCCGCGTTTTTATTGGTTTTTCCTGGTTTGTACAAAATTTCAAAATCGTATTCCAACAATTTCAATCGGAATCTTCCCAAACGTGTGTCTTGGTCTTTAAGATTTGCTATACCTCTTAATGGCTTATGGTCAATAAATATTTTAAAATGTCTTCCCAATAAGTAAGACCTAAAATTCCTAGTTGCCCAAACTATCGCAAGAAATTCCTTTTCTATAGTTGAATATCTTTTCTCTGTATTACTCAGAGCACGGCTTGCGAAATAAAGTGGTAAATCAGAACCTACTTCTCCCTGAGACAATACTGCACCTAACGCTTCATTACTAGCGTCAGTTGTTAAAACAAAAGGTTTTGAGAAATCTGGATATTGAAGTATAGGAGGCTTCGTTATTGCAGCCTTCAGTTTAATCATTGCTTCTTGGCAACTGTCGTCCCATTCGAACTTTTCTCCTTTCCTTAGTAATTTATTAAGTGGTAAACACACACTCGCTGCTTGTGGGATAAATTTCCTATAATAATTCACAAGTCCCAAAAATGATTGCAGTTCCTTAACATTTCGAGGTGCTGGGATAGACTTAACACACTTGGTTTTGTCTGGATCTGGAATTACTCCTATGTCCGAACATTTATGCCCAAGGTAAACGACTTCTCGTCTTAAAAACTGACATTTCTCCGTTTGTAATTTTAAATTATTTTCTTTTAGTGCTTTTAATACTCTCCTTAACCTTTGGTCGTGTTCATTTAAATTCCTTCCGTAGATAACAATATCGTCGAGATAGACGAAGCAATCTATCCCTTGTAATCCTGTTAAAATACTATTCATAATTCGCTGAAAAGTTGCGGGTGCTCCTGTTAAACCAAATGGCATTCTAAGAAATTCAAAATGTCCTAGACCTGTGCTAAATGCTGTTTTCTCCCTGTCTTTACTGTCTACCATCACCTGGTGATAGCCACTAGCCAAATCCAGCGTTGAGAAATATCTACTGCATCCTAGTTGGTCTAAAATTTCATCAATTCTAGGAATTGGAAACACCTGTTTAATTGTTTTTTCATTTAATTTTCTAAAATCAACCACGAGACGCCATTTCTTTTCCCCATCTATACCTGACCTTTTTGGTACAAGGATGATAGGAGAGTTCCATGGTGATTTACTCCTTGTTATTATTCCTTCATCTAGCATTTCACTAACTTGCTTATTAATTTCTTCCTTATGTGCTTCTGGTAATCTATATTGTCGTTGATTTACCGGTATTTGATCATGACTTGTTGAAATTTCGTGTGCCAATACTGATGTATAGGACAGTTTATCTCCTGGTAAGTGAAATACATCGTTATATTCCTTAATTGTCTGCGTAATTAACCGTCTTTCTTCATTGTTTAAACGCTCATCCAATCTTATTAATTTCAGTAATTTTCCGTACCTTTCCTGTAAGTTTACCTCTTTGTTCAAATTAACATTAGGGACATTGTACTCATAGTACTCATTCATATCACTGCCCTTTAATTCAATTTCACTATTCATTTCAACTGCATAGTTGTTTGCATTCAAAATTCTTACAAAACCTATTCCGTTTTTTACTTCTGTTAAACATTCACCTGAATAGACATTTCTAACTATTTCCTTTTTATGTATTACGAGTGTTCTTTCTTTAGGTACTTCTTTTACTGGAATAATCATTGTTGATCTACCTGGGATTGTCATGCTTTCTGCTATACAAATCCGACCATGATCTACAATGCTTACCAGTGGTAAAGTAGCTAATTCCTCTTTATTTTTAAAAAATTTTAAAACCTTTTTAATTGTGTCCGTAGTAGACCGGTTCCACAGTTCATCTCGACCTAGAAGTCCGTCTGCTGGTAACTGGCTACCTACTGGCACTACATGCATTTTGAATTGTAGAGCTGGAAATTTTCGGTGTTCAATATTGACCGTACCCAATGTACTTATATTGCCTCCAAAAGCTCCTGTAAGACCTTTTGTGTCTTTGGTGTTTATATCTTTTAAATCGATTAACGCCTCTGTTTTTATAAGGCTGGTGTCTGCTCCCGAGTCAACTAAAAGTCGAAGTTTATTCCCCACTGCACGTTCGCAAGGTACTTCTACATAGGCATCATCAAACGATTGACTAATGCTACCTTTGGCATTGTAACTCGCTCCTTTTGCCCGTAGAACTCCTATTTGTTCAAACACCCACTCTGATTTTTCTTTCCAGTAATCCGATAGTATTGAACAATATGTAATTAGTAATGTAACTATACATGTCCAAATACTGAACATATATTTGTTCACCCTCAACACTATATTATTCAATTTCCGCTTTTTCAAATAACTAATTTTTTCCTCTGAATTTTTAAACCCTATTTGGTTGGTCAACTTTTCTTGCACCTCCTTATGTTTTATCGTGATTATACCATGATTCCTTGAATTAACCTTTTTGGCTCCTAAATTCTTCATCTTATTATTTGTGTTCGATCGGTTCTGAACATTGTTGTTGGTGTTACTTTTAGTTATTCGTGCAGGTCCTAAATTTAATTGACATT
This sequence comes from Teleopsis dalmanni, assembly GCF_002237135.1. Classification (NCBI taxonomy): domain Eukaryota; kingdom Metazoa; phylum Arthropoda; class Insecta; order Diptera; family Diopsidae; genus Teleopsis; species Teleopsis dalmanni. Next base: position 94,467,342 of record NC_051846.1, on the reverse strand, counting down.
TACTTTTTGAATTTACGGCAGTCCAGTCTAATGTCTTAGACTGGGCCGGTTGAAGTTTCCCGACGGATTTGGTACTGTTACTCTGCAAGTTTTTGCAAAATGTCCTTCTTTGCCGCACCTAAAACATCTAAGATTTGCACTCAAAGATCTTCCACTTGGTCTGCTAAAGTTTGGATTACTGTGCTTTAAAGGTACTGAATGGTTTTGCCAGTCCCTTTCTTGTCTCACGTTACTGTAGTTATTTTGGTTCCCACGTCCTGTATGTCCCAATTTACAAAATTTATTCTGTTCATGTCCTCTCACTCCACAAAAAGTACAATACAATTTGTTTAGTCTACTGAAACAATCCTTTGTATCGTGTCCCGTCTTCTTGCAGAAATTGCAGGCCGATTTTTCTTGTTTTACTGTCTCCATAGGATGTTCTCTACATTTGGGTCCATTTTCATGCCCATATACTCCACAATTTGTACAGTATGGCGTATTTTGTCTTTCTGGGCAGTATGCCCATCCATGTCCGTCTTGTTTACAAAACGTACATTTCATTTCTGTTCGATTCTCTGTGGTAGACATGTTTATATTTGAACGTGATTCACCCAATAATTCTTCGGCTGATTCTGCAATAAAAATTAGTTTCTGGATAGGATCATTCTCTAACCCAATAAACCTATGCTTTAAACTATTGTCTTTCAAACCCTTAATAAAACAACGTACTGTTAGTCGCCTGTATTCTCCTAACTGTGACAGAATTTCACTCTCACCTCCTTGATTTCTTATTAGTTGTTCGGCTTCATGTAGTAACGCCTCCAGTTTACCTCCAAATGAACTCGCCGACTCATTCTGTCTTTGTTTAGTACAAGTTAGATCATTCCTTATGTGTTCCAATGTACGTTTCCTGAGGTATGTACGTTTAACCGCCTCACACAATTCATTTACTGTGTTGAATGGTCTACCCGCGATATTCTCGTAAGCTACACTCACTAACCTTTGTTTTATGCAACTTACGACATACTGTGCTCCTTCTTGCGGTAGTGCTTGTTGTACCAGTTCACAACCCGCAATAAACTTGTGTACTTCACTCCGTAGATCGGGTCCTACTGTGCCCGTGAAATACGGTACCACCTTGGTTACTATTTCCATGACTGCCGTAATCGATGCCATAACTTTTTTTTCGTTATTGTTTGTTTCCACCATTGTTCTCAGTAACTGTTTTGTTTGTCCGCACTTCGCTAGTTCTTTCTTTAAATCATCAATTTGTGCTGTTAGCTTTTTAATTTCGTTTTCCTTAACGTGATCTGTACCTTCTGAGTCCAAGATTATACTGATGTCCTGTTCCGTTTTTCCCTGGGTTTTTAAAACGTTCTCCAAAATTGCCGTCTGATCTTCCGCGTCTTGCAATAAATTTGTTAGTTCTTCCGTGCGTGAACTTAGTTGCTTACACTTATGTTCCAAACCCTTTTTAGCATCTGACAAATCTTCAATAACGTTCGCCAATTCTTTAGACCTTATCCCTTCCACGCTCTCTATATTTTCCTTTATGTATTCAAGTTCTTCAACCCTCGTTAACCTGTTATGTCTAATATGATCTTTTGTTAATTGAACAAATTCCTTATCTGGATTAAGTTCAATTAATTTTTCCCAAGCGTGTACTCTTGCCGATTCTAAATATCTTTTAAATACTCTAAGCTCCTGTTGTAAATTTTCGATTTCCTTTTCCATTTATGAGAAATAAAAACAAAACAATTACGTGACCCCACTCAACCAATAACAATAATTAACCAAAAGAAAAAAAAAAATACCAAACCATATCTCTGCATTACACTTATTACTTAGAAAAAAAAACAATGTTTAATTCCACAATTCTCTAAATTCTTGCCTATATTGTCGGGCCCACTCTTTATCTGTTTTTGGTACTGGTCGTTTTATGCAGTTTTTATTGGGTTTTATGCTTATGTTTTCGTAAGATATTCCCTTATCTTTTGTATTGTCTATTTTACTAATAATACGATGTGCTTCCTCAAACAACCATTTATGCGAATCTAGATGGTTTTCTAAATCTTTTTCCTCGAATTGCTTATCGCAAACAAAACAACTTTTCCCCATATTTGAACAAACTTGAAAATTAAGAAATTTCACATAACAACGTAGAACAACAGAACTCAAAAAAAAAAACTTACATATAGAAATAAATTTACATACATAAAACTTACATTCAGAAAATTTACATATAAAATTTGATTTTTAAAAAAAATAAAAATATATATTATATCATTACAATATTATTTTTATGTGTTGTAATAAAACACATTTGATTTGATTTGTCTTTCTTAAAAAATGAAATGTCTTTCTATTTTAAAAACTTAACTATAAATATTTCTTATTAATGACTTACAATTTTTTCTCCCATTTTTCTTCTTGTTGTGTGTTTTTGTTGATACTCCTTATTAATCCGGGTCTTGTCTTGTCCTTAATGTGGTGGTCCCTCGCTGCACGTTTTGTTACTTTTAGTTTTTAAAAAAAACGTGTATCGGCTGCCAATTATTATGTGTTGCCAAAAATTATTATGTGTTGACAATTATGTTGTGTTCAATTAATTAATTATGTTGTGTTGTATAGTTGTAATGCTGTAAACTCCCACGTAGGTAGGTGACGTTGTCGTCTCACGTTGCACGTTTTATATTGTATGTTTATAAAAACGTGTGTATACCGGCTGCGCCAATTATGTTGTGTATTTTTGTGGAAAAACGCGAGTGTGCCAAATGTTGAATCTTTTATTTCAAGTTTTGGACGAAATGTTTCAGTTGCATTTGTTTATAGCTAATTTTTAAAATGTCCTTAGCTGTTATGAAAACACTTGAGTTTAATTTCACAATTTAATTTTATTAATTTTATTTATGTTATAATTTATATTCTTTGGGTGTCTTTTAAATTCAGTCACACACGACTTATTTGTTTTAAAATTTGTTGTCAGCGCTACTACGCTTGATCAATTTTTATTTGTCTAAGTGTACAGTATATAATTTTTAACCACTACTTCGTTTAACCACTGTTTTTTTTATTTTCTATTTCTACACAACTTTAAACTCCCGACTTTGACTCCTCTTTGACTCTTAATTTTTACTCCAACTTAGACTCTA
>NC_051846.1:94457977-94464108 GCF_002237135.1 Teleopsis dalmanni | reverse complement strand
GAGCAGGTGCAGAAGTAGAAGTGATGTCAGAGGGCCGAAGATTGACATTTTCCCTTGCGCATTTTAGTGATGCCTTATCGCTTTCTGAAAGCGAGGAAGAATTCGCGGCATTGAGCCTAGAGAGGATGCGGTATGCTGACCTTCGCGCCCTATACGCCCTTGTCGAGGGGTTAGGGTGGGAACGTGTACCAGAAGTTGAGTTGGTACTAATTGCAGATGGTGCGGTTGGCGTATTAGCTTTGACCGCAGCACTAGCAGAGGAGCAGGAGGCAGCATTACCACCTGGCACAGTTGCTAAGGTGCTCAATGACGGAGCATTACTTGTTCGAACCGCCTGAGCAGAGGCTCTAGACGGCTGGTTGTTAGTAGGCGCTTGCCTTGTGAGGCTTGAACGCCCCCCTGAAAGTTTAGGAGTTTTAGGAGTTTTGTTAAAGTTTTGATTGGATTTGTTCATTCTAAAAGGGTCCCCACTCAAAGCCGATATTTGGCACCCGTAAGTGTAGTTACTGATAAAAAGAAGTCCCATGGTTATTTATGCAAGTGCAGGGAGGCCATGCGAGGGTTGGCACAGGTCCTTATGGGAACAAGTGCTCAGAGCCAGACCAGAACTAATCGGGAGCTAAACTACAACCGAACCTACACGACCAACTTAATGGTGATGGATGCAGAACGTACCTTGACGCCTGCCAGGGTTTTAACGGGACGGAGGCAGCCACAGACATAGCCTGGAACCGTTCACACGCGAGTTTCACCCCGGTGCTACCGTGTCAGAAGACAGCTAGGTCCAGAAACCTGTAACGACCAGCCCAAAGCGATCAAATACAAATAGAGGATATGAAGAAACGTGGTCCGAGGACAAAAACGGTCGTTACCAAAGGATGCTGGAGCCCCTGAAAGAGGACAGCATCCAGGAAGGGGGAATAGATCATTTGGGGTTACCCAGGTGCACCACGAGGAGGCGATCTAAGACTACACCCCAAAAAAACAAAGTCTTACTTTACAACTGTATTATTATTGGCTTATGAACCCAAATAGTAAAGTAAGTCTTGAAAACAAAGTCTTACTGTACAACTGTATTATTAAACTTATATGGACATATCGAATTAATTTATGGTGTTCAGCTTACTCTACAAATATTGAAAAGATTCAAAGAGTGCAAAACTTCATCACACGTAAAATAACAGGAGCCCCGTGGTACGCCCCATGGTAACTCCAATATCCATACGGATTTAAACATCCCACTAGTAAAGGATGTTGCCCGAGCATACAGAGGCAAATATCTTACCAAGCTTAGTGTACATCCCAACCCACAAGCCAGACAGTTGGTTCCAACACTTAGAACTTCACGTTTAAAAAAGAAACAACTATTGACCTGCTCATTTTAATTTGAATTTATTATTATTATTATTTAAAAAATATATTTTGTTAACTAAATTATTTCTAAATTGATAAATTTATTGATAAATTTTATTGCTATTGCTATTATTATCAATTTTTAAAAGATTATAAATAACCCATAAGCTACGGTTTTAAATTTTTATATTTAGTTTAAGATTTGAAAATTTATTGTTAATTTCTTATGTTACGAAGGAATCAATAAAAAATGAAATGAAAAAACAAAAAAAAACAAAAAAAATAGTACTGCCCCATTCAGTTGGCTCTTTAACTAGTGATAACATTTACAATTTCCATTCTTATTAATTCTTTTTTTAAATCATCATATTAACCAAAAGGAATCTTTCTTGGGGGCTCAATTTCTGGAGTGATTTCTGGCGTAATAGTTAGTTCACATTTACATTTATTCTTTAATTTTCTTAAACCACAAAAAATTTCTTTATAATTCTCAAAAATTTTATCAACAAATAAGGCATTTATATACTTAACAATATTCATATTTATAGCTGTACTTAACTCCAATATATTTTTACATTTCATATTTAGAATAAAAAACTGTTAGAAACTAAAGTACAAAAATTATGTATGCTTGGATCTAAAGTTTATTTGGAACTGAAAGTTATTTTACATAAAAGCCAACCTTCTTCTTAAGAGATGGTACATTCACAATAATGTTCAAAATGGTTAACTTGTTTTAAGCAAGCAAGAGAAAGAGTGTTTTTTTAACACTCTTTCTCAAGTTAAATATTTTCTTACAAACTTCATAGTATTACTTTAAAATTTTTGTAAAAATATCTGCTACATTATCATTTGTTGATATATACTTTAATTTGATTTCATTAAGTGCAACAACCTCTCTTATGTGGTAATACTTGATATCAATATGCTTCGTGCGCTTGTGAAGGATTGGATTCTTTGCTAATTGCAGTGCGCTGAGGAATAAAATAGTTTTTTCTGCTATTTACTGTCCTCCATGGCTTACTGTAACTACGGCCCAATTTCATGCATTTTTTAATATGTTAGGTCCCAAATTTGTAGCGGCTGGTGACTTTAATGCAAAATACATTTTTGGGGTTCGAGACTAATCTCACCAAGAGGCAGACAGCTTTACATGGCATTTAAGAATGATCTTGATATTATTTCCTCAGGTCAACCAACGTATTGACAAACTGATCAACATAAAATAACTGACTTCATTACCTTTGGTGTTATTAAGGCACTAAGTAGAAAAGATATAACTGCAGTACCATTATTTGATCTATCCTCAGATCATTCTTCGGTTATTTTAATTTTATTAAAACTAAATAGAAACGATACAGAATGTCAGATCCGCAAAAAAAAATTAGCTTAAAACAGCTGGTCACATTACACTAACATAATGCAGAATCGCATACCTCAAATTACAACTCTTAGATGTCATTCAAGTATTGATAAAGCGGTGGAATTACTGAATAAAACAATAAACAATACGATAAAAGATGCCTCAACTTACAGAAAAATCACTCGTTCGAAAGTTGTTTCTCACAATGAAATTGAGAAGTTAATTTTAGCAAAGCGACAAGCAACACGTGAATCGCAAAAGTTTCGTTCTCCTAACGATAAACAAAGACTTAATGAATTCACTAAATTACTTAAAGATACACTAAACAATCATAGAAATTTGGCAGTACAGCACTATTTAGAGAATATTGGACCCAATAAAAAATTATACTTTGTGGAAAGCATCAAAAAATTGAAAATACCTATTTAAAATGATCTTCCCATCTGAAAACTGGATGGATCATGGGCTAAAAGTGAAAATTTAAAGGGATCTCTTCTAGTTGACCACTTAAAAACAATATTTCAACCAAATCCAGAAGTCGTCAACTTTCACCCTAGAGTTAATTTTCCAGTAAAGGTGAAAGCTCCAATTAAACTAAGTATTTATGAAGTAAAAGAAGCAATTCAAACAAATTCAAATCCTAAGAAGACACCAGGTCTTGATCATATTACAGGCAAAATGATAAAACTTCTCCCTGACAATTTAATTGTATTTTTAACCATATTATTTAATAGCATTCTGGCTACTGGCTATTATCCAAAGCAATGGAAAGTTTCTCTGATAAAAATGATTCCAAAACCTCACTTACCGAAGATCTTCGATAGAATAACTTTCGCTAAATTGGAACCTTATATAATGCATCATAAAATAATACCTTATCACCAATTTGGTTTCAGGAAAAATCACGGAACAATAGAACAAGTCCACAGAATTGCAAATGAAATTCACACTGCTTTCCAGGAGAAAAAATATTGCACTGCCATTTTTCTGGACGTTGCTCAAGCTTTCGAAAATTAAATTAAAACTCCCTGAAAACATGCATCGGCTATTTCTTTCTTACTTAACTTCTAGAAAATTTCGTTTGAAATATAACTCTTTTACTTCAAGAGAAGTTCAAATAATTGCAGGTGTTCCTCAGGGAAGTGTTTTTGGGCCGTTTTTATATTTACTATACACAGCCAATCTTTCTCTCTTTTTTAACCATAAAATCTAAACTTTTGCACACGATACTGCAATCCTTAGTGTACATAGAAACCCCAAAATGGCCTCTCAGAATTTGTCACTTCATCTGTGTCTTGTTGAGGAGTGGTTGGCTAAATAAAGGATAAAACTAAATGAATCAAAAAGTGTTCAAATAACGTTTGCACTAAGAAAAGAGACTTGTCCACAAGTTACGCTGAACAACACTCCAATTCCGCAAGCAAACGACGTAAAGTATCTTGGCATTCATCTTGATAGAAAGTTGACTTGGAGCAAGCACATAGATAGTAAGAAAACACAAATGAAATTAAAGTTTAATCAGCTCTATTGGCTTATGAACCCAAATAGTAAACTAAGTCTTGAAAACATAGTCTTACTGTACAACTCTAATTTTATTGGCTTATAAACCTAAATAGTAAACTAAGTCTTGAAAACAAAGTCTTATTGTACAACTGTATTGTTAAACTTATATGGACATATCGAATTAATTTATGGTGTTCAGCTTACTCTACAAATATTGAAAAGATTCAAAGAGTGCAAAACTTCATCACACGTAAAATAACAGGAGCCCCGTGGTACGCCCCATGGTAACTCCAATATCCATACGGATTTAAACATCCCACTAGTAAAGGATGTTGCCCGAGCATACAGAGGCAAATATCTTACCAAGCTTAGTGTACATCCCAACCCACAAGCCAGACAGTTGGTTCCAACACTTAGAACTTCACGTTTAAAAAAGAAACAACTATTGACCTGCTCATTTTAATTTGAATTTATTATTATTATTATTTAAAAAATATATTTTGTTAACTAAATTATTTCTAAATTGATAAATTTATTGATAAATTTTATTGCTATTGCTATTATTATCAATTTTTAAAAGATTATAAATAACCCATAAGCTACGGTTTTAAATTTTTATATTTAGTTTAAGATTTGAAAATTTATTGTTAATTTCTTATGTTACGAAGGAATCAATAAAAAATGAAATGAAAAAACAAAAAAAAACAAAAAAAATAGTACTGCCCCATTCAGTTGGCTCTTTAACTTTAACTAGTGATAACATTTACAATTTCCATTCTTATTAATTCTTTTTTTAAATCATCATATTAACCAAAAGGAATCTTTCTTGGGGGCTCAATTTCTGGAGTGATTTCTGGCGTAATAGTTAGTCCATATTTACATTTATTCTCTAATAAAAACTGTTAGAAACAAAAGTACAAAAATTATGTATGCTTGGATCTAAAGTTTTTTTGGAACTGAAAGTTATTTTACGTAAAAGCCAACCTTCTTCTTAAGAGATGGTACATTCACAATAATGTTCAAAATGCTTAACTTGTTTTAAGCAAGCAAGAGAAAGAGTGTTTTTTTAACACTCTTTCTCAAGTTAAATATTTTCTTACAAACTTCATAGTATTACTTTATATTTTTTGTAAAAATATCTGCTACATTATCATTTATTGATATATACTATAATTTGATTTCATTAAGTGTAACAATAGGGTGGCTCAGAAAAATTAAAATACGATTTTTAATGAGCGCACCCCCTAAGATTATGTCATTGACCAAAAAAATGATATTCCCAAAGTTTTGAACCAATAGAATTAAAAATGACGTTGCGCCACTCGAGCAATGTTGGGTTTTCAGTACAAAAAATAGAAATTTTTCATTTCAGGGCCATTTTTTATCTTTCATCTTATTTCAGCAGTTATTAATATATACTCATTTGATAGATAATTAAAATATCTTTTTAAAAAGATACTGATGAGCAAAATCGGTTAAAAATTATGCGCAAAACACAATAATTAGTTGAGCGACTGTGCTCTGTTTTCTATTTCATACCTTTTAGATAGCATGCACAATGCAATCGCAAATGTTTACAAAAAACGGAAGAAACATAAATAAAAAATAAAAATAATACATTTCTACTTAATAATTTATATAGACATTTAAGTAGAATTAAAAATGTTGTCAAAACAAGATGTTTTTCGTAAATAAAGAGAAAATGGTCGTACAGGGAGTATGACTGAAGTTAATATCCTTTAAGCAAACGAAGCAAGAGCGACTAAAAATTTCATTGATTTTAATTGGAATGAGTTCGATGAAGAAAATTGTCTCAAAATGGAAGCTGAATCTTTAGTCACAGTTCAACAAAATTGGGATAACGCAGACAGAACGATTCACTTTATCACATCTATTTGAGTTTCCGCCCTTG
>NC_051846.1:94438206-94457877 GCF_002237135.1 Teleopsis dalmanni | reverse complement strand
ACACTGTCTTCAAGTAACACTTTAAAAAGGCTCCAATCTGTAGATTTATTAGTTAGGTATGGACCGAGATTTTTCGTTATGATTGTATCACTTAAAGTTAAATATATTGGCGAATGGTCGGAGTGCAGATCTAAACCTTGTTTGATTTCCATGTAATTTGATGATATTTTTTTAGTGAGAAAGAAATCTATAAGATCAGGCAATTTATTTGGATCGATGGGCCAGTAAGTTGGTTTTCCTGCTGAAATGAATTCGCATCCGGTTTCTATTGCAGCCTTATACAGTTCTCTTTCCTTTGTTGTTGTGATCCGTGAGCCCCAATGAGTGTGTTTTGCATTGAAATCTCCACCTACAATAAACTTGAATTTGTGTCTTCCTATTAGCTGTTTATATTCCTCTGCTGTAATGGTATGCCTTGGGGGACTGTAAATAGCAGTTATTGACAAAGGCTGATTATTTGTTTTTACAGTGACAGTTGTTGTTTGAAACATTTGAGTACTACATTTGTTTTCTTCATAATGATCTGTGCTTTTTCGAATAATTACAGCACTTCCTCCTCTCGCACAGTTATCTGGATGTATAGTGTGATATATGAAATAATTCTTGAATGCTATAAAAGAGTGTGTAGTAAAATGTGTTTCGGACACAAGGCAAACATCGATTTGTTCCATGTTAAGTAATATTTCTAATTCTTCTTGGTGTTTTAACAGACCGTTCGCATTCCATGTCATAATTCTTAAGCAATTTTTCATTTTTTATTTTTTGAATTTTCGTTGAGTTTTTGTTCTAGCTTAGTTAGTCGGACTTGTATTGCGTTAGCTACTACCTCCTGCTTTTGAAGTTTATGCAGGATCTGTGTGAGTACATCTTCATTTTGTTTATTCGTACTAGAAGTGGCTATTGGCTCCATATTGCTCGCATAGCTGACTTTACCATTACTCTTAACTGCTTGTGCATAAGATACATTTTGCTTTTTATTTGTAGTATGTGTGGAAAGTGGTTTTGGTTTGCTAAGCAGTTCTTTATTTTGTTCCTGATTACTTATTCGTTTATCTCTAATTTTTTGTAGTTCAATAGCTACAACACACCCTCTGTAGTTCGCAGAATGGTTTTCACCACAGTTGCAACACTTTGGTTGTTCGTTAGCATCTTTTATGCAATTAATAGTTAGGTGATTGCCTGTGCATTTAACACATCTCGGTATCCTGTTACAATAATTCTTAGTGTGACCAAACCCCTGGCAGCTTTTACACTGTGGTATAAGTTTGGGAGACTTGACAGCTTCGATTTTGACTATTGAGTGCAGAATATGTTTTATTCCGAATATTTTATTGATGTCTTCATTATGTTCAAACGTTAGAAGAAATATGTCTAATGGTTCTTTTGTTTTTTGTTTAAGTTTATTTTTAGCACTCAATGCTTTGAAGCCCTGTTGTTGCAAATCGCTAACAATACTTTCTTCTTCACATGAATGATGCAAATTTTTTGCAATGACTCTGATGGGTCGTATCTGCTTATTTTCGTACGAAAACCAGTTGAAGTTTGAATTTGAGAGACTTTTAGTGACAGATCTGTAATCATCTCCATCAAAAACATTGATTTTTTGAGTACCATTTCCAAGTAATCGTATTGAAAATTTGTTTTTGACATTTTTTTCAATAGTACTTTGCAGTTCTTGATATTGATTAACATTTGAAATCACTATTGGAGGCGGGCGTAGCTCACTTCTTTTATTGGGTTCAGTTTTTTCAACATTTTTGGCTTGAGTGATTACCTCAGGTGAGGATTCTGCTCTACGTTTTTTATTGGGTCTAGATTTCTTTAATATCCAATCCGTCTCTTTTGCTAGCTCCTCTTCATCTGTTACATATTCTTGGGATTTCTCCACCGAACAACTAGTTGGTAATGAATTTGAATCTTTCTCTGTTTTCACATTGGCATTTTCCGTTTTAAGACGTTCATATTCTTTTTTAAGTTGTTGGCATAATATTTGCAAATCAATTACTTTTTGTTGAAGATCTTTTATTTCTGGCTCGCTTATCTTATTAAAGGTTGGTGTAGAATCACCGAGTTTTGAACTTTCGCAAGCTGAGTTCGATCTCTGTCTTCCTAATAAAGAGTCACGCATAAATGCAAATGTTGCTTGGTTAGTAATTTTATTTTCTTTAGCTTCCTTAGCTGATGCTTTGTTTTGTTTGCTTTTTCCAGGTGAAGGTGCCATAATTGTAATTTACTTTTAGGCCCAATTTAAAGTCGATAATACAGTGCAGTGTAGAATGTGTATTTTTAATTCAAAATAATTTCTTCCAATTTTACAGCCAAATCAATGGCCAGGCGCGCAAAAATCAGAATTATTTTCAGTGATAATAAATAAATATTTACCTGTTTAGCTAATCTTTTAAAACACAACTTACAACCGCGCTATTAATGTTGCATACAAAAGTTCACAAGTTGAATTACACAATATAATTTTTTACACGATGTAAAATTAAACGTATTGTGCAAAAGTTTGGTAGTTTTGCAACACTACGCTGTCTAGATCAGCTGATTGTAGTGTGAGTGTAATAAATTATTAAATATGTAAATATCGGACGAAAATTGTTTTTATTTCTTTTTTTTGCAAAGTAAATGCTTTTGTTTTGCCGGTCAGAACAATTAGAATTTAATTAATTAATAATATAACCCCGCGGGCGCGATATTTGCCACTTTCGGTGAGTTCTTTGACTAGTTATATTATATTTGCGATACTTCCGTATTTAATGTCAGTTTTTCCCTAAGTTCTACTTCGAAAATCACGGAGCGCACCACAAACGCGACTTACGTTTTTCAAAAACACTTTACCAAAAATGGAGTTGGAGTAACGATATTTTGTTTTTAAAATGTCATAAACACGAAACGTTTCGTTGCTGTTAAATATTTTTTAGTTTACACAATTGTGCTTTTATGGTTAAAAACGTTTTGTTTAAAATTCAGTCTGTCAAGGTTTTCATCACAGAGTTTTCTTCTAAATAAGTGATCAGTTTTGTATTACGTTAGTGACGTTTATTTCAAATTAAAGTCACTAAGATTGCACTATTGCTTTCGGTTTCGTATTATGTTAGTGATATTCATTAAAATTGCACCATTGCGTCAAGTTTTGTTTTATGTTAGTGATATTTATTTCAAGTTAAAGTCACTAAAATTGCACTATTGCTTTCACTTAATTTTTTGTCAACCCGTTCCTTGTTTGATGGTAAAACAGCAACTGCCAGACAAAAGTTTCTGTACTTTTTCGCTAGTTTCAAGAGTAGCGTGTTTACTGATCACGTTTTGTAGTGTCAGCATATTCCACGCTCGCGTTGTGGGATCATTGCCTTCTGCATAGTCATATGCTACCGCATCGTAACATGAGACTTAGTGCAAAGGCTATTCTTACATATATATTTAATAACGGCCAAACCGTTTTTCTCACACCCTATCGTGCATGTAACCACAACAAGCTGCGTCTGAAAGATCTTCCAGTCTGTGAAAGAATTCCCCAACTTTGGTGAGCTTTGGATTTGTTCTGCATCTTGTGATATTATTAGCTGCACCTGCGAATGGTTAAAACCTTCGATAATAGCTAAAACAGCAGTAGGAACATTTTTATAGACAAAGAAGTCTATCAAGTCCAGAATTTTGTTGGAATCCGACGACCAGTATGTTGGCTTACCAGTTGAGATTGAATTACAACCAATGCGCTGCGTAGCTTTAAAAAATTCTCGTCCTTTTGTTGTAATAAGTCTTGTAAGGAAAAAAATATTCATATATTTCCAATCTACATAGATTCAATATAAACAACCAACAACAACAACACTATACTAGTAACTTCAAAAGACATTTTAGTTACACATCACAATACACTATGTTTAACACGCAACATATAATTTAATTTCCCTCACTGTAAGTATTTTAATATAATCTAACACAAAATAGATTAATTTTGCTTAATATATATATTATATTTAAATAACTCACAAGTAACACACCGCATCTGCATCGATAACACACGGAATACATCTGAAATTATTATTGCAATTAACAAGAAATAAAGAAATGTATTTAAATAAGTAAAGAATATACACACCTTATTTATTCACTATTTGTATATTTATTTTATTTATTTTTTGTTTGTTTTATTAATTTTTTTTTATTATTTATAAATAAATAAATATAAATATTTAAACCACAAACACCGACACTATAAAAAAAAAACCGTTTGTAAACAAGACAAGAAACGTCAAAGCGTTTATTTGTCTTTCATTTAAGTTTATTGATTACGCTGATCGCTTTCAGACCCTGATTATTCAGATCGCTCACTATTAATTCTGAGTCGCATGAATGGTGAAGGTTTTTACGATTACTTTAATTAGTCTATTTGGTTTATCTTCGTAGCTGAACCAGGGAATTTTTCATTGTTTAGCAAATTTGTTACAGATAGATAGTCGATAGAATCAAAAGTAGTGACCCTATATGAGCCATTATATATTATTCTTACGAAAAATTTGTATTTTATGGTTACAATAAGTTGAGTATATAATGTTTTAAATTCAGTAACACCATTAATAATGATCGGTGGTGGTCGAGGCTCTTTGGTTCTGTCAACAACAGCACTTTGAGTAAGGCACTCATTTTCACTGATGCCGGATACACTTTGAGAGCCTTCTTCAGGAGAAGATTCAGGTTTTCGTGTTTTTGAACGCCTTTTGTTTTTAAGAATCCAGCCTGTCTCTTTGGCAAGTTCATCCTCATCAGTTTCTTATGATTTAACATTTTCAGCAGTTACACATAATTCTGGTAAATTGGTAGATTTTAGTTTTTTGTTTTTATTTCTGAATGTAGTTAGTTAGCATGTCAAGAGCGAAAACTTGCTTTCTATGTTTTTTTTTTATTTTGCAATTCTGCATTTTCTTTTTTAAGTTTTAAAAATTTTTCTTTGTACCCACCACCCGGTGGGGATGTATTCAAATTAGTCATTTGTTTTTTAAGTACACAAGATCTAAAATATAAAAAGTATAAATATAAATAATAAATAAATAAGGTAGGTACAATATTTATTTATTTAAATATATTTTGCATTCTTTTGAATTTTCAGTGTAATCTTTGGTTTAATTCATTGTGATGCAGTTGCGTTCATGCGGGGGTGGGTTTATGGTAATGTGTAGTGGACCTACCTCACTTACTTCTTAGCCGCTTAACATTACTCATAAATAATAATTAGTTGCACTTCATGCATACCGTACAAGAAGCATAAGCAAAGCCACATAAACAAAAGAGTTTCGTATTACCAACGAAAGTATTGCCACACGCTGTTCCAATATTTGACGATTGCTGAACACATGTTACAATACTTTCAATTGTAATATTTCCTATATTGCAATAGATATGTGCAAGCAATATTGTCAATGCACTCTAATAATAACTTTAACGTTTGACCTAAATGAGCAAACAGTGTAGTCGCAATGCAATGCATTCTGCAAGGTCAGCAATCACTTTGATTGGCTGCGGTTATACTTTTCCAGGTTTTGTCTGGAATAAAGAGGAGGAGTCATGAGATCGCTATAATCTAGAAAAATGTATAAATACCCAAGCTATTGTTCAATAAAAGAAGAATATACTTATGACTACAGAAATATATGCGTTATTGAATTTATTCTCACTCCTTCTGGCCAAGTAACACTGGCCTAGGTACCAGCGGTAACAAGCCGCTTGATAACTTGTTCTTGATTGCATCAGTAGGTTTAGGATGCATGCTCGTATCAGGCAGGGATAAATACACGCACTCACAAGACAAGTATTACGTCTCATTTCACCTGACGATCCTGTCTACATCTGAACGGGCTAACACATTACATGGTGATCCAGCAACTACATTGATTGAATATTGCCCATACTTCCGTTCTTACATTACATGGCGATCCTGCAGGCTTCAGTGCCAAGCGGACCAATTAAAAACTATACCATTTGAATTGATTGAAATCAACACGATATGATAGATGAAGCGACCTTCCACGCAATTCTTCGCAAATACGAATTGATACTTCAAGCGACGAATACAAAATCAGAAGAATACGTTCCAGAACAAGTGGTGCAACACGAAGAAGCATATCCGACGTATGTACCAACACCACAGTCAGCCAACCCAAAAGCAATTACAATAGAAGAATACAAAAGGCGACAAGAGGCAAGAAAAAGACCTACCACACCTGTCAATCCACCACCAAAAAAGAAGCCAAACAGACGGAGAGGAAAAGCATTCCGCCAACGAAAGCAAATTGCTCAACTGTACGAGAGGTACAACCTAGCGACAACCGTTGCAGAAAAGAAGAACATCAAGCTGGAGATAAACAGGAAACAGGAATAAGAAGAATTAATAAATTATATTTTTTTTATATCTATATTAAAAAATATATATTTTTTTATATATTTTAAAAAAAAAATATTTTTTTTTAAAAAAATGGGATTTTGGAGAAAAATTTTTACTTCAATTCCACTCATATTTACAGGATATGAAATAGGCAAAACAATTGAAAATAAGAATAATAATATTGTAAACAATAATATGACAAATGTAAGTTATTTAGAAATTATATTATCAATAACTGTAATAATAATAATAATCTCATTTATCGTTAAGCAAGTTTATAAGAAATTAAAACGTAACCTTGTTAGACAACAGGTACAAATATGAATAAGAATATATAATGGCCACATGGCAAAAAAATTTACGAGAACATTGTAACCGAAAAAGAAAATTTTAATAGAGCATATAAATGCTTAAATAAAACTATAAAAATCAAGGAAGACACAGTAAATAAGCACTTATAAACACTTTTCTCCACACTTGAATCAATAAGAAGTATACTAAACGTATACAACGAAAAGTTTTCAAAAGAACATAAAGAAACTAGTTTAGAAATTTTCTGGCATTTAAGAGACAAATTGATAAAAATATTATCACAATACAATATTGATATGTCAATACCACACTCTATATCAACACCAATATCAACACCAATCACCTACATTCCTGAAAATTCAAACACTGAATCCGATAACACAAGAAGAACCATGTCTGATTTCAATTTAGAAGTAGCTACAAAGGCTATTCCCAGCTTCTCAGGAAATCATAGAGACCTAGAACCTTTCATAAAAATAATTGAAATTATTTACAATGGTCTCACGCCTACAGGCAAAAGTTCACTTATTGATTTTATACTTTATGTAAAATTATCGCAAATAGTACGAATAAACATAACTGCGATTCAACAGCCCACAACACTAGAAGAATTAAAAAACCTGTTATCAAGTAAATATAAAACAACAACCACTATACCGAAACTACAAAATCAACTAGCCAACTTAACGCAGAGAAATCTAAATATTTCTAACTACAAAAATATATATCGGATATTAAATCCGAGCTAAATAAACTTCAAATAGAACAAATTGGCCCTAATGCCACACTTGAACAAAAAACACTTATCACTCAGCTAAATGAACAGTATAGCTTAACCGTATTTAAAAATGGTTTAAACGACCAATTTAAACAAACTATTCTTTCCGCACTCCCAAAATCTTTTGACACAGCCGTAGACCTAGCACTAGAACTTGAACAAATTAATGATAATAATAACGCAAGGGTTATGTTTATCTCTAATAATAAACGATACAATAATCGCAATAAATATAGTGAGCGCAATTTACTTAGACGCACTTAATATTTTTTCAAAAATGATACAACGAACTCGAATATAAATGTTTTTTTTGTTGAAAAAGAAAAAGCAGTGCTTGATAGTAAAAAACAAAAAAGAAATATATTTCATATCAGTCATTCTTCTTACATATGTACAAAAACACAGAAATAAGGCAAAATAAACGCGCAATTTTCTTAGGCGCACTATGTTTAAACAAAAGAAATCAAAGAGTTTTCACGGTTTTGACAATGCTTAATACTTTGTAATTCCTCCGTTTTGGTTTATAACTGAAAAAATTCGATTTGGCATCGAATCGATCAATTTTTTGATAATCACATCGTCGATTTTGTCCCAAGCCTCTTGGATTGATGCTTTGAGCTCACTTACTGTGGAATACTGACGTCCGTTGGCATAGACCTTCCGTGAAATTATTCCCCATAGGTTCTCAATGGGTTTTAGGTCAGGACTCCTTGCTGGCCAATTCATTACCGTTATCTGCTTCGACGAGAAGTAAGACTTTGAAAGCTTGGACACATGAATGGCGGCGTTATCCTGTTGGAAAATTAGATCCCGATCGGCGTGTTCCTTCAGAAACTTTATAAGAACGTCTTCCAGCATTTCAGTGTACTTCTCTGAGTTCATTCTTGTATTTATGAAGCACAAAGTAAGTTTTCCATGGAGTGAAAAGCCACCCCATATCATGACAAATCCGCCTCCAAAGTTTCTACTCATTCTTATGGGATTGTTTTGGCGAAGATCATGCCAGTAAGAGCTGAAACCGTCTGGCCCGTCCAAGTTAAATTTTTTTTCGTCCGAAAAAATAACCGAGTGCCATTCTTTGGTCCAATGCATATGATTTTTAGCAAAAACAATGCGATTCTTCTTGTGCATTTCTTTCAGAGGGGGCCGTTTCATCATTTTCTTCCATTTTATGTGGCCATCTGCATGTAAAATTTGCAGCACTCTTCTTTTTTTAATTGGTAGCTGCAATTTTGATGCGATTTGAGCTGCACTGAGCCGATTTTTTGTCGCTTCTTCCTTTATTTGGTTTTGAGTCGCCGATTTATCTTTGCATTTCGCTTGTTATTCGTAGGGGCTTTACCATATTTCTCACCCATACGTTAAAAATTTCTTACAACGTGTTCCGATCGGTTTGTGTGGCGTGCAATTTTCCTCTTTGAGAATCCATTTTGATGTAAACACCCTATTTTGGCTTTTTCATCAGCGCTCAGAAATTTTCCCTATGCCATTCGACTTGCGCAAATGCGGAGCCTATTTCGTAAAGAATTTGTATGGTTTTTGCTTTTAGAATATTAGCTCAAATATTAATGTGTTATGAAATACAAACCTTCTTACAGAACAATCAAATAAACTAATCCGAACTACCGAAACAAATATATGCGTCTATAAAAATTGCGCACTTACTTAGCTTCTTTTTTATGAAATTCACCGTTATAACTTTGCAAAATAAAAATCACACTCCTTTTATGTTTGTTAACGTTTAGTAATGGAAAAGAAAAAACAATAATGAAAAAAGATCAATAGCTTTGCTCTTTAACAAAAATAAAAGCATTTTTTTTGTGTGCGTCTAAGTAAATTACGCTCACTGTACAACACTAATGACCATAGAAGGTACCCCAACAATAACACTTTCAGAAATAACAACAATTCAGGCAACAATAACAATTTCAGCAGGACAAATAATAATAATTCTAGAAACAACAACAGTAATAACAACTTTTACAATAATGGTACTATACAAAGACCAAACAACTACAACAACCGCAACAGTTTTAGACCAACCAACAATAATAACTACAATAACACGCCCAATAATAACAGACAAGGACCACAATATAACAGAAACGGTCGTAAAATAAACTTTCTGCAATTTCAGGGAAACGTAGACACCCTGGGGCACAACAATTAACTTCCTCCGGGTATTTGCAAAATTCAAATGTAAACAAGATATATGTCATTACACAGAATTTAACGAATTTTATCACAATTTATAATATACAATTCAACAAACCAATGACATTTCTAATAGACACAGGAGCCGACATATCCATATGCAAAAACCCATTCAATAATGAATTTGACTACAATAGTAATAACAAAAGCAAATTAACCGGTATTACAAAAGACGAAATCACTTCAATAGGCACAGCTGAGCTAACTTTTCGAATAGGCAAAGATAGTACCAGCATTAATTTCCATTTAGTCACAGATGACTTCCCCACTTCAATCGATGGAATTATAGGCAGAGATTTCCTCATCAAACATTTATGCAAAATTGACTACGAAACATTCACATTAACTGCAATAATTAACGATAATGAAAATACATTAACGATAAATACACAGTTACAATCAAATGGAATTTTAGAAATACCGCCCAGAACAGAAGTTATAGTACCGATAAATTTAAAAATAAACGAAGATAGCATAATTTTAAATCAGGAAATAGAACAAGGAGTATTCCTAGCTAATTCTATAGTACCCGCAAAAGGAAATTGCCACATAAAGGTTATGAACGTAAACATTCATACAGCGCATATAAAACAAATAAAATGCATAACAGAGAATTTATCAGATCACAATATTATGACAGCATATCAAAAACCAAATATTTATGATAACAATCGTTTCAATAAATTGATAAAAGAATTAAAACTAGGAAATGTAGACAAACAGACAGAAAATGAACTACACGAAATATTCAAAAAATATCAATCAGTATTCCATCTTGAAGGCGAAAGACTTTCCACAAATTCTTTCTATACACAAAAGCTAAGCCTTACAGATAGTTCACCTGTTTATATAAAAAATTATAGACTACCTCACTCACAACAGGACGAAATCCAAAAACAAATAAATAACTTGATTGAAGACAATATCATCCAACCATCAGTTAGCCCCTATAACTTACCACTACTCCTAGTACAAAAAAAGAATGATGAAAATGGTAATCAGAAATGGCGACTAGTAGTAGACTATAGAAAGTTAAACGACAAAATCGTCAACGACAAATTTCCACTAACAAGACTGGAAGACATATTAGATACGCTTGGAAGAGCAAAATATTTTACAACTTTAGACATGACCAGTTCCTTTCACCAAATTCCATTAGAAAAAGATTCTAGACCGCTCACGGCATTCTCCACACAAGACGGTCACTATCAATTCAAACGATTACCCTTTGGATTAAAAATTTCATCAAATAGCTTTCAACGCATGCTAACAATAGCGCTATCTGGACTAAAGTCAGAAGCTTTCCTTTATGTAGACGATATTATCGTATTCGGATGTTCAATAAAACACCACAACAAAAATTTAGTATAAGTTTTGGAAAGACTAAAAAAATATAATCTAAAATTAAACGCAAGTAAATGTCAATTTTTAAAACCAGAAGTCCTCTACCTCGGTTATTTAATCACAGTTAAAGGTGTCAAAACTGACCCAGCCAAATGCGACACTGTACGCAATTACCCAACACCAACGAATGCAGACGAAACACGAAGATTTATTGCATTTTGCAATTATTCATACCGAATTTTGCACTGGTAGCGAAATGTTTAAACACATTATTAAAAAAGGGACAACCATTCATTTGGTCGGAAGAATGCGAAAAAGCATTTAACACATTAAAAGATAAATTGATAAACCCACCAATCTTACAATACCCAAATTTCGACAAACCATTTATACTCACAACTGACGCATCTGACTTTGCCCTAGGATCAATATTATCACAAGGCGAAATAGGTCATGATTTGCCAATTGCTTATGCAAGTAAAGCCCTGCAAAAACATGATATCAATAAGCCCATAATCGAAAAAGAATTATTAGCCATTCATTGGGGCATCAACCAGTTTAGAACATATCTTTATGGTAGAAAATTCATTGTGGTAACAGACCACAGACCACTAGTTTCAATATTTACACATAAAAATCCGTCATCCAAAATGACAAGAATCAGAGAGAATTTATCTGATTATGATTTTGAAATTATTTACAAACAAGGCAAAATAAATACAAACGCAGATGCACTGTCACGCATCAAAAAAGATAGCGATACACTAAAAGCAATAATACCTACCACAGAAAATGACGTAGGAAATATAAAAATTAATATTTTAACAATGAGCAAGGCCGCAAAATTAAATAATAATGAAGAAATCAAGCATGTATGTAAAAATAATGAAAATAAAGAAGCGCAAATACATAAGAAAAATGAATACAATGAATTATCCGCGGAACGCATTAGAGATACATCTCCAAAGAAGTCTGATCAACTTCACATATGGAAATGCACATCCTTTAATGACGTTAAATATTTGAAGAAATTAAAATTTAAAATTGATAAAGAAAGTAGTACTACAATTGAAATAATTAATAATGAAGTGCAAGTTACATGTAGCGATGACCCTTTGAAACTAGATTCAATGTTGGAGAAACTACATAGTACTATGCACAGTTCACATATAAAGGAGCTAGCCCTTTGTGAACAAGAATATATATTTGAAAATATTAATATGAATGCATTCAAGAATAAATATAATGAGCTCAAAGAAAATGAAAGTGCGCCAATAAGAATACTAATATATAAAGTCCCAAAAGAAATAAATAGTGCGATACTTAAATACAAATTAATAGATGAATTCCATACTTCCAACATATCAGGTCATTTAGGTGTTAGGAAGACAATTTTAAAATTAAAACAAAGATATATATGGAAAAATATGCGGCAAATGGTTAGAGAATTTATCAACAATTGCACAAAACGCGCACAGAATAAAACAATAAAACATATTAAAGAACCGCTTGTAGTGACAGATACACCAACTTCAACATTCAGTACAGTCTCAATCTACACAGTAGGCCCACTTCGTATCTCGAATGGCTACAGATACATATTAACAATGCAATGCGATTTATCAAAATTCGTTATAGCACATCCAATCGAAACTAAAGATGCAAAAACCATTGCAACTACGCTAGTTGAACAACTCATTCTTAAATATGGTTTCATACAAACATTAAAATCTGACAGTGGGACAGAATTTATTAATGAACTAATGCACAATGTATGCACATTACTAAATACAAAGCAAATATTTTCAACTCCGTATCATCATCAAACAATTGGGTCACTAGAACGAAACCACAGAAAACTAAACGAATATTTACTTACTTTTGCTGACGATTACGAATGGCACAAATGGATACCATATTACACATTCGCATACAACACAACACCTCACACAGACACTGGTTATTCACCTTATGAGCTAGTATATGGTAAATTACCATCGCTACCAAGCGACAATATAAATAAAGTAAACAAATGCTATGACATTGAAAATTATGCAAACGAATTACATATTCGGCTAGAAAATTCAATTTCAAAGGCCAGAAAATTAATAAATACAGTAAAAATAAAAAGAAAACAAGAATATGACAAAAATATAAACAAATCTAATTTCGAAATTGGAGATATGGTGTATGTAAAAAATTAAAATAAACTAAAACACCAGAGTCCATATCACGGACCATACAAAATTATAAACACAAATGGAACAAATTCCATTATTAAGATAAGAAACAATTGTAAAGAATTTCATAATAACCAATTAAAAAAATATTTACGAATATGTCTATAATATAAACAAAAATGTATTTTAAATTAATCATATGTAAAAATTATTATTTCAATACAACATACATAAATTATGAATAAGTATAAATATGTTACGAATAAGATACATTAGACAAAACAAAATATAAAATATACTAAAATGTATATATAAGATAAAAATATAGGTACAGGTATAGGTATAGGTTGGAGTGGCGGCCTTGTATCCCAAAAAGCCCACTTAAGCACAAATAAAGGCCCATTGTGGTACCACAGGAGTTACGTTATTTGTATATAGATTTTAATCAGTATACATTTAACGCCGAAGAAAGGTAACGACTCCCCTATTAGGTAAAGGAAAACCAACCTGACAGTTCTATGAACTTGGCTAGGTCCCTAACATTACAGGATGACAACTCAGTCAGGTCAGTTAGAAAAGGAGATCCAAGGATTTTTAATCTTCTTCTGGCTAGGGAAGGGCACTGACACATGAGATGGAGTACAGTCTCCTCCTCATCCTCAAAGCCACAACCTCGACAAATTCGTTAAAGAGGAGACCCAGTCTCATAGCGTGCCTTCCTATTACGCAGGGTCCCGTCAGCACAGATACCGTAGTGCTGAGCAGGTTCCGTATTAGTTGAAGTAGCTGACTGGTTCTTTTCTTGTCAAAGTTCGGCCAAGTCAACCTAAAAATCTGATATTGAGGTTCATCAGCCCAGTATTGCTTGGCTATGCTCAGATATTTTTGTATGATTGCCAGTTTAACTGTAGCAAGTGGGACGCCTATATCAGAGAGGTTGATGTTAGGGAGAAGAGCACCTGCCTTGGCTAGGACGTCTGCCCTACAATTTCCTGTGATATCCCTGTGATCAGGAACCCAAATGAGTTTGACCCTAACAAACCTAGCTAGGTCATTTAGTGAAGCACGGCAGTCTTGAGTTGTGATTGATGTGGCTGAGGTGCCAATCAGTGATCTGATGGCAGCTTGGCTATCAGAAAAAATTGAGATTGGTAAATCGGATGTTCGATTGCTTAGAACCCATTTTACAGCTTGGTGAATTGCCATTATTTCGGCTTGAAAGACGCTACAGTGGTTCGGAAGTCGAAGCGAGATGCTGAGACCCAGTCTTTCAGAGAAAATGCCACAGCCGACTCGTTTATCTATTTTGGAGCCGTCCGTGTAAATGTCAACCGTTTGGAGAGGGATCACTCTTTCAAGGATCCAGTCCTCCCTGCTAGGTATAAGAGATTCGAACCCCCTAATTAGGTCTGGGTAACAACACATGTAGTCAATAGAGACGGGAGTTGGCAGATCCTGATTCAGTATGATCGCGTGACCTATATCGGTTCTTGACCAGCAGGAGAGGGCGTTGAGCCTGGTTGCAACTATTTTGGCTTGCTGTTTTACCAGAAGCCGAGATGGCAGCCAGTGAAGCATTGCGAAAAGAGCTTGCGTGGGGGTAGAGCGAAGAGCACCAGTGATTTGTAGTGCAGCTATCCTCCTAGTTTTGTCAATTAATTTGGTGTGGCATGCTTTTTCAGTTGCCTGCCACCAGAAAGCAGCCCCATACAGAAGAATTGGTTCGATAACAGCTGAATAGAGCCAGAGTATAATGCACGGTTTGAGCCCCCAACTGCGACCTATAGCTCTTCTGCAACAGTAAGTGGCGCATACCGCTTTGCGGGCTCTCTCAGCCAAGTTGTCTTTCCAGCTGAGTTTAGAGTCCAGAATAATACCCAGATATTTGACGTTCGAACTTAGATTTAGAGTAACGCCCTTTACCTTTGGTAAGGAAAATGTCGGTATTTTATACCTCCTGGTGAAGAGAATAACCTCTGTCTTTGCGGGGTTAATATCAAGACCGAATTCCCTACACCATTTAGTTACAATGAGGAGCGCAGAGTTAATAACATTGGATAGAACTTGGGGGAATTTGCCAGATGAGGCAATAGCAATGTCGTCCGCATAAGCTATAACACTACATCCGGATTGTTCCAAAAGTTTTAGCAAAGAATTAACCGCTATGTTCCATAGAAGAGGAGAGAGA
The DNA here is from genome assembly GCF_002237135.1 of Teleopsis dalmanni. Taxonomy (NCBI): domain Eukaryota; kingdom Metazoa; phylum Arthropoda; class Insecta; order Diptera; family Diopsidae; genus Teleopsis; species Teleopsis dalmanni. The sequence continues at coordinate 94,442,476 of NC_051846.1, read as the reverse complement.
ACCCACCTTGTGGCGTTCCCCGACAGACTGCTCTGGAGGATTGAACACTTCCGATGTCGGATGTGATAATCCTAGTTTTGAGAAGGGCCTCTACAAATTTAACCAGACTATTGTCGAGATTTAACTTTGAGAGGGATTTTATGATACCATTGGGGCAGACATTGTTGAAAGCGCCCTCAATATCGACAAAAGTGGCAAGTGTGAATTCCCTGAGAGAGATGGAGTGGTCAACTTGCGAGATGAGTGCATGAAGCGCAGTATCGACAGACTTGCCTTTAGTATAAGCATGCTGTGATGGAGATAAGAGCGCTGGGTTTATCTTGTTCCTGATATGCAGATCAAGGACTCTCTCCAGTACTTTCAGAAGAAAAGAAGACAGACTGATTGGTCTATAGTCCTTGGCACTGCAGTGAGTTATTTTCCCTGCTTTGGGAATGAATATTACTCAAGCCACTCTCCAACAGCTTGGGACATACATAAGCTTAATACAACTATTGTAAATGCTTAGAAGCCAGGGGAGGAATACGAATTCACCCTGTTGAATATCTGCGGGAATAATTCCGTCCGGACCTGGAGATTTATAAGGTTTAAAAGATTGGATAGCCCACTTTATTTGAGTGTTGGTCACTTGAAACGGTTTAGGATTATTTAGAGGGGGTAAACTGATTTGAGTTGATAAAACCGCATCAGAGGCTATACTCCCTGGGAAGTGCGAGTCCAGAAGGATGTCGAGAGTTTCCTTACTGGAGTTGGTCCATTGACCATTTGGAGCCTGGATACAATCGAGTGTCTTATGGGTGGAATTGAGGATTTTGCGCAGTCGGCTAGACTCAGAGGAGGATTCTATGTTGGCACATAAGTTTTTCCAAGCTGCCCTTTTGGCCCGCCTAATGGCGTATTTAAATTCTCTTTGTTTCTCTTTATATGGAACCCAGTTTCCTGTTGCTTTAGCATCATTAAAAAGTTTTCTACAGGTTTTTCGGAGGTCTGCAATGTTTAAGTTCCACCAAGGAGGTTTGGGTTTGCCCCTAAATTCGGGTTGCTTGCAGGCCGCGTTTGTGGCTCATCTAAATGCTGATGTGAGAAGGTCAACCGCTCGATCTATATCGGAACAGTTGAGAATAGTGGGAGGGTCCAACTGTAAGTTGGATTGCAGGTTGGCTCGAAAAATGGGCCATACAGTGCGTTTCCTATTTAAAGGTTTAGATGATCTGTTCATTTCAGGGTTCTCCACAAAATCTAGATCAAAATTGATGTACCTATGGTCATAAAAGGAACAATCTTGTGATACGGACCACTTAGTAATAAAGTAAGAGAAGTGATCGCTAATCAGGGTGATATCGAGAACTTCCCTTCTAATTGAATTCATGAAGGTTGGCTCCCTACCTGTGTTAGCGATCACCAAGTTTCCTGCAAGAATGAAATCAAATAGACACTCACCTCTCGCGTTAGTATCTGTGCTACCCCACATCTCATGATGTGCGTTGGCGCCAGCTCCTATGATCACCGGGATCCTACTGTTATTTGCCTCTGACACCAGAAGCTTGAGGGAGTCCTGTGGTGGAGTGGCACCGTGATCGTGTGCCATATATGCTGAGACAATCCAAAGGGCCTTGGAGTCGTAATCGATGGCCATGGCTACATTGTCATTGTCACTGAACCTAGGGAGTAGAAAGGCATTAATGTTATTTTTTACTAGAATGCAAGATCTTGGTTTACCTTGACCTTCTGTGAATACTAACCGATAACCGTTTGTATTCAGTCCGCAAACCCGATTGTTTACAATCCAAGGTTCTTGGATCAGCATTATGTCCTCTCCTTTTTCAGCTAGGCGGAGGGGAAGGGCTGCCGAAGCAGTTTTGGAGTGTTGGAGGTTAATTTGGACGACCTTCAACAGCTTGGTTGTTTTTCAACTATGGTACTGTCCAGTTCATCCTCGTCCGACATCGGTGAGGTCTCCCGGGAGAGCGCCATACCTGTAAAGAACTCGCCGACCATTTCGGAAGACGAGATTACGCTACCTCCATCTTCGGAGGAAGGAGTGCCGATTAAATCGGAAGTCCCTGCATCGGGGTTATTTAGAACGGAGATGGAACCGATTCCGTCATCAGAGATCGTTTCCGAAGGTGCTCCCCCAGAAGGTTGTTGTTGTTTAGCGGCTTGAGAGTCACTTTTGTAAACACGTAGGGTGACCGAACCGAAGCCATAGTGAATCACCCCATTTCGGGCTTGAAGGGGTGCCAAAGATTGTTCGTTAAGAACTACGACGGCTTCGACGAAGTCGCCCTTGGGGTCACTGACCTTCGCAACTTTCAAGTTATGTGTGGGGAGGTCAGTGTTACTGGCCCTTAAAACGGAAAGAATTTCCTCAGGGGAAGTAAGCTCCGAAGGAAGCCACACTTTGGAGCGGGGGCGTTGTGATATATTTTCCACCGAAACAGCTCTGAGATGTGCGCCGGGCCAGAGTTCCCCAACCTTTTCGATCGCCTGCTTATAAAGATCCGCGGAGCGCTAGTCTGAGCAGGCGATAATTTTAATATGACCCTGGTACCATCCAGCGTCTTTACAACTAGGAGATGGCCCAGGGTTGAGGGCAATAATTTCCATATATATTTTGAGGAGAGCCCGTTCAACTTTCTTCCAGTTTGCTGGAGAGATGGTGCCATCACTACTGCCAGCGTTGATGATGGCCCAGGTCAGGCTCTCCTTGACTATCTCGCTAAGAGGTTTTGATAGAGATGGGAGTCTCGGAGGACCAAATTTAGGGCGCTTAGGAGCGCTTGTCAAAATTGATTTACCGGCCTGCTCAATCGACCTTTGTCGTTTGTGAGCAGGTGTAGAGGTAGAAGCGATGTCAGAGGGCCGGAGATTGACATTTTCCCTTGCCCACTTTAGTGACGCCTTATCGCTTTCTGAGAGCGAGGAAGGATCCACGGCATTGAGCCTAGAGAGGATGCGGTATGCTGACCTTCGCGCCCTATACGCCCTTGTCGAGGGGTTAGGGTGGGAACGTGTACCAGAAGTTGAGTTGGTACTAATTGCAGATGGTGCGGTTGGCGTATTAGCTTTGACCGCAGCACTAGCAGAGGAGCAGGAGGCAGCATTACCACCTGGCACAGTTGCCAAGGTGTTTAATGACGGAGCATTACATGTACGAACCGCCTGAGCAGAAGCTCTAGACGGCTGGTTGTTAATAGGCGCTTGCCTTGTAAGGCTTGAACGCCCCCCTGAAGGGTTCGGAGTTTTAGGAGGTTTGTTAAAATTTTTATTTGATTTGTTCATTCTAAAAGGGTCCCCACTCAAAGCCGCTATCTGACACCCGTAAGTGTAGTTACTGATAAAAAGAAGTCCCATGGTTATCTATGCAAATGCATGGAGGCCATGCGAGGGTTGGCACAGGTCCTTATGGGAACAAGTGCTCAGAGCCAGACCAGAACTAATCGGGAGCTAAACTACAACCGAACCTACACGACCAACTTAATGGTGACGGATGCAGAACGTACCTTGAGGCCTGCCAGGGTTTTAACGGGACGGAGGCAGCCAGAGACTTAGCCTGGAGCCGTTCACACGCGAGTTTCACCCCGGTGCTACCGTGTCAGAAGACAGCTAGGTCCAGAAACCTGTGACCACCAGCCCAAAGCGATCAAATACAAAAAGAGGATCTAAAGAAACGTGGTCCGAGGACAAAAACGGTCGTTACCAGAGGATGCTGGAGCCCCTGAAGAGGACAGCATCCAGGGGGAATAGATCATTTGGCGTTACCCAGGGTGCACCACGAGGAGGCGATCTAAGACTACACCCCAAGATAAAAATATAAATAAAGAAAACATGTGAAGCGATTCCACGACTTCACCATAAACAAGAAAATTACTCCGTTCATTTTTCACGTAATAAGTTTTTCTCAAGGGCAAGGGTGTAGTGGACCTACCTCACTTACTTCTTAGCCACTTAACATTACTCATAAATAATAATTGGTTGCACATCATGCATACCATACAAGAAGCATAAGCAAAGCCACATAAACAAAAGAGTTTCGTATTACCAACGAAAGTATTGCCACACGCTGTTCCAATATTTGACGATTGCTGAACACATGTTACAATACTTTCAATTGTAATATTTCCTATATTGCAATAGATATGTGCAAGCAATATTGTCAATGCACTCTAATAATAACTTTAACGTTTGACCTAAATGAGCAAACAGTGTAGTCGCAATGCAATGCATTCTGCAAGGTCAGCAATCACTTTGATTGGCTGCGGTTATACTT
>NC_051846.1:94423173-94438106 GCF_002237135.1 Teleopsis dalmanni | reverse complement strand
GGAGAATATTCAGCGAGTCCACCGAAGTTTTGAGTCTGTCTAGAATCACTTTTTCGGCCAACTTACCTAGAGCTGACAGTAAGCTTATGGGCCGCGAGTTCTGCGGAAACTTCGGGTTCTTACCGGGTTTAGGGAAGACTACAACTGTGGCCTGTTTCCAAATCTTAGGATTTTCGCCTAGCCTCAACATACAGTTAATTATATTTGCGATGAGATGGATCGCATCTTCCGATAGGTCACATAAGCATCTATTGTTAATTTTGTCGTACCCTGGTGCATATCTTATCTTCAATTTTGAGATGATTATGCCGATTTCATCACTAGAGCAGGGCGCGATGTCTTCATCAGGCTCTTGGTTCAGGATATTGTAAGCCTCGGTGATATGTTCTTCCTCTTCAGAGTCATCATCACAGTCTTCGTTAAACTGGAATTGAAGCTCCAGAGAATCAACAAAGACCTCGGCCTTTTCTGAATCTGTGTATGCCATGCCGGTCGCCCAATGAATGAACGGCATTGCCCATTTGCGTTTCAACCTGAAGCATTTGTTTATGGCAAAGAAGGATTTATTACAGGTTTCTAGTCCCAACAGGAATTCACCCAAGTTTTTATTTCTGAAGATACCAATCTTTCTTCTAATTTCCTTTGACAGGCGGCTGGCTTCTCCTTTACTTCCAGGATCTCCAATAATCTCGGCAAATTTACGGATTCTGTTTCGGTGCCTGATCATGTGTTTAATATGCTGAGGAATGTTAAAGAAGTTGCTGGGTTTTCTATTTTTGATAGTAGAGCTGTTGTGCAAGTAGTCTTGAATTTGATAAATAAGGTTGCGGATACACTCCTCCAGGTCCACTAAGGTTTCAGGTCGGTTCAACACACCTCCAACATCTACCAGATTCTTGAAGGCGTCCCAGTCCTTGGTATTGAACGCGGAAGTCGTAATGTTTATGAGACAGTTTTCTAAAATGAATAGTACTGGCTTATGGTCCGAATCTAGCTCGGCTAAGACTTCAGTAAGCACAGTTAAGTCAAGGTTATTAGATATATAGTGTGTTGGTTCATTAGGAACCTGTAGTTGCAGTAAGTGGTCAATGGTAAATTGAGTGATCACCCTGCCTGCAATATTTGTGCCACTATCACCCCAATTTTTGTGATGCGCATTCAAGTCACCAGCCAGAAAAGTCATCGAATTGTTATTAAATTGTGTTTCAAGGTCTCTTATGTAGGATTTAATATTAGATGGTCTGTAGACTGATGTAAAGTTTATATTACCCACACCAAACTATCTACCACCACTGTAGTTGCTTCAAGCGTTAGCAGGTTGTTAAATATAGTGTGATGTTTGATAGACTTCTTGATAATTACAGCCGTACTTTCACCTTTTCTGGACACTTTCTCTGATTTGTAGAAGTCATAGTTGTGAATTTTCAATTGCAGAGATGGCTTCAGAAAAGTATCTTGTATCAACATGATGTCTATATCCATATCATGTAGGAATTATATGACTTCGTATTTCTTGTTGATAATAGAGTTTGCATTCCAAGTCACAACTTTAAATCTGCTTAGTGGTACATTCATTTCCCAGTGAGAGTAGGTAGCGAGCTTTGTAGCATGGTCTGTATTATGTTCTTCATCACTGTGTTGAGTTGTGCTTGAAAGTTCTCCATAAGTTTCTCAAGATGAGAGGCGGGCAAAGGATTTGTAGGGGATTGTTGGGGGGTGCTTCCTGACATCACTGAGTCTGCATAGGACCCTGATGGCTTAACAGTGGAGCTTGCAAGAAGGATAGTTGGAATCGGTGTAGGGATTTTCTTTTTCTTCATATTCTGTGGAGTACAATTACACCCTCTACAGCTTTACATTTTTCGAATGCTTCACTACTTCACTACTTCGATCTTATTGTTCCTCTTAGAGGCTTTTAGGATCGTTCAACGGCATTTGTACCGCTGCAGCTTTTGAAATGTATTTTCGACAAAAGTTTAATACGTCAAGAGATTGGCAAACTTGATGAACCATTTTTGGCTTTTCGTAATCACGTATTGCTTTTACCCGATCTTCTGGAGGCTCTGTCCTATCCAAAGTATTGTGATAACCAAGAAATTGCAACGATGCAACGCCAAACTTGTACTTTGAAATGTTTATGCTTAAGTGCGTTTGTTGAAGTTTATGTAACACAATGTCTAAATGCTGATCATGCTGTGTTGAGTCCTTGAAGAAAACCAAAATATTGTCTAAGTAATTACTACGAATTCAAACATTCCCACTGGAGTGCTGACTACAGTTTTGCATACATCGTCCGTGTTCATTGGAATGTTATAATAGGCTCGATTAATGTCCATCTTAGAGAATATTGACTCCCATGAAGTCGTTCTAAGACTTGATCGGTGTACGGTATTGAATAACGGTCTCGTTTCGTGCTACCGTTCAGCTTACAACAATCACCACATGCCCTCCATCCACCTCTCCTCTTTTTAACAAAACGGATGGGGCTCGACTATGACTTAAGTTCGTTCAGTCTATGTTGCTGAGAAATTATATAGCTGTTGGCACTTCGTGGCATTGGCACCAAAACGTGAGTGGTAACAGTATAAATTGTTGCGGATTGGGCTACGCTGCCTGCTATTTGTTTAACTACAGCGAACAGATCTGATTTCTGATGTGAAACTGCTAACATTTGCTATAAGCTTCTGGATTGAAGTTTCAAGTACTAGCACTCTCGATTTTGGAGTTGGAACCGTTTTCTTCTCATGACTAACTGTCGCATCAATGCACTGTGGCGTGATCATAACATACTGCGAAGATGACATGCTGTCCATAATTCGATCGACTAACTCTGCTGTTTGGTCTACATTACTTGTATTACTTGCAGACAAAATGCACCTTAAATTGCAGGGTAGCCGTTGTAGCTAGAGGGCTGCCAATACTTCCTCAGAAACGTTAGTGACGGCTACATTTCGCATTTTTTTAAGTTGGTGCGATGGCCGTTTGTTTTATAATTCTAAGTTCACAATAATTTCACTACTTGGATTTATTTCGACTCACCACATCTTTTTTCTAACTTCTTTTTAAAAGTTACATATTTTTTGTTGTGGGACGACACTCCTCAATATATGCGACCTGATGTAAAGTGTTTGTATCTAGTGCCGTTATTGCCGTGTAAAACTTTGACACATTTCCAGTGATCCGATGCACGTGTAAACCTCCCTCTTTTTGTGCAAACCATAATTTTTAATTATGCTGACTGCTCCTACGTCCTGCTTGTATTCAAGTTGCTTGTATTCAAGTTTGTCTGCATTCATGTCGCTGCTTGCTAATACAAATTCATGCGATATAAAAATATCTGCATTGATATTTTTATATCGCAGTAAATAAAGGTGTTTTGTTCTGGATCAACGTTAAGCTGCTGCAGTTTCAATGAAGAGTTGGGATTTTTTAACAATTTTTGAAGTTCATCATCGTTGGCTTAATCTTGTTGAATTTCATGTGGACTGAAAATTGTTGGCATGTCAATCTGGTTTATTCCAGACAATCCATCAGTTACAATATTATCTTCACCTTTGACGTGAACTATGTTTGTGTTGAATTTTGGTATAAACGACAACTGTCGAAGTTGACGAGGTGAAGTTTGTTTAGTCTTCCTGTGTTATGCATATACAAGAGGTTTGTGATCGGTTTTAGTTATAAATATCTTCTCAGAATCTGTGATCTTCTCAGAAGTGTGAAAAATTGAACAGGTGAATAGACTGAAAAGAGTTCTGGATCGTAAGTACTGTAGTTACATTCCGTTGAATTTAACTTTCTTGAAAATAAACAAATAAGCTTGAATTGATTTTCAGCGAACTGTTCTAAAACAGCTCCAATCGCGGTGTCAGAGTCATCTGTTGTGAGAACTAGAGCTCCTTTGGGATCTGGAAAGGACATTCGAGTTGCTTCAGCTTTAGCTAAGCTTTCTCTGCATTTTACGAATGCTCTCTGCGGCCATGAAACTTTTCTTTCATCAGTTTTCCTCAAATCTTTCATAAATTCGTTGAGAGGTGCTTGAAGTTTGGCTGCATTAGGTATACATCTGCGGTAATAATTGATTCCACCGAGAAATCTTCGTAGTTCTTGAGTGGTTTTAGGTTCTTTATAGTTGACAATTGATTGAAAACGCTCTTTAGGTGGCTGATAACTATTTTGGTTAATAGAATAACCTAATTATTGTACTTGCTTTTCGTTAAAAGCACATTTACTGACATTAATGACTAACTTGTATTATCGAAGACGCTGATAAACTTGCTTAAGATGTTCTTGATGCTGCTCATGAGATTCTGACAATAATTACATCATCTATGTAGCTAAATACAAAGTCAATGAGCAATCTAAAATGATTTAAAAAGTGAGCGCCTATGATGGGCTTTTGTACATCTACAATTGTAAATGACCATTTGAAACATACACGTAGGTTAAGATCTAGGTTAGGTTAGGTTAGGTTACTGGGGCCGTCCGAAGACACACTTAGACCATGAGGTCCATTGTGATACCCTAAGAATTTGACACCTGTCCCTATAACCACTTGGTATTGGCTACAAAGCCATTGACACGAGCTATGGAAATAGAATCTAGCTCTCTTAATGAATAGAAAAAGTGCGACCCTAAGTAGGATAGTCTATGTCTTGCGAAGGCAGGACACTGTAGCAGAAGGTGTGTTGGTGATTCCTCTTCATCATCCTCCATGCAATGTCTACAATGTAAGGAGGTCCTGATGTTGAGTCTCACGGCATATCCTCCCAACGGGCAGTGTCCCGTAATAATTCCCACTATCCTGGATAAATTTGCTCGGGATAGATTGATTAATTCCCCCGATCTTTTCTTACTTATTTTTGGCCAAAATTCCTTGGTTTTTATGCAGTTGGTTACTGTTGACCATCTTCTTTCAAACATTTGGTATGTCCATAATTTTATTCGGTGCCGACAAGAAGCAACTGGTATACCCACACTTTCTTTTTCCAGAAGAATCTGTGCTGTCGTACCATGTCTTGCTAATTCATCTGCTATACAGTTGCCTTGGATGTCCCTATGTCCAGGGACCCAAATAATTCGTATCCGAAAATATTCAGCCATCACCATAAGTGATGTAAGACAATTCAGTACTAACCTCGAGTTGAAGGTCGACGAGTTTAAGGATTTTAAAGCTGCCTGGCTGTCAGCAAATATGTTTATAAATTTAACGGAGGAGACATTGTGTTTCAGCCAATCTGAAACTTCCAATATAGCAGATACTTCAGCTTGAAAAACGCTGCAGTGATCCGGTAGCCTGAAACTCATACTGAGATCTAGTTCAGGGCAGTATACTCCTCCTTCTACTTGTCCATCTAACTTTGAGCCGTCTGTAAAGAAGTTAAGGCGATTATCACTCTTTACAGAGTAGTTTTCCCATGTCTCCCTAGAAGGAATAAATAATTCAAGATTTCTGTCCACAATTGTAATTGTAGTACAGTAGTCTGTTATATCCGGAATGAAATCAATTTCTCTGAGGATGGAATCTTGCATCCATCCACAACTGCTTCCAATTCCTAGTTCTCTTATACGTAAAGCTGCCCCAGCTACCTCGCCTTTCGCCGCAATGTCGATAGGTAAGATATTGAAGATAACATTCAGGGCAAGTGACGGCGTTGATTTTAACGCTCCGCTTAATGTCATCAGTGCAGTCCTTTGAACCTTTTCCAATTTCTTGCATAGTGTTGACCTATTCAGAGTATTTCTCCAAAATAACACTCCATACAAGAGAATTGGTTTTACCACCACATTATATATCCATAAAATGGACTTCGGTGAGAGTCCCCATCTTTTGCCTATAGCGCCTCTACAACAGTAAAAGGCAACCATAGCTTTTTGGGTACGTGCAACAACATTTGGTCCCCAATTCAGTTTTCTGTCAATTATAAGACCTAAATATTTGGCTTTATCATTCAGAGTTAGAGTTTGACCTCCTAGGATAGGTAGTGTGAATTCCGGAATTTTATATTTCCTAGAAAAGAGCACTAGTTCTGTTTTGGTTGGATTTATTGATAATCCGCTACAATGGGCCCATTGGGATACTTTATTTAGATTACCCTGCATTACCTCACTAATTGTACTCAGAAATTTTCCCCTTGCAATCAAGGAAAGATCATCCGCGTACGCGACCACCTGACAACCTACGCTATCTAGATCAACAAGAAGATCATTAACTGCAGTTAGCCATAAGAGGGGGGAAAGTACTCCTCCTTGTGGAGTCCCCCTATTAACTTTCTTAGTTACTAGCGTTCCCCCCCATTGCGCTACGATTGTCCTATCAACCAGCAGTTGGGTAATGACTTCGATTACTCTATTGTCAATTCCTAGTTTTCTTAATGAGTTGACGATTACTTGAGGAAGGATGTTGTTGAAAGCCCCTTCCACACATCAAGAAAGGCGCAAAGGGCGTATTCTTTATGCTGTATTGAGTTTTCAATCATCCCAGTTAGAGATGATAGGTTAAGATCTAGCTTCAAGATCTTTCTGCCGTAGGTATTTATAACGCTTGAATTTCAAGTATACCATACAGTTTCATTGCGCCAAGGTTTTGTTTTGTTTGAAAAAGATCTGTACATAATACTGATAATATTGAATCTGAGTTTTTATTTTCTTTTTTTTATCATAAATATACAAACGAATTTCTTTTTTTGCTAGATAGCTGTCATTTCCCGTTTGCTCCACGGATAGCTTGTTTAGTTTCCCTGTTTTTGTGTATACCTTCTGATAAAAAAGGACGAGAGCCCTATTTTTGAAAAATTTTCGAATGGTATGTATAATAAAGACTAAAGTACAATTTTCTCAAAAAAAAATAACTGTTATGTTATTACGTCGGATATATTTCTTCTGTGAAATAAATAAACCAGATTTGTTTTGGGAAAGAAAATAAAAGCGAAAAATGAAAGTATTTTATTGTTTTAAATATTTCTAGTACATATTTCATTAGGTCGGTCAATGACGGGATATCTTTCACATCATTGTGATTTGTAATAGTTTCTGGTTCTGCTGATTAATTCTTTTACAAAAAACTTGCTAGTATTCAGACATCTACTTATCATTGTCTTTACCTTGAACTTATTGTTTATCTTAAATGAATCAAAAACAAAATAAATTGATAATTTTTGTATATATGTTGAATTTATATTTGCCGTTTTACAAGGGTCATTATATATATTTTGAGCCTAATTATGAAAAAATACTAACTTGTGATTGAAAATTGCTTTATTGTTTCTCGAAGTATTCTTCCTTATGATTAATACACTTTTGCGTATGTTCGAACTATTTGTTAAAGATTTTTTTCCAATCTTCTTCAGATACCTTTGATTTTTTGAATGTTCAAATAGTCAGTTGTTAGACGAGATGTGTAAGCATACAAGTCAATGATCATTTATTGAATTGATCATTATAACTATTGATCAATTGCATCAAAATATTTCTTACGGGATATTGTTTTGATACAATGGTATTGTTTTATGTTTGCAAAATAATATCCCGTAATGGATATTGTTTAAGAGTTATAATTATTGTAAAATTAATTTTAAGTTTAGTTTGAAATACGCCGCGTAAGCGACAACAATTAGTAAAAATACTATTAATAATAAGATTATAAAAAAATACTATTTTAATAAATAAATTAATTAATATAAAAATTATTAAAAAATATTATTCAAAGAAATAAATTTACACATTGTCTTAATGGAGAATGATCCGACGACGCTTGTTTGTTTTCTGTATTTCACTAAAGACTTCCGGTAAAAAAATGGTTGTATACCATTCGGAATTAATTGTGTTACGTTCCTATAATAGTGTAGTTGCCACATGACCAGTTTTCTCGAAAAAACATGCGACCTTTTGTTTCGAAGTACTTCAAGCGCGAATTTTTGTTAGATTTGGTTCATCTTAAAACACCCATACAATTGATTGCTGTTTACGTTTTGGCTCATAAGCATACATCCATGATTCGTCACCTGTTATAATATTATACGAATATAATTACTCCTCAGTACGAGATCACCATCTTAGTTTCTTACTTACAGGCTTCAGAGACAATAAATATCTAATTTTCAACTGCACTGGTTCGCAATCATCTAAAGCAATATTCACATATATATTAAATAGTCTTAAAATCAGATCATTTATTATAAACGAATAAGATTTTGCTTTTCCCAAAAAAAAAAGAAAAAAAGAAATTGTTTTTGTAGATATATATACATATATAATTATTTCCCTACTATTTATTTAACTTAACTTTTTTTGTTTTTATCGCTTACTTTTTAAACCTAATTAGAAGTATACATCAAACCTCCTTCTGTCACAACTATAAGTTCAGAAGCAGAAGTAAATAAATGTTGAATTGAATTGAAATATTATACGAATATACGTCTTTCGAAGCACCGCCATTGTACTTCTTGAACATTTGTGTGCACCAATCGACACGAGTATCTTTTTGAGATTTTGTCAAATAATGCGGGGATCCAACGAGAATAAATCTTTCTCACGGTTAAATGATCGTGTAATATTTTATATAAGCTGGTGAAACTAATAGAGTTCTCTCAATCTCATAGTACAAGTGTGTCGCATGACAATCTTGCATTATCAATTTTCGAACAACAATTGATTTTGGACGATTTTGGACTTTTACGAATTTAAGTGCGGTCAGTGAGCAAACTGCGACCACGATTACAATGATTGTACTAGTGGCAGTGTTTCACAGTGTCAAAGGATGAAACTTTATCGCCAAATGTGGAAGTAAGTTGATCGATGTTTCTTGTCTTGATAATCCACGTCGTAAGTCGTAACAAATCATCGTACAAAAATTTTCTCACGTTAATCCCATTATTTCACAAACATTCAATTTACAAATCAATAAATAACACAAATAACGCGCTTTTGACAAAAAATCTAAGGTAGGTTATCATTAATAATGTTAAACTTTCGTATGAAAACGTCAGGTAACACCTGACAACATTCAATGTCAGTGTTTTCAGCCAAAGCTCAAAATATAAATAATGACCCTCGTATTGTTATTGTGCTGATATATTTTTTTGTTATTTGTATTGAAATAGTGGCATATTATAAAAATATTACATCAGTACCCTGAAAATAATTATATACCATACCATATACCACATCCCCAGTGTAGCTAAATCAACTTCAAATTATATATTTCCCTCTAGTATATAGTTAGGAGATAATATTTAGTTTTGTGTTGTTTTGTATTTTCCAATTTCTGGAAATTTTTTTTCCTCTAAAAACTAAAAAAAAACAAAATTAATTGAAAATATTATTTTACTTAAATTTTTTTATAGAATTATAATAAAACTTTCTTTTACATATAATCATCCGAGATGCTTCTTGTTTTGAACTCATATTTGATGTAACTATGTCATTACATAGTGCCGAAAGACATGTTTAGGAAGAAATAACGCGCCTTTTTTGAACTCTTTTAGTAAGTAAATGTTTTTAACAGTCGCAGAAAGAAAAATTAGTATGATGATTCCGCATTTTTATTTTGAAGTTTATGAGCAATGTACTTAAAAATAAGAAAGAAGGAAAACTTTTTTGTCTTGCATTAATGCAGGACAAAATCAGGTAATAATTTTAGGACGTTCTAATTTCTAAGAGATCAAAACTTTGAACATCCACTATGTTAGTCAAATGGGTTAACAATAAAATTGATATCACAATAAATATACTAATGTTAAATTAAGTTTGTATAACCAAATAAAATGAAGTCGGGTGAATTGCAATTATCTAGGTGTAGATACAATTCTTTGTAATGACTTTTTTAATCGTTTCCAAAACATTTTGCATTCTTCAGAATCTGACTGCTTACATTCTGAGAGCGATGGCCACTTAATGTACGTTTTTACTTCCATTAGATATTGCAGATTCTTTGGTCTTTTGTTACGTGGTATATCTTCCAAAAATACCAGTATTAAATGCTCTTTATTGACTTCAAAAATTCTAAATTCAAAGTTGTTATTATGAGTGCAGTCACAAAAATATTAGTATACCTATGTTGAGCTAAATACATCTCAAATTGACACCAATGACTTAAAAGGAAATTACTAGATATAATTAACATCATTGCTCGAGAACGGTCCATGCATGAAATTATGTTGTCCAGAATTGTCATCCCAACCTAGTTGCATATAAAATGATATAAAATAAAAACAGACCATTAATTATTTTAAGTTTCGTATTTATACCTCGAAATCTCGTTCGTGCATACAAATGGAAAGGTCACCGACTTCTTCTACATTTGGCAACAATTCCTCCAAAATCCATTGCCGATCATTTTGACAATAACTTATAAATATATCGTATACAAGATTAGGATCGTTTATAGCCAAAGCATTCAATTTATCAATATTATCTTTAGTAACTTCTGATACTAGTGCTGCCGATTTAAGTGATGAGTAATAATAATAAATATGCCACCGTTTGTAGTATATCACTATACCAAGTAATGATAGTCCTAATAAAGTAGAAACACAAACTATAATAGTTTTCATAAGAGTCTGTAATCGGTCAGTTAAATCTTCAAACACCTGAGAAACGCAATTAAGTTCACCGAAATTCATTCGTTGTGTTTCATTAAAACAATAATAGTCTGTGTCTTCATAATCTAGCAGCTGAAATTTCAGAGTTGTGCCATTCAATTTATCATATATGTAAACTGGTTCAGAACCTGAACATTGAGCGGAAGTGTCAGATCGCAGCACTCGAAAAAAATGGGGAATAACACGAAATTTTTGTTGTTTTTTTGCAATCTCATATTGCTTAATATTATGAAAACTGCGATTCAATGAAGTAAAATATCTTTTCGTTATATAATGAGAAAAATCTATGAAATCATTTGCATTAAGAGTGTAATTAGTCGCGAAATTTGTTCTTCCCATAACACTTCGCATACCAAGAGTTAAGTTTGATGATATGTATTTATTAATGAAACTTGAGTTTTTTATTATAAAATCTTGAGCGTCTTCAATTAAATTACGGGCACATTCCGCTTCTTTATTATTGGCTGCAGAAATATCAACCAATTCTCGCAAGAGACAATCACAAACAAAGTTATTGTCACCAAGGCTAAGATAATCCAATAACTGAAAATCCTTTAACATTTCTGATGTTAATATGTTAATATTATTTCCACGAAGATTTAATACCCTTAGCTTTAGATTGTCAGTGAATGCACGAGTGTACCAATTTCCGATGTAGTTTGCACTCAAATCAAGAAATTTTAAGTTTTTAAGTGTATTAAATACATCTGTCGTAATAGTATTTAAATTATTACCAGATAAGCCGAGAACATTTAATTGTCGTAAGCCCTTTAACCAGTTTAAATCCTTTATATTAGATGATTCAAAGAACAAATATTTTAACGTATCTGCAACGCCATCAAATGCATCATCAATTATATTATATGAAGCGTATGGATTACCAGAGAGATCAATTCCAACTAAAGCTGTATTTTTAAAAATAGCACTTCCAACCATTGGAAATGAGGTGTAGCATAAACTTAAATACTTCAGTTTTTCACTTAAATGAGCGAAAGCTACAGCACTGCTTCTGGTTATTTTTGTATGTCCCAAATCCAGGTATAACAAGTTCGGTAAGAACTTAAAGGTAAGTTTTTGAATTTTTACTCCATAAATTAGGTTAATAACAGCTTCAATTGTAGGCAAAGGCAAGTTATAATTAAAGTCTAAAACATTTGTAAAAGATAGATCCAAATATTGAAGTCCACTTATATATTGGAAGGTATCGGATGGAATAGTCATCATTTTATTGTGTGATATAAAAAGCTTACGTAACTTTGTCATGTTTCGAAATATATTTGCAGTTAAAAATTCGATATTGCAGCTACTAAGATCCAACTCGAAAAGTTGTGGCAATACTGGAAATGTCGCCCAACGAATATCATCTTAAAAAACAAAAGCAAGAAAAAAATTACTCAATATTTTGGTATAAATATATAATATATGTATCATTACTTATTAAATTTCACATATTTATGATCAGTATACCCATTTGAGGACAGTGAGAGTATTAGATCAATCGTTGACAAACGTTAGAAATTAAATATTGAGTTGAATTATCCACGAGTAAGACATGGATGAATATATTGCTGCTAATCAAATAATAATAAATTAAGTTGAAATTCATTTTGTTTAAGGCAGGCTACTAGAAGAAACTAAATTTTTAATTTTCGGTGTAACTGAAGACCACTGATTTTTATAGTACATTATATATCAACAACTTCTTTTTAGTTTGCAAATTCTAATATATACCACCAGAAAGTAATAAAGTGATTTAAGTTTTGGAATAATTAAAAATACTTAAGAGAAATTTTAAAAAAAAAGTTGTCCTGCAAATAAATAAATTTTCGTAATAATTATTCTTATTTTTCTTTTTAGTGTTGCTTAAGCTTATTGCTTTTTCTTGAGTAAAAATATTCCCTTTATATCTAATCAAATCAAAGTACCAGGTGTATTGATGTTTTTTCGCGATTTTTTTTTTTTTGTTAACAAAAAAGAGTAATTTTCGAAAGAAATTAATTTTATTTAATCTTGGCAATCGGTTTCTGCACATTTCACCCATCTTTTAGAAAATTTATAAACACCATGACAGAAAAACTGCGACATTAGCGACAAACTATTCGTAGAGCTACTTCCCAACTTTCTCGAAATTGTTATTATCTAATATTTATATCTAATCAAATCTCACTGGTCATGTAACAAGATCACTTTGCCACATCTTCTGTCCCATTCCGGTCGTCTTTCGATCAATGCATTATTTAAATTAATCATTTGTGGCGATCGCGCTGTGCATTAACGGTTTCGACATTAATGAAATCCGGTTTCACATATCTTAATCAAAGAAGAGTATTCAGCATATGTTTTTAAAAACAAACGAATTGTTTCAAGCACCTTTTTCTTTTGATTAAATAAGAAAAGCAAAGCCGCAAATGTTCTTTTTTAGGTACAAAATTCGACTTAAGCATTGAACGACAAAACAAAGATACTAGTTTTGCATTATAATTACAAGGTGAGATGAAAAAACTGCAACCAACTTCAGACTGCTGTCATTTCTAAACCGCTCGTCCCACAGCTGTCAGATTTATTCTAGTGACAGCTCATTATATTGTTTACAAGCGCACAAAAGCATTTTGGTGGGAATTTTTCAAAAAAAAAGTTATTTGTGATGGAATTCAAGCGTGATAGTGTGATTGCTTTGCATTTGGCTGGAAAACCACAAGTGGCTATCGTTAGAGCCCTCCAGCATTTAGAAGTGAATAAATGTTTTGTGTCTCGTACCATCGCTCGTTACCATGATACTGGTAGCGTAGCCCGACGTCAAGGAAGTGGACGAAAAAAAACAGCAACATCGGCAGAAATGGTTCGAAAAGTGAAAAAGCGAATTGAACGAAATCCGCGTCGCAGTGGACGAAAAATGGCTCGTGAGCTGAACATATCGCAATATGCCATTCGGCAAATATTGAAAAATGAGCTTGGACTAAAGCCATTCAAGTTCCAAAAAGTGCAAGATCTTACTGATGCGCAAAAAAAAGTTAGACTCGAAAAAGCTAAAGAGTTGTTTCGCTTGGCCGAAAGTGGTGAACTGCCGAATTTGGTTTTCTCCGATGAGAAACCATTCGTTATCCAGCAGTTTGTAAACAAACAAAATGATCGTGTTTACTTGCCAGAGAGGTCAGCTGAAAATTTGCAACTTCGGTTGGCCATCACAACTCAAAAGCCGGCCATGGTGATGGTGTGGGCCGCCATAACAGCCGATGGTCGCTCGCCGCTCGTATTCATCGACCGTGGTGTCAAATTAAATGCGCAAATCTATCGCGAAAATATTTTGGAGGGAGTTCTGAAGCCCTGGGCACGCAAACATTTCGGCCGCAGACCTTGGACATTCCAACAGGACTCAGCACCATCGCACTCAGCACGCGCCATCCAAGAATGGTTAAGAAATGAGGTTCCTCGCTTCATTTCCACCGCACAATGGCCACCAAAATCTCCGGATGCCAATCCGTTGGACTATTGTGCCTGGGGTATTTTGGAAAGCAAGGTTGGAACTAAAAAATACCAAAGTGTCGATCATCTCAAGCAAGCGCTTCGCCGAGAATGGGACAAAATACCGCAGAGCCACTTTCGGGCCAAAGGTGGCCAATTCGAACAAATCTAAACCGATTCTCAAATTTGATGTTATTTCCGACATTTTTTGCTTTCATTCAATAAAATTTAAAAAAAATGAAAAAATTATGGCGTTTTACTTTGTTGCAGTTTTTTCATCTCACCTTGTATATAAAATCAGATTTTTTGAGAAAGTTTTTAAACTTCTGCATTGGTGTTGTCGTTATATTGGACACTGGAAACACAGGTCAATTTATTGAAAGATGTTAGAAATTTTCGAATTATTAAATACGAGGCTGAGTGCTTATTAGAAATTTGCTTGTACCTTATTGTTTGTGAACATTGAGATATTCACACCAGGAATTTTCTTTTTTTCTTATTTTAAAAATTTTCTAGGAAAAAAAGTTGCAAAAAATTCTAAGTTTATATTTATAAATCTAACAACATTCATTCTTCTTATTATTAAGAATATTATTATCGTATTAATGGAAAAGTAATACCACAATGCAATGACACCAAATACTTAGGAATGCACCTCGATTAAAGGCTTACGTGGAAAAAGCATATAGAAACCAAAGTAACCCAAATTAAACTCAAACAACAAGAACTAAACTGGCTGATAAATAACAATTCTAAACTTAATCTCACCTATAAAGTGCAACTTTACAACACAATGATGAAACCCATATGGACCTACGGAATTGAACTCTGGAGCTCAGCTTCTCCATCAAACATTGAAAAACTTCAAAGAAC
>NC_051846.1:94391877-94423073 GCF_002237135.1 Teleopsis dalmanni | reverse complement strand
ATGCGACTTCTTCATTTTTTCGATTTCTTCCTTGAATTCGTGATTTTGAATAAATTCAACGATTTTCAAGAATGCCCAATTAAGCTCCTTTGATGTCGGAATAAGAGCGTTGGCTCTCTCATTTTTCTTAGTGATAAAACGTAGAATGTACGCGAAAATTCTCAGTAGTCTTGGGTAAGATGATTGGCTACAGATTAGTTTTGAAATGACATTAGGTTCAATTTCAACTGCTAAAAGTCCGACCTTGACCTTTCGTTTCTCTAAACTTTTCTCATCTGTTGATAGTGGAAAATGACTATTTTTTGGCCAGTTAGTGGCATCTTGAAGCAAATATGATGGGCCACGAAACCAAATTGAGTGAATCAACTCATCTACATCACATCCTCTGGAGACTAAGTCTGCAGGATTTAGCTTTGATGGAACGTGTCTCCAAAGAACTTCGCTCGTCCATTCTTGGATCTCTGCCACTCTGTTTGCTACAAATGTTGCTAAAGTAGATGGGTGAGTTTTAATCCAATGAAGTGTAATTTCAGAGTCCGTCCAAAAATAAACATCCCCGATTTCCCAAGTAATCAACGGCTGAATTCGAGACCATAGTTTAGCCAATAAATGAGCGGCACACAGCTCTAATCTGGGTAATGATTTTGTGCTTAGAGGAGCAACCTTAGATTTGGCAGTTAACAATTCAGAATGAATCCCATTCGAATCATGAATTCGGACGTAGATGCAACAGCCGT
Organism: Teleopsis dalmanni; assembly: GCF_002237135.1. NCBI lineage: Eukaryota > Metazoa > Arthropoda > Insecta > Diptera > Diopsidae > Teleopsis > Teleopsis dalmanni. Next base: position 94,422,336 of record NC_051846.1, on the reverse strand, counting down.
ACGCTCTCATTGACGCATCGGCGAAACCGTGAATATCGCATTTTATATTTGAATGAATATGAACATACCGCGGATTGGAAATAGAGTCCATCTGAGTCAGGTTGCTTTTAAATGCTTGCCAGCTAGAATCGAGATGCATAGGAATTGACTCATCCCAGTCAAGCTTCTGAAGCCAAAGTTCTTGCAATAAAATTTTTGCCTTAGTCACTATTGGGCATACTAGTCCGAGGGGATCGAAGAGTCGAGCTGATACTGATAGTATGTTTCTTTTTGTTGCTCGCAAGTCATGAAACTTTTCGTCTACACCTCATTACTATATACCGCATCAGTGTGTGTTGCGACCTCAGAGTACCTCGACAAAACTTCGCGTCGTGTTCGATGCTTCATGCCGAACATCTTCACAAGTGTCGTTGAACGACATTCTAATGGTTGGTCCAACGGTACAGGAAGAATTGTATTCAATCCTACTTCGCTTTCGTATGCACAAATACGCGATGACTGCTGACATTACAAAAATGTACCGTCAAATCGAAGTTGACGAGGCAGATCGCAATTTTCAGCTTATTCTCTGGAGGGAGAAACCTACGGATCAGATTAGCGTTTATAAACTGAACACAGTGACATATGGTACTTCACCTGCTCCTTTCTTGGCAACACGTTGCCTAAACTACTTAAGTGACCTGTACAAGAATTCTCATTCAGTTGGAGCAAGGGTTATCCGACATGACTTCTATGTCGATGACCTATTGACTGGAGCTGACAGTCTGAAGGAACTGGAAACAATTCGTACCCAATGTACTGAAATTCTTGATGCGGCTGGACTTAAATTAGCGAAATGGTTTTCAAACCATAAAACGTATGACTCGTCAGACTTCTTTCTAAATGTTAATAATACTGATTCCACAAAGGCGCTAGGTATACACTGGATTCCCCAGAATGATACGCTTAAGTTCCAATGTTGAATGTTTTCATTTTTATATTGCATTTTTTGTTTAAAGTAGTTAAAATAAAACGCGTGCTGCTCATTTTTATTGTTAATATGCAACCCAATGTTGACTTTCGTCAACCTTGCACATTACATACGGTAATCTTAAAAAAACAACAACTTTAATTTTATACAGTTTTTTAGCTTCCAGACTGAACTGGGTTTTTTGATTCTCTCTCTTGCATTTCAAGTCCCAAGTGAACAGCACGCGTTTTATTTTCGATTTTCGAAGTGATTTATTAAAATTTTAATTTCTTAAATAAAGTGTAATTATTTTGAATAAAATACTTTCGTTGTAACTTTCGTTTTTTATAACTTCAATAAATACAAAAATTCTTGTATTTTTTCATTGGCGCCCGAGCAGGGACTTGAAATTAAATAATAAATAATTTAAAAAATTACGAAAAGTGAAATTTAGTGATTATTGTTCGGTGAATGTTGGTGTGGTGAAGTATCAGCACCAGACAAAAACCGCTAATAAAAAAAAAATTTTAAACTAAATTTCGTGAATATATTCTAGAGCTGCAACTGGTAGCATCGTAATCTTGATTCGTTCTTTATGGTTTATTTGCCGCGTGTGAAGTGGTTGTGAAGTGAATATCAGTAAAATTGATTAAAAGGAAAATTCCGCAAGCAGTAACTGGATTTGTAAAATACCAGCATCAGCTAGTGAAAAAACCGCTATTGTAAAAGGAAACACGTGCAGACTGCTGTTATACTGTTCTTCATTGCTGTTCGCTGCCAGCAGATCGCTGCTGTCATTAACTGCTATTGCTCTTCGTCGCTGTTCGCTGCTACTGCATATCGCTGCTGCCATTCACTGCTTCAGCTCTTCATCGCAGTTCGCTGCTACTATACATCGCTGCTGTCATTCATTGCTTCAGCTCTTCATCGCAGTTCGCTGCTGTCATTAACTGCTATTGCTCTTCATCGCAGTTCGCTGCTACTATATATCGCTGCTGTTATACTGTTCTTCATTGCTGTTCGCTGCTGCTGCAGATTGTCGCTGCTATTCACCGCTGCTGTTGGTTTTCGTTTTTTTCTGGATGGCGTGCCACTGTAACACCACTGCCGTTTGCCAGGTAAGAAAGTGCAAATAATGAAATTGTTGTACCAGGTCATGCTCTGACTAAACAAAATAGTCAAGAAAGTATTTTAAATAACTTTGCACTGGTAATTATTTGCACTTTTAAAACACATATATTTTTCTATTTCTATAATAAATTATTTGACAAACGTGAAACAAATTTACGAAGCTGAGGTTGAGCTTCATTAACAAATACGTTCGGTAAATCCAATTATTTAATACAAATAATTGAGTAATTTGCAGGGGCAAATTATATACAAAGTGAATGCATTTTTCGTTTTCGTTTTCGCCAGTTACTTGCAACCACTTTGTTGGAATTTACCCATAATCACAATATTGATTATTTATCGTTTTTTATTATTCTATAAACAAAGTGAGTGCATCTTTCGTTTCGCTAATTTCTCGCGTTTACTTTGTTGGAATTTACTTACAACCGTCGCTCAACAGTATTCAAATACTCTTATCGTTCTTTGCGCTGCATTGCCTTCTCTCTTAAAAAATTTAGTAAATTGTGTTCACTATGTCAACAAAAAAGCGAGCATCATCCCCACAAAAAAATGAAGAATTGGATAAACTACTCCAGCAGCGAGAAACTGTAGTGGCCAGTATCTTGCGTATTAAAAAAGTAATTTCTGAAAAAACTGTTGATTTAAACCCTGTAGAACTGGAATGTAGGTTGGACATTCTCAATTCATACATTAAACAGGCCATGACTTGCCAACAAAAAATAGAGTGTATCAACGAGTTTGATGTATTTCGGCCAGATCTAGAAGAAATCTGCGTTGCTTCGAAATCATTGTTTCTACAGGCGTTAGGTAAAAACCGCAAGTCTAGTATCCCTGATACTTCGCATGAATGCAGCAATCATCGTTCCAGGCTGCCAAGTATGCGTTTACCTAAATTTAGTGGGAAACATTCTGAATACAAAAACTTCATAAGCCTTTTTGAAAGCTTAGTGCACAATGATCAGTCGCTAACTGATATTGAAAAATTCAATCATCTCATTTCGTGTTTGTCTGACGAAGCTCTTGGTACAGTTAAGGCATTTCAACTCACTGAAACTAATTACTCAAAGGCATTAGCTAGTTTAAAAAGAGTTTACGATAACACTTGTCTAATCTTTTTCGATAGTATCTCGCAGCTTTTTGAACTGCCAGAAATGAACAAGCCATCTGCTTCTGCATTACGCAATATCATAGATACTGTTTCTGCCATATATGAGTCCCTATTGTCAATAGGAGATGATAAGAACATTTCAAATGCGATTCTTATTCATTTAGTCATGTCAAGAGTCGATGCCGCCACGAAATCTAAATGGGAGGAACAATTAGATTACAATAAGCTGCCGCTCTGGTCTGATTGCGAGACTGCGTTAAATAAGCGATACCAACACATTTCTGCTGACGAAGCTTCTACGTCAAGGTCTCGATCGAACAGGCCAAAACAAGACAACTGGCAAGGTAAGAATGTAAAATCGTCACTTATGTGCAAGAAAAATAGTTCGCAAGAGGAAAGTAGATGTTTGTTCTGTAATGCGAAGGAACATGTAATAAATTCATGCTCCGCCTTTGCTGCCCTCTCAGTTACTGAACGGTTCAATTTCATTAAATCATCTTCGGCATGTATAAATTGTCTCAAGAAAGGGCACACGGTATCTAGATGCAAGGCGTCACGCTGCAGAGTGTGTAATCGGTCGCACCATACTCTTTTACACCAATATTCTACTAACACTCCTCAAACAGGTTTATCTTATAATCCAGAACAACCTATTATTTCTCGTGCCTCTGTGAATCATAGCTCATCGAATGACGATCAAATTATTCTAGCCACTGCAGTCATAACCATTCAAGGAAAATCTGGAGAGTATCAGCTGGCCAGAGCACTGCTCGATTCCGGTTCTCAAGTCAACCTTATAACCGAGGAACTTGCACAACGACTGCAACTAAAAAAAGAAGCGAAAACTCTAAACCTAATTGGCATTGGTGAAACAAACTCCACAGTACGGCAAAAATTACATGCCACTGTGAGATCACGTATTAACTCTTATGAGTTTTCTACTGATTTTTGGGTAATGCCTTCAATCTCCACTTACCAACCCGACAAATTTGTGTCAATGAGTAATTGGAATGTTCCTTCTAATCTTTCACTTGCTGATCCGCACTTTCACAAACCGCAAAAGATAGATCTTCTACTTGGTGCCGAAAGCTTTTTCGAACTGTTGTCGATTGGACAAATAAAACAAGGTACTAATCTTCCAATTCTCCAAAAAACTTTACTTGGATGGATTGTATCAGGAAAATATAAAGATGTCCCAAGTAATGTATCTAAGATATGCAATTTAATACGCCTTCAAGAAGCAGAGTCAACAGGTGATTTCTGCTTAAACTCTCTTGTGAAAAAATTCTGGGAATTGGAAGAAATTCCCAAGGAGCTCACTGTCAAAAAATACACAATAGAACAACAACACTGTGAGACCAAGTTTCTCAACACAATTTTACGCTTACCTTCAGGGAGGCTTAAGGTGCAGCTTCCTTTCAAGTCCAACCCCAACCTTCTAGGTCAGTCATATGAAACAGCAAAAAATCGTTTTCTCTCACTGGAACGCAGGTTGTCGAAAGACTGTATGCTTCAGAAGCTGTATATGGAGTTTATGGCAGAGTATCGTGACTTAGGTCACATGACATTAACTACTGACAACTTTTCTTCGACACCTCATTACTATATACCGCATCAGTGTGTGTTGCGACCTCAGAGTACCTCGACAAAACTTCGCGTCGTGTTCGATGCTTCATGCCGAACATCTTCACAAGTGTCGTTGAACGACATTCTAATGGTTGGTCCAACGGTACAGGAAGAATTGTATTCAATCCTACTTCGCTTTCGTATGCACAAATACGCGATGACTGCTGACATTACAAAAATGTACCGTCAAATCGAAGTTGACGAGGCAGATCGCAATTTTCAGCTTATTCTCTGGAGGGAAAAACCTACGGATCAGATTAGCGTTTATAAACTGAACACAGTGACATATGGTACTTCACCTGCTCCTTTCTTGGCAACACGTTGCCTAAACTACTTAAGTGACCTGTACAAGAATTCTCATTCAGTTGGAGCAAGGGTTATCCGACATGACTTCTATGTCGATGACCTATTGACTGGTGCTGACAGTCTGAAGGAACTGGAAACAATTCGTACCCAATGTACTGAAATTCTTGATGCGGCTGGACTTAAATTAGCGAAATGGTTTTCAAACCATAAAACGTATGACTCGTCAGACTTCTTTCTAAATGTTAATAATACTGATTCCACAAAGGCGCTAGGTATACACTGGATTCCCCAGAATGATACGCTTAAGTTCCATGGCTGTGGCTCTGAGGATGAGGAGGAGACTGTACTCCATCTCATGTGTCAGTGCCCTTCCCTAGCCAGAAGAAGATTAAAAATCCTTGGATCTCCTTTTCTAACTGACCTGACTGAGTTGTCATCCTGTAATGTTAGGGACCTAGCCAGGTTCATAGAACTGTCAGGTTGGTTTTCCTTTGCATAATGGGGGAGTCGTTACCTTTCTTTCGGCGTTAAATGTATACTGATTAAATCTATATACAAATAACGTTACTCCTGTGGTACCACAACGGGCCTTTATTTGTGCTTAAGTGGGCTTTTTGGGATACAAGGCCGCCACTCCAACCTATACCTATACCTATAGGAGGAACCATAAGCGCAACATTGTTCATAAGGAAAACAAAGAATACTGTGTGCAGCTTGACTACTGTGTGATCATGGCTGAATCAGCATAAACAGTAAGTAAGCTTCAATGTACTTGAAATAGAGTAAACAGGAAGCGTTACTTTGTGTGTAGGATAAATTCCTAAACAAAACTGTGATATTGCGCTTTGTCTTTTATTTGTCTTAATACAAAGTAAGACAAAACTTAATTCGACAAATATGTGGAATAAATCCACATAACACCTCCGCCCTTAAAGAAAGGCAATGACATAGTAATTGACTTTACTTCCAAAAGCAAATCACATCAAACAGGCATGGCCAACCCCAACTTTGACTTCAATTAATCCAAATCAATAACTTTATTAAAACATATATATATATATAACAATATTTAAATTTTCATACAGGTTTTGCTTAACATAAATAATAAAATTTTTTTTATATATGATTAAATAAATTTTTTTTTTATATGATTAGGTTAACTAATTTCTTTCTTACAGTATATGCTTATCGGATATTTGAAATGTTTTATAATAAATTTACAAAATATTAAATATATTTATTTATATATTTACCATTCATAATTGTATTTATTTTTAAAATTATTGTGTTCAACAGTTACTTCGCCATCAGATTTTTCAGTAGTATATACAACAATATTATTCCTTAAGGGATTTGGTGACTCCTTTTTTACATTAAAACATTTATTAAATATATTTATACATAAATTTCCTTTTATACATTTTACAATAATTATTATCATAATTATGGTTATAAATAATGACATTAATCCGTACCAATATGAGTTGGAATTCAATTTAATAGAATTTAGAGACTTTGATATAAAACTTTTCTGATTATTTATTTTAATACTTAAATCATCAATATTTTTAATATTACTAGGTTTTAGTTTAGATAATAATTCAATTTCTTCTATTTCATTAATCTTTATGTTTAAACAGCAATCATCAGAATAACCAAAATATAGGTCGTTAAATACAGTTTCATTTTTGTTATCAGATATTATAATTTTATAATCTACAGTTTCGAACTTACAATTAAAATCAAAATACAATATACCAACTCCATTCAAATATCCTTTTTCTTTAATTTTATTTTGTTTACATTCATATTTATATTTTATTTCATTGGTTACGGCGTACATATATTTATTATCATTTATTTTCATGTATGTCTCTACATTATAAGGTATGTATTTAATTTGACAACGATTACTGTTTCGTTTCATGAAGTTATTTAAAACACAATTTTCTACAGTAATAGTTGATTCAGATATTAATTCATTAGCCAACAGATAGCTATTATCAACAACTTCGAAATCATTTAAATTATCAAACATGGCAAAATATTCCTTATCCCTAGATATTAAAAAATAATTATTTTCTTTTTCTAATATTACCTGTTTATTCTTCTCAAATATTGAAACTGGTATTACCTGATAGGTATCATAAATGTCCTTTTTGACAAATGGAACTAGAACTATTACAACTATAACCTTCTTGCGTTCAAAAGCTTTAATTTTAGAATACTTTATAATTTGGCTGTATGATTCCAAACTAGGTGTATATAAAAGATTTGGTTCATTTTTACTTTTCAGTAATATATCAATAAATTTTTCTAGACTCAATAACATTGGGTGTATTAATTTTAGTTACATGAATAAAATGATATCAATTAGCCTTTCTAATTCAAATTCAAGATCTAAACAACTGCTTAAGCATGATATAGACGATGAAATTTGTTTGCAAACAAGGTTTGCTGGCTATCAAATTGCATCGTCTATACTCAAGTTTGCAAACCAAAATTTGGTTTGCAAACTAGTTTGCAGTGAAATTAAAATTTTTCAATTATTTGTTAAGTTTGCAAACATGTTTACTTGTGTATATCGAAGTTTGCAAACTTCTCATAATTTAAGAATTTTGGTGAGCGTCGGACAAGCAAAGATTACAGAAAAAAATTATTAATTCTTGGTAAAAAGAAAAATAAATGAAAAATAATTAAAAAATTGCTAGACATTAGACAATTATTGAAGAAGTTTATATATTTTAAAAATTATTTTGTGCTAAAAACATTTTTATAGTAAGCTTTAATATTTAAACAATTATTATATGAATAAAAATTTTAAAATGTAACATATTAAAAAATTGAAACAAAAATAATTTTAGTTTAAAAAATGAAATAAATAACAGGTTGCTATGATCATCACCTCAATTTCTTCAGTTTCAATTATTGTTTTGCACTCTGTACTTACTCCGCTGTTGATATGAACGCTGTAGAAAATAAATAAAAATAAAGTTTGCCAACCTTGTTTCAAAGTGTATAGCAAAGCGCATATTCGGTTTGCAAATTTGGTTTGCAAACAAATTTCATCGTCTATATCATGCTTTACTATTTTTAATTCCATTTCTTGCATGTATTCAAATATAGCCATATTTTTACTATTTTCAATGTTCCTATTTTAATTATTATTTTAATAATAATGTTCCTATTTTAATTATTTATTTTTTAATGTTCCTATTAATGAGTTAAGTTTATTTATGAATTTATTGGTAGTATTCTGTATATCTTCGAAACTTTTCTTTATGTTTAAGTTTTGTTCATTTAAATTTTGAATAATTTTAATTTCTTACTTCAACCCTGTTTTTATAAACTCTTCATTATTATTTATATCCGTTATCACCTTATTATAATATTCAGCATCCTCACTATCCATAGTACCAAATAAAACTTTAAGCCCTGATCCTATTATATTTAATATTCCTCTCTTGTTTCTATTTCCCTTCAAACTGGACTTAATTCCAAGCATATTATGTACTACATTTATTTTTTTTTATTAAATTTTTAAAATGTTGTTTTCCAAAAACAATGATCTCTTCACATTCGTGATAGGAATCTATGCAAGTTTTACATGATGTACTTTACTCCCAAGCCAATTAATTTTATCTTCATAAGAAGTTAGATTTACATTAGTAATTATGGATATGTGACCGTCCACGATTCTGGTTTCCTGTACTTTCTTGAAATAGAAGCTTCCTTTCCCATTAATATCCTCGATTTTAGGAGCGAATATAGCTAGAAAAAAGCTGAACAGTTTAAACAAAATTGGTTTTCAATATATCTTTTAATTAGATTTTTTGAAATTTTTCTTGTTCTACGATTTGTTCTTATAAAGACATTAGCTTCGGTAACTTTTACAATGGTATATGGACCAGTAAAAGTATTCTCTAACTTTTTATTTTTTGTAAGATTTTTCACAACTATCTTTTGACCTACTTCATAATTAGGTGTATCTGTTATATTTTTATCATAGATTAATTTTGACTTTTCCTTACAAACTGTTGTATTTTCTTTTACTTGCTTTTCGATGTTCTGTATAATAACTTTTATATTATTGACATATCCCGCTATAGTTACTAAATCTAAAGCGTCAATTCCACTCGGTCTATTTCCTTTCCTTCCAAAAACTATAAGCTGTGGAGGAATGAGTTGTTGTGTTATAACATAAACCTGCAAACTTCATTGCTTCATCCCAATTCGATTTCTCAAACTCAACTGTATTCAAATATTCTTTCAACCTTCCATGAATTCTTTCTATTTGCTTGTGGATGAGCCACACTAGTAGTAATATGTTTAATCTTAAAGATTTTAGCTAAGTCCTTCATTAGTTCATTACAAAACTCTGTACCATTATCTGTTAATATTATTTTTGGAATACCAAAATAGGTAATCCATTCATTTACAAACGCTTTAGCAACAGTTTCTGCGCTTTTATCTTTAAGTGGTGTAAAACGTACATATTTTGAAAGACTGTCTTGTATACTCAATGCGTACACATTTTCTGCTTCAGATATTGGGTAAGGTCCAGTTAAATCCATGCTGACTTGTTCAAGTGCATTAGAAGCATTTAAAACCAATTGCATAGGCATTCTAGTAGGATGTCTGTCAATTTTACCTAATTGACACTTTTTACAAGCTCTTACATAGTCTGCAACCATATTATTTAAATTTTTCCATGTATACTTTTCTCTAATTTTCGCAATAGTTGCTTTTTGTCCGACATGACCACCTATAATACTATCATGATATTCCTTAATTATTTCTTTCATTTTTTGAGAGTCTGTTACCTCGATCATTTTTCCTCTGTCCTGAACATTTTTCTCAACATTGTTTTTAAAGTTTACTTTAACCGATTCTTTTTCATTATTTTCAATTTCTATTTTCTCCTGAGTATGTTCCCTTTTTTATATTCTCGTTTGATCTGTTCGCTACAACAGCTACAACGTTTCTTTTTCTTTTCTTTTCATGTTACTACTAACACATTTCTACTTAAATGATCAGCTACTACATTTTCAACTCCTTTTTTGTATTCTATATCATACATATACTCTTCTAACTTAAGTCTCCATCGTACTAATCTTGATCCAGGGTCCTTTACATTAAACAACCATTTCAATGGCTTATAATCTGTTCTGATCAAAAATTTCTTTACATACAAATATGGTGTGAATACTTTTACGGCCCAAACAATGGCCAAACACTCTTTTTCTGTTGTGCTATAATTTCTCTCAGCACTATTCAAACTTCTGCTAATAAACTGAATTGGCATATCTTTACGGCCACTCTCTTGTGATAGCACCGCCCCCAGACCTTCATTTGAAGCATCTGTTGTAACAATGAATTTCTTTTCAAAATCTGGAAATTGCAAGGTTACTACACTGGCAAGGCTATCTTTCAGTTTACCAAATGCATTGTCCTGCTCTTCCCCCCAAAAAAACTCAACTTCTTTCCTAAGAAGTTTATTAATAGGTGCCGCTATTTGACTAAAACCTTTAATAAATCTTCTATAATAATTTATTGCTCCCATGAACGACTGTATTTCCTTAATACTCTTTGGAGGAGACAATTTTACTATCGCCGAAACTTTATCTGGATTAGGTTTAACACCTCGTTCTCCAATAATATGACCCAAATATGCGACTTCTTTCCTTAGAAATTCACACTTATCTGCTTGTAGCTTGAGATTGGCTTTCCTTAGTTGCTCCAAAACATCTCTTAGTTTTTCATTATGATCAGTTAAATCTTTACCATATACCACAATATCATCCATGTACACAAAACATTTAATTCCTTTTATTCCTATTAGAATGATATCCATCATTCTCTGAAAAATACTAGGTGCATTTTTCAATCCAAATGGCATTCTCTTAAACTCATAATGCCCATGTGGGGTAGTGAATGCGGTTTTCTCGATGTCCTCCTTAGTCATTTTAATCTGATGAAAACCATTTGTTAAATCAAGTGTTGTAAAATATTTAGACATTCCTAATTGGTCTAAAATCTCGTTGATATTTGGTATTGGATATGTATCCGCCACCGTCATTTCATTTAATTTCCTAAAGTCGACTACCATTCGCCACTTAGCTTTTCCAGAAGCATCTTTCTTTTTCGGAACCATCCACACAGGAGAATTCCACGGCTATTTAGAATTCCGTATTACATCGTTTTCTAACAATTTCTTCACTTGATTCTTCACTTCCTCTTCATGTACCTTTGGATATCTATATGTTTTCGTATAAATAGGTTTTACTCCTTCTTGTGTTCTTATATCACAAGTTAATGTATCAGTGAAACTCAATTTTTCTCCTTCTAAAATGAACAAATCACTATATTCTAAAATCAATTTCCTAATTGATTCATTCTCCTCATCATTCATATGATCTACTCTTAAACTCTTTTGTATACATTCACACCTATTTCTTATTTGAAAGACTCTCTCTTTCATTAATTTTTCTTTTTTAGGATCCTTCCTACAATTATCATCAATATTATAATCCCTAAGGTCTTCTACCTTCAACGGAAAATCAATTACAACTTTTTCCTCACATTTATTTATAATACTTACTAAGCATTTTCCATTTCTCATTGTACTAATACAATGAGGAATGACAATTTTTTCATCTTCATAACGCGGAACATATACATCTAATCAATTCTTTTTACCTTTCTTAACCTTAATAGAACGAAAGACTTCCATTCTTGGAGGAACAAATTCTTCAAATTTATTACATTGGAGACTATGTACATTTTTATCAACATAAAATAAATCCTGGTCATAATCTATCTTGCACTTAAAGTGGCCTAAAAAATCAGCTCCGATTATCCCATCATATCCATAAACCAGATCATTTGGTATCACGTGAAAATTCCATCTGTAATTATGCGTTTTGCCTTTTAAATTCTTAATTCCTATTCTAATAGATGCATTTCCTATTGTTTTTTCAGATTTTTTGCCTATACCAACTAATTCTATCTTATTAATATTATTCATTTCTTCTATATATATGCATTTAGATTTAATTAAACTAATACTAGCCCCAGTATCTATAAGGAATTTATAAAAGCATTTCTTATGATCTATTATTATGTAAGGACTTTCTTTACTCACATTTAAGGAAAACGTTGCCTTACTTACGTTTTCTACTTTCGAAAATTTTTGTTTCCTTCCGAAGAAACATTCTTTTGTACTACCTTTGAGTAACATTTATTTGCAAAATGTCCTATTTTGCCACATTTATAGCACTTCATAATTTTTTCTCCTGTGCTATTAGTTTGTTCCTTTTTTATGGTACATTTTGAAGCAATGTGCCCTAATTTTCCGCAATTGTAGCACTTTATTTGTGTTACTTTAACACTGAAATTTCGTCTCACACTTTGTCTGTAATTTATTCTGGATTCTTCATCCTGTGCAAATCTTCCAGCCTCTGACAACGATTGTGGACGACAATTGTTCACGTATTGGCCAATTTCTCCATCTAAGCCATTTATAAATGCATTTAAAACGATCTTAGTTTCAATATAATTATAAACAGCTTCTCTAACACTATCATCCTGAGTTTCTATTTTTGCATCAGCTCCCAATTTCCTAGACATGGTTTCCATAAATAATTGGAACTGCCTAACTGTTCGTCCCCCTTGTCTAGTAGATATCAGTTCTCTATATAAAGCTAGTGTACTATCACTGTCTTTATAGTTCTGTTTGAGTTGAGTCTTAAGTTCATTCCAATTGCTTATAACTTTATTTTCTAATATTAATCTTGCGTTTCCTGATATCTGTGACTTTATGTATTTAAATAGGAAATCTTTTTGATGCGGCTTTGCTACGCCTATAGCATCATCGCAAGCGGAGACAAATGTGTAAAGCTCACTTTTATCGCTTTTAAACTCAGGTATTAATTTTATTAATGTATTAATATCCACCATCTCTTCTAATCCACTCGAATTACTAGAATTACCAGAATTACCTGAACTACCTGAACTTCCTACATTAACATTGTTATTTGTTGCCATTATGAATTTTATACAACGTAAAATATTACACGAAATTATTGACAAAAACTATTATTAACTTCTATAAACTCCAATATATATATGTATATATATATTTTCTTTTAACAATATTAATTTATATTGATTTCTATAAACAGCAAAATTTAATTTAGTTTCACTTATATGTGTTTTTTTTTTTTATAATTCATAAATCAAATACTGTTACTTATAAAAATAGTAATAATTATCATTAGATAATTTTAGATAATTAAATTTGACATTTAGTACAATAATAACAAAATTTAATATTAAAATTTTGGTACATTACCAGCTAAGTGAAACCCATAACATCAGAATCATCTTCATTTTCGAATTTGCTCACCAGATTTGCTTCTTAATTGCAGAACACCAGATTTCTTCCCGATTTTTTGTATTTCACCACCTTCTCCTTTTTACGTTGAGTGTATTTTTGAACTGCTTTTCTGTTATATATATTTTCACTATTGTCTTGTCTTTTACACGATAATTAATTTTGTATATTCTACTTTTTCAGTATATCATAACACATTCAACTCAGCTATTTTTGTTCCGCACCTGAACTTTCTGATCTCACTTTATTTCTTGATTGGCAAATAAATATTTCAAAAGTTAATTTTCTGTTAAATTTTTTAATAGTGCACAGTTTTATTAAAACTTATTGTTTGTTTTTTATTTTTACTGTCAATAATAATTATCCTTGTTGATAATATAATTTCACAACATATATTTATTTTTTTTTTATTCGTTTCAGTTACTCGAAACACTCCTTTTAACATTTACTCGTACCGTATACTAATTTTAGTAAATTAAAACACTTTTTAATTAATTTTTTATTTTCAACCGAAAATTCTATCTTTACCGCTGCCACCAATTTATTTTGTTATGAACTTAAACAACGTGTTGATATTTCGTTGGCTTGACTCGAACTGAACTAATAGAATCAAACAAAAGCTAACCAAACCAAATCAATTATGCTGAGATTTCCATTCTTAAGATAAGTGCGGTGATGTTTGTCATATGTAAGTTGATTCCTATAGGAGGAACCATAAGCGCAACATTGTTCATAAGGAAAACAAAGAATACTGTGTGCAGCTTGACTACTGTGTGATCATGGCTGAATCAGCATAAACAGTAAGTAAGCTTCAATGTACTTGAAATAGAGTAAACAGGAAGCGTTACTTTGTGTGTAGGATAAATTCCTAAACAAAACTGTGATATTGCGCTTTGTCTTTTATTTGTCTTAATACAAAGTAAGACAAAACTTAATTCGACAAATATGTGGAATAAATCCACATAACACACAGTATAAAATCAAGAAACATTGCCCTTTCAGTTTTATCAGTGAAAACAGTTTTAACATGTAAATATTTATATATACAATAAAATAATTAATATTTAACAATTATAATTAATTCAGTTAGGTAACTACGGTTACTGCCTGTCTTTAATACAATTCTGTTTTCAACTGATACCGGTGTTGATAACGTGGTTTAAGCTATTTAAAATACATTTTGGATAATTAAGTACTTAACATAACATAATGTAAAACAAAAAATAAAAAACTTGGAAATTTCTAACTTATTAAACAGTAACTAAAAAGTTACAATAAAATTATTATATTTAATGATGTCGTTAACACAGTTTAAATGATTGAGATCATTAATTAAATTCGATTATCCATACAATGAGCTTCCGTGCTTTTTACTTAGTTGAATATAAACCAAGCGATATTTTTTTTTTTCATTAGTATATTTATTAAATCTTTCTAAATAGAAATTGACAATAATTTTGTAAATCTTAAAAAACTAACATGTATGCTATTAAGCTAGGGTATTGATATTTATCAATGATTTTCTTTTAAAGCGATTGGATACAACTTGAGTCTCTTTCGAAACTTATGTGTATATTGTAAGAATAGAATTTTTTACCAATTTCTAACCTACATGCAACTAGTATGCAGTTGATATCTGAAATAAAAATTGGTTAATTTTTATTTGTTTTATTAAATATAATTAACTTACTAAAAGTCATCACAGCATGCACGCAACTACATCACAATAACACAATAATAACTACCATGCACCTTTATTATTGTTAATGCTAAACAATGAAATAAATTCCTGTGATTTACTTCTCAATTACAATCTATACATAAACTAGATAATTTTTATTTAAAATTTGTTTTTTTAGTTTACTAAAACTTCTGTTAAATTAAGTTTTCGTATGTGTACTGCGTTATCACCACAATTACATTGAAAATTCAAAAGAATACAAAATATATTTAAATAAATAAATATTGTACCTACCTTATTTATTTATTATTTATATTGATACTTTTTAATATTTAAAATTTATTTTATTTTAATAAATAAATATAAATATTAAAAACTGACACTACCGACACTAAGGTAAACACGATTCTAAACAAAACAAATGCAGAATACAATAAACGTCAAAAAAAAACTTTTGAGCAAAAATTGATGCGCGCGTATCATTAAAAGAACTGCGGCGAAAGCGCAAAACAACAACGGCTTCAAAAATGCAAACCAGCTGTAAACTAAGCTTTGCGCTACATTACAGTTTGGTCGAATGCGTATATGAGACGAAGCATTTGTTTGGGAAAGGCAGTTAGTGATCGGCATGCCAAGTAGACAGAAGCACGCAGAAGCATTCGAAAGCATTACCAGAGGACTGATATAATCAACTTCCCAAGGCAGCCCACGGGACTAAGTATAAAGGAAACATCTAAACCTTTTTTTTTAATATTTATTGTTGGCGCAGGTGAAATCAAAAAACACGTCTTTCCTTAAGAAAGCTTTATTAGAGAAGAAGTAAAAATACAAAAAGTAAAAATACAAAATTAAGAAATAAGTTAAACATAAAATGATGGGTTGCAATGTAAATAATGGAAAGTTGCATTCCTTAACAAATTCCATCTCAAACCATCAAGTTTGTTTAATATATTCATATAATATGTAAATCAAAATAATCAAAAATTCATTTTTAACATATCTACTAATTTGAAATGTCTGTCAGCACAAAGACCTTTAGTAAAGATGTCAGCTACATTTTCACTTGATGAAATATATTGGACGTTTATTTCTCCTGCTATGTGTTTGTCTCGAATATAGTGATATTTTATGTCGATATGTTTACTTCTTTTATGAAAAGCGGGATTTTTTACAGCAAATAACGAACTTTAATTATCACTGAATATTGTTGTTACTTCGTTTACTGAATTTTTAAAACCAATTTCTCGCAATAGACTTCTGATGAAACACACCTCTTTAACTCCCAAACACATAGCTATATATTCTGCCTCCATGGTGCTAAGTGCAACCACACTTTGTTTTCTCGATTCCCATGCTATGAGATTTTCACCGAGAAAAATTGCAAATCCGCCATAAGAACGACGATCAGTAGTATCTGCAGCCCAATCGGCATCTGAAAAACAAACTAATCCCTGACTATTAGGTTTATAAGTTAACATACCCTTAGGATTTGCTCGCAGATATTTGAGTACTCGTTTTGCAGCTATAAAGTGCTCTTGGTGGGGATGTGTACTGAACTGCGCCAATTTAGACACTGTATGAGCAATATCTGGTCTTGATACTACGGCTAAATAATTCAAGCTCCCAATTAGTGATTGATATCTTTTAATATCTGCACCTGTACAGTTTTCAATACAGCATTTTTCCAACACTGTATCTTTAGCAAATGGGGTTTGCACTCCTTTGCAATCATGCATATTATTCGCTTTAAGAAGTTCCATCGTAAAATAATTCTGATGTATCCTAATTTCGCCTAACTGTCCTTCTCTTGTGATTTCCATACCCAAATAATTTTTAATAGGACCTCGATCTACTATTTCAACTATTGTTCAGTCTACTATTGTTTCAGTCCATAAATAGCTTTATTTAATTTACATACCTGATGTGGAGATTTTTCATTTATAAATCCATCAGGTTGCTTCATATAGACATCTTCTGCAAAATCTCCATTCAAGTAAGCTGATACTACATCGAAATGTTTTATAAATAGTTTGTACTGTACCGCAAGAGATAATATTAAACGATAAGAAGAATGCCTTGCAACCGGCGCATAAGTATCTGTGTAGTCTAACCCAAACTTCTGTGTGCATCCTTGTGCCACTAAACGAGCCTTATATTTTTTTCCGGTTCCATCAGGATTATATTTGATTGTGAATACCCATCTTGAACCTACCACATTACTGCCCATAGGACGGTCTACTAAGGTCCAAGTGTTATTCTTAGTAAGTGCGTTGTATTCCATCTGCATCGCAGCTTTCCATTTAATTTGATCATCTGAATGTACTGCCTCTTGCAAAGATTTCGGAACCTCACATACTATATTAATGACGTCCGTTGTTTCATCGGCACTCACCTCTTTGGTGTTTTGAAAGCTTTAGGTCTTAATCGTTTCGAATTCCAAATTAATTCTCCAGTTTTATTACTTAGCACAGACCCTTCATTGTTGCTTTCTGAATCATCACTGCCTGCACTTTCAAACACGTTGTTTTCATATTCGGTGTCTTTAAATTTATTCTCACGATCTTCCGTTACATTTTCACGTTCAACGACCAATTGATCACATTTTTTATTTTTTTCAATTGTCCAGTAATTCAAACAATTCTTCATTGTCACTGTTTTCTTCGTTAAACACGGCGTTTGATTTTTGGCTTTCAAAAAATATTACATCCCGAGCTATTACTAATTTCCGATTTTTAGGATTATATAATCTATATCCTTTTGAATTTGACGCGTAACCGACGAATATCATTTCTTCACCTTTAGATTCGAGCTTAGACTCTCTCTGACGTTTATTTAGTACGATAGCTTTGCAACCGAAAATTTTAAAATATTTTACACTTGGTTTTCTGTCGAACCAACATTCGTACGGAGTTTTATTATTTAATACTTTTGTCACGGACCGATTTCTAATATAAGCAGCAGTATTAATGGCCTCTGCCCACAAATTTTTTGGTAAGACAGTTGAATTCAAAAGACACCTTGACATCTCCATCAGTGTTCTATTGATACGTTCCGCAACACCATTTTGTTGAGGAGTATAACTTACTGTGGTTTCGTGCACAATACCATGTTTATTGAGCAATTCATTAAAATCTTTATTTACAAATTGATTCAAAAGACTTTAAGGCATCCGATTTTTTAGAAATAAAATCGACATGCAGGTATCTAGAAAAATCGTCCATAAATGTAATAAAATATTTTGCTCCACCTTGAGATGATCTCCGTATTGGGCCACATATGTCGCTATGAATTAGCTTTAGTACCTTTGTTGTACCCACATTCGCGTATTTTGGGAATGGTTGTCTAGTAATTTTTTCAATTGCACAAATTTCACAATTATATTTTTCATTATTTTTAATCATTGTTTTATTTTCATTTAGTTTCATACCGTGAACTATATTTTTTGTGGATAATTTTATTAAGTCTCGGAAGATTAGGTGGCCGAACCGACGATGCCACATTTCAATTTCACTAATTTCCAAAGATAACGCGTGTATTTTTTTATTAAAATTAATAACAAACAAACCGTCCTCTTTAATAGCACTAAACAATATTTATTATCTTTGTTTTTTACAATTGCTTTATTGTTTGCAAAATTTACCGAATTACCATTTGAAATAATTTTGCTAACGGATAATATGTTAGTATAAATTTTTGGAGCATACAAAACGTTTTGTAGCTTCAACGTTGTATTTTCTGCAGTTATAAGAATATCACCCATCCCTTCTGCGTCTATACACTCACCTGATGCTAAAATTATATTTTGCGATGATCGAGATATATTAAAGAAATGTTCGCTGTTGTTGCTTATATGCGTAGAAGCACCGCTATCCAAAATCCAACTTGAGAGTTTTGGTTTTTGTTGGTTGTTTACTAAACTTAGCGCAACAGGTTCTTTGTTATGATTTTTAAAAAAACGATCAGCTTGAATATGACCTCTCTTTCCGCAATTGTAGCATTTCACCTTGTTTTTTTGTTTAGCATCACGAGTGAAATATTTATTTCGTGTTTCATTTTTCTCAAATTTTTTAGTTCTTTTAGAATTCGCAGTAAATACCCTATCGCCAGTATCTTGATCGCTCCTTCTTATTTCCTCTTCTAATAATCTTGCCTTTAAATTATCCAACTCCGGTAATTTATCTCTGCTTTCTATTGCAACTGCAAAGTTTTCCATATTGCTTGGAAGACTGCATAATAGTAAGATGTTAATGCTGTTAATGAATCCGCAATGTTACAAAATTCATTTAACTGCGGTAAATATTTTTCCGAGCTGCTGAAGTTAAACTTGATTAGTCTTTTTAATAAAGAGACTTTTCTTGCGGGTCCACTCGCATTATATATATTTCGTAAGGCATTCCATGCCTCAAATGCCGTTTTACAGTTTTTAATGTGTAACAGTTCTGAACTTTGTATGCTTAAATTTATATAAGCAAGAGCTTTAGCGTCATTTCTTTCCCAGTCTTTCACACTGTTATCTTTTGGTGTACTTGTTACATCCCATAAATCCTGCGTTATTAATAAGCTCCTCATTTGAATGGAACATGGACCATAATTGTCCCCTTTAAGCTTCTCTTCATTATTGATTTTAATTTTATCAATTCACTTTACCAATCACCTTTGTAATACTGTCGACAAACGACTTTAGGTTTCATATTTACCTTTTTAATAATTTTAATTTCAATTTTAATTTCGACCACGTTGCCTGGACCCATAACCTATGTTGGCGCAGGTGAAATTAAAAAACACGTCTTTCCTTAAGTAAGCTTTATTAGAGAAGAAGTACAAAAAGTAAAAATACAAATAGCAAGAAATAAGTTAAACATAAAATGATGGGTTGCAATGTAAATAATGCAAAGCTGCATTCCTTAACATTTATATATATAAGTATATCCTTACACGGTAGCAAATATAAGCGTGAACACGTTTATATCTTGTTACGAAATCATGATATAAAGCGTGCACATGTTAAATTCCACCTATACTACCGTACATAAGCGTGAACACGTTTATATTCTTCCAAGGTTGCAAATATAAGAGAAAACTACAGCAAACACCAAAGAACGATACGCTGGCTATTATCGAATATCCTGTAATAGAGCACCACGCAAATACAATATAAACATAGAATAAATAAAGACTGTAAGATTTAAGTAAATTCATTAATAAATAAAGATTAAAAATTTAAACTTGAAACGCAGTTTTCTAATATTTATAAATTTTATTGTAACGACCCAGGACAACCCCTGAGTTTTACCCCGGCGCAAGGAGCGACGAAAATTGTATATTGAAATATTGAAAATATTGGCGAATAACTTCTTTAAGAGTTGGGTAATTTAGGTCATTGCGTAGGTTTTTGTTTTTAACATACCACGTTTATTACACAATATTATTGTAATGAACCTGTTAATTTCTGTTTTATCAATTTAACTTTATTCTTATCGGAAGTCAAAAGTGAATTAATTTCTAAATTTTTACAAATGTTAAATACAATTAATCAAATAAGAATAGCCTACTATTCAATTATGATTATACATTTCCAACATTCTCTTGGACCTAATTTTTGAAACTACTAAAATAATGTTTAACATGACATTGAATTTTGTTTATACTAGATTAAAACGAACAGGTTGTCTTCTCTTTCTAACCGACCGTCTTAATTGAACTGGCAACTGATCAGTGTGTGTGGACCCATATCTGTCGTTGGACTTCACTTTGTCGTCTTTCTCTCTTTGATTCTGTTCCAAGTCAGATCCAGTAATGGTTTTTGTTTTATCGGTCCCCATTTTGTCGTCTTTCTCTGTTTGACTATATTCCGGGTTGGATCCAGTATTAATTGTTGTTTCCTCAACCGGTGGTGTCCGACTACCGAAATCTAAATCAATATCAACATTATCTGCCCTAAGCTGAATTGAATGCGATGACGACAAATTTCGACGTATTTGATTTTGATGTCGTTTTATGTAACCATTTTCAGTTTGAATAAAATACATTTTGTTTCCCAGCAATTTCTGTATCACGGCCCTGATCCATTTATGCGGTCTCGAATAATTACGAACTAACACTTTCTCTCCAACTCCGAATTTGCTTCTATTTTGAGTTTTCATTGTCTCCATAACTTTCGGGAACAACGCCGATAAAATGGTTCTTGGTTGCCGCCCATGTAACAACTCTGCTGGCGATTTATCGGTTGTTAAGTTTGGAGTAGTTCTATACGTTGTAAGATATTTATACAACGCTTTGTCAATATGTTGTTCCTCTTTCATAATTTTTGTTACTGCTTCCTTAAAAGCTCTCACATGTCTTTCCGCTAACCCATTCGAAGCTGGATGAAAAGGAGCAGACGTGAGATGCTGAATTGCGTTCATTTCACAAAACTTTAAAACTTCATTGGACGTGAATTGTGTTCCATTGTCTGTCACAATAGTGCACGGAAGACCTTCGATAGAAAAAATTTTTTGTAGAGCTCCAACTGTTGTTACAGCTGTTATTGTTAGTTCCACAATATATGGAAATTTTGAATATGCATCCACAACTATGAGCCACATACGTTTAAAGAATGGACCCGCGAAATCCAAATGAACTCTTTCCCACGGCCTACTAGGTTCTGGCCATGCAGAAAATTCTCGCTTTGGTTGACTTGCACCTTGTTGACAAGATGAACAATCATCATGAATACGTTCTATAGCTTTATCAATAAGAGGAAACCACACATATCGTCTTGCCATCTGTTTCATACGACCTTTACCCCAATGACCCTCGTGTAACAAATTTAATACTTGAGATTGCAGTGCTTTCGATTGCACCACTCTAGTATTTTCAGCTTGAAGAAGTAACACTCCAGTCTGAAATGATAAGCAAAATCTGCGATTAAAGTACGGTTTGATACTACCTTCAGATTTCGGCAATTGTTCAGGCCAGCCATCTTGTACATATCTGCTGACACGTTGAAGAGTGTTGTCATTAGCAGTCATATCCTCTACTAATGTTGCATTTACTGGAAGGTAATCCCCAGCATTTTGATAAACAATATCGACATCATCTAACATCACAACTTCCTTTCTATCAAATTGTATGTCATCCCCACACGGCAATCTGGAAAGAGCATCAGCGTTAGCATTCTGAGATGAACTTTTGAACCGTATAATGTATTCATATGCTTGAAGTACAATAGCCCAACGCTGTAAGCGATACAACGCCATCACTGGCAACTTTCTACCCGGATTAAACAGTGTTGTCAACGCTTGATGATCAGTTATTATTTCAAAACGTCTTCCATAAAGATATTGATGAAACTTGGTCATTCCGTAAATTATTGTTAATGCCTCTTTTTCGATTTGAGAATAGCGTTCTATATGTTTATTATTATATATAACATATCAAAGGCTATAAATAAATACGATAGGCTTAAAATAACTTAATGTCTGAATTATGCTATACACAGGCGCAGGAATATGACTTGAACGCAGATATTTTGCAGGCGTAGTAATATTATTAAACAAGGTTTGATTCACACCAGTGTAAATAGTATTATTTAAACACCAGTTAATTTATAGGCACAAGAATATCATTTAAACGCGATTGCCTCATAGGCATAACACTCAAAAGATAATTATTTGATAAAAAGAAACATTTTGGTACGTGCTTATCAGAATTCGGGGGTAGGTAAGGGAAATACAAATCAGTGAAATACAAAACTTCTTCGCCTCAAATGTCAACCTCACCTTCTCGTGGTACCCCCTGTTTTCACAGACGAGGGTCTGGCGTCCGAGTATACTGCGGAATAACCGTTTTTATCATCTTGCTTTAATAGAAAATGGTTCGAACTGACCAGCAAGGGGCAAGGTTGGAATGGGAATGGGGATTTTACGAGCTCACAAGGTGACCGTATTATCTACTCAGAAATGAAGAACGA
This sequence comes from Teleopsis dalmanni, assembly GCF_002237135.1. NCBI lineage: Eukaryota > Metazoa > Arthropoda > Insecta > Diptera > Diopsidae > Teleopsis > Teleopsis dalmanni. The sequence continues at coordinate 94,399,189 of NC_051846.1, read as the reverse complement.
GAGCGACCCCAACTTTCGGGGCGTTGGAATCTACTTTAACAGAAAAATTCGAAATTGTCTTATTAGCTGTAAGCCAATCTCAGAACGCATAATCTCTGCACGTATTAACGCTAATATTGGCCAAATAACAATAGTACAATGTTACGCACCTACTGGCATTTCTGAACCGGAATTAATAGAAAGGTTCTACGAAGAACTTAATCGTACGCTAGAAAACGTACCGCGAAATGATATCGTAATACTCATGAGTGACCTAAATACACGTATTGGAAACGATAATAAAGGGTTTGAGAGAATCATGGGTCCACATAGCCCAGGCTCACGTACTGAGAACGGTGAACTTATGCTTAAAATTTGTTTAAAGTATAATCTCACGATCGGTGGTTCCTACTTCCCACACAAGATTAATCATAAATTAACATGGAGATCGCGAGACTCCAGAACTCTCATTGAAAGTCAAATCGATCATTTCTGTATTAGTAAAAAATGGTTCAAATGTCTACAGGATGTTCGAGTACGTCGAAGCGCCGAAATAGCATCCGACCATTTTATGCTAGTCACTGATATGAAACTTACTTTGAAAAAACGACAAACTCGCACACCTGGGTTGAAACGAAAAAAGTACAACATATCCCGGCTCGCCAATGATAATACGAAAGAAAATTTTATTAGCAGCATTTTAAACAAAAGGCCTCAAGTAGAAGCTCAAGGGAACTCTATCACTGATATAAGTGATTGGAGCAGCTGGACGGAAAGCCAAAGAATGGCTTACAGCTGCATTTTGGTCTCATGTTGAAGAAAGACGCCTTGCTAAATCATAATTAATTAATGCCGTAAATGTTGAGAAGAGAGCTTTGGCACAAACCTTATACCAATCTCTAGTGAAAAATGTTGAGCGAAAGGCCAGAAACGACAAACGCAGTTTTATAAACAGTCTCGCTGCTAAAGCGGAAGCAGCAAGCCTACGAGGCGATTTGAAAACAGTGTTTAATGTCACATGAAAGCTTACAAATAAACAAGTTTTAAATAATGTCCCCATAAAGGACAAAAATGATAGACTACTAACTACGGCCGATGATCAAATTACTCGCTGGTGCGAAAACTTCGAGGACTATGCGGACGACATAGTTTTACTTTCGTCAAATAAAGAGCATATGCAGGCAAAAATTGATGCCCTTGAAACTACAGCTGCACTGGTGGGTCTACGAATCAACATAAGTAAAACAAAGGCATGCATAATTAAATCAAATCAAGCTCCTACTTTCACAATCAGTAACACAAACATTGAAACTGTTGAAAATTTCTGCTACCTTGGAAGCATAATAAATACAACGGGAGGCGCAACCAAGCGAACTATCTCCGAAGTCTAAGATCAATATATATAACGCATGTGTCAAATCGATTTTGCTATATAGCTCTCAAACATGGATGGTGAGCATTGAAAGTAGCCGCATGCTGCAGTCCTTGCACCACATGGAAAAGAACAATCCGGCAGGAAACTAATAAATCATTTAACGAATTGAGACATTTAGCATTAAACAGAAGTACTTGGCGATTCTATGTAAATAGTCTATGTTCCTGATGGCATACGGCTTATATTATTATCAGGATTCCGATGCCTATCTAGTTACCAGTTTGTTTCTCGGCGTGGTTTCCTCGGCTCTCCTTCTCCTTAGATCAACGCCATAATCACGTACTAGACATTACTTTTTAAAGAGGACTTTCATAGAGTACTATTACAGCGTTCTATAAAGTTTCTCCATCTGGTCGCTTCTGATTTAGGGATTAAATCCATTAAAAAATATTGTAATGCTTGCATCAACTCTTACATATACTTCAATAGCTTAACTACATGTTCAATGCTATCCTCGTAACCTGCTGGTTTTTAGAAATGTTTTTATCTAGGTCACCATTCAAGAACACTGTTTTAATGTCAATTTGTCTAGAACTATCATAGGACTAGCTGTCATAATCAAAACACAGCAAATTACAGTAATAGCATTGACAGACGAGCGCACTAAATTATCATTAAGCAGCCCTAAATTATCGTTTTAAAAATACCCTGACAGACGGTATAAATTATCATTAAGAAGTTGCTGTATATTTTTTGGTATTGAGAAAGCAAGAGAATTTTAAATTCAAAATGGATAAGCAAGAACAATTAAAGAAACTTGCTTTAATTAAATATAAAATATATAAAAAAAATATGAAATATATCAAAATATAACGAGTACTTACATTTACCAACGTTTACAAATATGTTTTGTTTACATTTTGACAACCAAATAGTTTGAAATTTGTTCCATTTTTTATTTCGTTTCACTTGCATATGCAGCATTACCATTTCTAAAAACCTAAATGACGAATAAATTGGGTTAAATTCGGTCGTTTAAAGACCATAAATGATCATTTAAAACTGCTAAATGAGCAAATAAATTATAATTTAGCCCCTTAATGATAATTTAGCTCCCGTCTGTCAATGCTATAAAATTCGTGTTGTGTAAATCCTTCTAGTTCCTTGATATCTCTTAGCCCTTCGTTTATTATAATGGCTATAAAATTCTGTTTTATTCGACGATTTCAATTTTCCGAGTTCATCCATTTCACAACCGATTTTGGTTGGTGGCAGGCCATTAGATATCTTCCATGTACCTCAATTAACGATTTTTCGCCGTTTTGCTATCATATTTCTCACAAGAACCCTAGTATACCATAGAGGAGTAGAAACTAAATCCATCCCGCCGTATTTAGGTAATTTAGTAGGTTAATCTTCATCGGTGATATTCTGAACGCTAAAGTCGGGCATTCACAGAGAATTGTATTATTGTTTCTTTGTCCTGCGGGTTTTCACAACTTCTGCAGTGAGAGTTACGGGAAATGTGCAGTTTCTCTGCTTGAGTTTCTACACACCAATGACAAGTAATAACTGCAGTAAGCCTTGCAATGTTCACGCAGTCTCTTTTAATGAGTTTCGAGGATTTATTTTTATTATAGGTGGGCTATGTTTACCTGGAAGTCGCACATGACCTAAGTGTTTCCATCTATTATTGGCAAGTTGCAGAAAGTAGAGGAAGGTAGTTCTTTTAATGGTCTCTGAGGTAATATAAACTGGTACCGCCTGTGATGCTTCCAGGGAGGCACCAGAGCGGACTAAACTGTCAGCTTTCTCGTTCCTTACGATGTTTTTATGTCCAGAAACCCAGATGAGGGTAATATCAGCCAACCGATTTAGCTTCTCTACATTCCTTTACTATCTTTGATTTTCTTATGAAAGATTAAAAGGCGTTAATTGCTATCTGTCTGTCAGTGAAAATGGCAACACTACATCTGTCCTCGATGTGACTTGCAATTTGCCGGCAGGCTTCTCTAATTGCTAGGATTTCAGCCTGAAAAACCGTATCCTCATTAGGTAGCTTAAGAGAATTATTAATGTTTTCAGATGATACGAAGATTCCTGCTCCTGCCCCACAGTTCATTTTCGAGATATCATAGTTTGCTACGAAATTTTTCCTTTTCCATTTATTTCTTGAAGGGAATATTGTCCGAAAATTTCTTTCGAAGCCTATGAACGGATTCAGATAATCCGATGTCATCCTATACAGACGGTTTGGAACTCTACGTAGAATCTGGCTCCATATGTTTGTTCTGACCAGACGCCTGTTAGTTTCAGTGTAAGAGCGCTGTTGCAAACCATATTTTTGTTGTTGAGATCGATATGTAGCAGGTGTAGTATCACGTTTAAGGCGTTCGAGAGAGTCGTTCTAAAAGCTCCTGTAATAGCTACACTTGCCGTCCTCTGAATTCTGTTAAGTTTATCGATATCATAACTCTTATTTAGAGCCGGCCACCAAACGACAACACCATACGTGAGAATTGGATATACAATTGCAGTGTAATATTGGGACGAATCCCTCATTTTTTGCCAAACATTCTTTTGCAAGAATAGAAAGCTATACATGCCTTCATGATACAAAGAGCGACATTGTGTTTCCAGTTTAGCTTACTATCCAACAGAATTCTTAGATATTTGGCTTTTTTAAATTTTAGTTGCTGCCCATTTACTGAAGGCAACCTGAAAGCCGGTTTTTGGGTTTTGGTGGTAAACAGCATCATTTCAATTCTTCCTGGCTTAATACGTAGTCCACAATCTGTGGCCCAGGTACTTATCTTAATCAAGGCCCTTTCCATAATATCCTTATTATGTTAGGGAACATACCTGACACTAGAATAACTACGTTGTCCATTCACAGCATTACAGTACTGGTGAAATAACCCCTCCTTGTGGCGTACCTCTACTGACGTGTTTAATTTGGGTTGTGCTGCCTAGCTTTGACTAAATAGTCCTTGTTTTTATCATAGTAACTATTCAATTTTTTAACTCTTCCTCTAAACCTATTCTGGAAAACGAGTCATATATAACATTATTACATTGTTAAAAGTCTCCTAAATATCTAAAAAGGTTGCGAGTATTGTTTAAAATGAATCGATTTTTCTACAGTAAGAATGACTTCATGTAGAGCTGTATCCGTAGATCTACCTTTGAAGTAAGCATGCTGGGATTTAGGGATTGCAAAACTTTCTACCTTTTGTCTTAGGTGAAGCTCTATCACCCTCTTTATTGTTTTTAGTAAGAATGAAATTAGACTAATCGGCCTGTAATCTTTGGCGGACTTGTGTGCAGTGTGGCTGCTACTGCCTACATTAGTTGATATGACGGTTTCGACTTGCTCGATTTCTTGACTTGATGTCAGTTGCTCGTCTTCGGAACTGGTAGCTAGTTCTGTGCTTGTTTTTTGAATACTGATTTTTTTAAAAAATTCTATATATATTCCCACGAGTGTACGGGAGAGAAAGGCCGGTCAAAGCATAGCCCTATTTACTTCGGAAAGGCTAAATGAAACCGGAGGTCACCAGGTATCCAGAATCTACTGTTCTAACACATACTCACGTAGTGCCATTCATCCTTGCAAGGTCGTTCATACATACATCCCGAATTACGGATTTTATCAAGTTTTCCTCTCTAGATCCGCCACAATATGTGGCTCTGCACCACGTATGGATGATCTTGATTCATCATGAACCCTTGTAGAAAAAGTCGTGGATAACTATATCAGGAATACTACACTGAAAGAAACTCGACTACACAGCTGCCAACACGGCAAGAGGGCAAGTCAGTCGACAGAAACAGCCATGTATCAAATAAATAACATGATTCAGGACAGCTTAGATAAGAAAGAAATAGCAATCTGCACTTTCTTAAATATTAAAGGAGCCTTTGATAACACTTCATATGAGGTCATAAACTCAACTATTTCTAAAAGAGGAATCAATGGCACACTTTCATGCTGGATGACCAATATGCTCTGCACCAGGAGAGTAGAATTTCCGACCACTGATGGCAATATTTTTGCAAACACTCGCGGGGGTGTCCACAAGGTGGAGAATTATCACCCCTAATGTCGAGTATGGTAGTGGATGAACTATTGATAAAACTGGATAGGAATGGCTTAGAATCCAAGGATACGTCGATGATGTGATAATAATCGCAAAGGAAAATTCGAACATACTCTGTGCAAAAGAATCCAGTTAGGCCTAAAACTAACAAAAGAATGGTGTGATTCTGTTGGGCTGAAAATAATTCCAGCAGAAACAAACATTGTAACATTCACGAGAAAATACAAAATAAAAAATCTTAAAAGGGATAAAAATAAAACCACAAAAGTAGGTAAAATTTTTGGGTATAATTTCAGACAAAACTTATTATGGAAATCTCACACCCAAGAAATAACAAAAAAGGCAACCAAAGCCTTTATGACATATATATCCATCGCAGATGAAAATTGGGGATGTACACCAAAGTCACTGCGATGGATATATATAGCAATAATCAGAGCTATAGTCACTTACGGATCAATAGTCTGGCAAAACTGCACAAAACAGCAAAGTGTTATCAACACACTCAACAAGGTACAGCATCTTGCATGTATAAGCATAACAGAAGTAATGAAAACATGTCCCACGTCATCAATTGCAGCACTCCTGAAACTCACATCTCTTCATATATATGTGTAATAACAGGCAAAGAGGGCTGCTCTAAGTATAATCGCAAACAGGATGACTGGTTTTAAAACTAACAGCGAAAATTTTGATGCTCTGGCTGCACATATCCCAGAATCTGAAATGCAAATGAACAGGATGATTGTAAAGGATGATAACTTTATAAAAAACTTCGAAATTAAACTTGGCAACAAAAAAAAAATACGAAAATTATCCAAAACCCACATAATAACAGAAAATATGACAACATGGTATACAGACGGGTTCCTCATCAATTAGGGAGCGGGAGCTGGTGTTTACGGACCAGGCAAGAGATACTGGGAAGCACTGGGGAATAATGCAACTAGCTTTCCAGCGGAAATATAATCGATAGATAGATGCGCCAGTTTCAACCTTGAACGTAACTACCGGAATCGTGATATCGCAATACTGACTGACAGCCAGGTAGCTATAAAGGCACTCATATCCTACCAGGTATTATCTAAACTAATATGGAAGTGCATTGACAAGCTGAACATGTTCGGTTGGAACAATCAGGTGCACTTAATATGAATTCCGGGACATGCTGGTATTCAGGGCAATAAAATAGCAGACAAACATGCAAGAAGAGGCACAGCCTCAAGAATGATGGCCCAGAACCATTCTGTGGTCTAGATAAAGGAACTCTATCTATTCTTATGAATGGAGCAGAGAAAAAAGAAAGAGAACTCTATTGGGAAAGGATACCAGGATTTTCACAGTCTAAAATGCTATTAGGGACTTACAACCTAAAACGCTTCAAAGAACCCATATTAGTCTTATTCTATTTAATCAAATTGTTGAGTGCATCCGCTAACAATTTTATAAGATCTGTATGCTCTTTTATGGCCTGTACACGTTTGTCCGCAATCTTCTTCTCTTGTTTGAGCTTTCTTCACCCTTTTCTCTTCAATCTCAACGAACTTTTGGTTGCTCTGCTCTAAGAGATTTTGATTTCGTTGCTTAGCTGGTCGAATAGCTGTTAAAAGAATACAACCCTCGTCGTTAGCACCAACAAATTTACTTAAAGCGCTTGGCAATTCCTTTCCCTCCTCGAGGTACTAAAGTTAAACATTTATTAGATTATTAATTAAAAACTATATAAAAAAATAAAAGTGATAATAAATCATTCGTCTCCAATACTTACCTCTAAATCATCGAAACATAAAACATCACTTGCACACTACAATTAAAAAATTAAAGGCCATAATGTAATTTTACATGTTTGTGTGTACAA
>NC_051846.1:94371868-94391777 GCF_002237135.1 Teleopsis dalmanni | reverse complement strand
TGCCGAAGCCTGCAGCAATCAATAAAAACTCCAAGAATATGTTGAAGCAAAGTACAAAAAAATCGTCAAGCGTAAGGTGGGTCCAAGTGACTCCAGCCAGCACCAACATCCAATAGCTGAAAATAGTCAAGCGATTCCAGGTATTACTTCAAGTGACAGGAATCAAGCATCTACGGCTCAAGGGAGGAGGTTAAAAATAAAAGCGTAGTAATCACAGCAGCGGAACCTTCTGCAAAAGGAATAGGTAATTATGTCGCTAATACAAAAAATCCAACGTGTTACGTTACGTCACTAATGGTAGGAACAATATCGACAGAACCCAGTTCCAGTGAATCCTGCATAACTCACGCAATGGAACAAGAGGATGTGATTGATCTCGACTACGACTGACAACAAATGGAGCTGGAGGAGAATGAGATCGCACGCCCCAAACAAAAAAGGGTTTGCATCACTTGGCCGGCGGAGCTGGAATCGACTATACGCGACGCACTTACTTAACATATAAAAGTTAAACGAATTACCTACCGTCGAACGTTCAACAATGTACTGTATCTGGTGCGAATTTACCGTCAAGATCTCGTGACTGTCCATAGTCTCCACAAACCGTAAGAAGGAGAGGAATGTACATAAATAAACACTTTACACCTCATTAATTTTTTTATATCCAAAATTGTTGTTATGAAGTCTCTGTTATATATGAATAAAATTGAGAAAATATATTTTATGAGAAATATCTGATACGTATCTTAATGGTCTTGTTTTTAATAAATTAACCCACGTTGGAATTTAATATTTCTGTTGTATAGATTTCGTGACGTGAAGTAGTCTGAAGTTAGGAAAATTAAAATTAACATTAAATTGGTAAAATCATAAATACACACCTTCTGGATTTACCACAGCTACTTTAATGTACTTATAAATTATTTACTTGCACATTATTTTTTATAAATCAATAAACGACGTTAAAAATTACAAATACCGGTGCTGGTTATAAAGTCAAAACCAAATAGACTGTTAGAACTCCACTCCATACCCAAAGGTTAATGTGCGTAAAATGTTTGTAAACTTGCTTTGGTCGTTGCAACCGTGCAGCTATAATTAGAAAATGCAACCCAGTGCACACATGAACTGTCAGTTCATGTGTCAGCTGATTGTCATTTGTGCTGGGCTTTTGTTTTTGAGTTCCGGTAGAGGCAAGGCGGTTGTCACGACCAAAAGTAAGTGAAAAAATAATTAATTTTAAGTATTAGAAATTAATAAATTTGTTTTAAGATTTTAAAGCATTACATTACATCACAATACACACAAATAACTTGTTTTGCTATTAAAAATTGGTCAATAACAAACTTTAAAATTTTTGTGGCAAGCTGTAAAAATCTTGCGGTAATCGAGAAAAGAAAATAGTGTGGCGATTTGCCTGGAAAGAAATCCGAAAAAATCCTTTTAATCGGGAACACATGTAAAAAGAAAAATATGTCATCCGGCAGCCAGAAGTCGACTGTACAATGTGCCGTGTGCAAAAAGGTGAAGACTGGAAAGATGGTGCAATGCGACGCATGTGACCAATGGAGTCATTTTGCATGCGTGGGCGTAGATGACAGCATTGCAGACCTGCCTTGGAGTTGCGAAAAATGCAACACGGTAATGCAGGTTTCAGAAGCGGTTCCGAATAAGGCACCAAGTGAGGAGGACTTGGTAAGTAAGGGCGGTTCAATCATGTCAAGAAACAGCATGAGAATCGAACTGCAGTACTTAGAAGAGCAAAGAAAAGCCGAAATGAAATATATAGAAAAGAAACGTACAATAATGCTGAAGTATGTAGGCGAGGATGATGTTAAGGGTGAAGGCATGAGTGAGGTAAGGACACATAGGACGCTAGAATGGGTGAAGAAGCAGGTTGGTATGAACAACGATGACAGCAAGCCAAACGAAGGTTGTGGTGTTCAGTTGGGTGGTTCAGCTGATAGGGCGGAAGCCCAAGCAGTATCGAAAGTTATACCGGCGCTGATGATAGAACAAATTAATGCGCGTCATGTCGTTCCACGAGATTTGCCTATATTTACCGGAAAGCCGGAAGAGTGGCCACTTTTCTACAGCAGTTTCAGCAATTCAACACGTTTATGCGGTTTCAGTGAAGACGAGAATCTTTTACGATTGCAACGTGCCCTTAAGGGTAAGGCACTTGAATATGTTAGCAGTAGGCTCATGATACCAGCATTAGTGCCGGAAATAATGTCAACTCTTCAAATGGTATTTGGAAGACCAGAACACATAATCAATAACTTAATTACTAAAATTCGAGCAGTGTACATTAATATAAATAAATTGGACACAATTGTTACGTTCGCCTTAGAGGTAAAAAATTTGATCGCAACTATGGAGGCTTCAGAGTTACATTCACCCTTAGTGAACCCGTTGCTTATCCAAGAGCTTGTGGAAAAACTACCACCGCAGATGCGATTGCAGTGGGCTGTTGCATCGCGTAATATCAATGTAACACTTAAAACATTCGGCAACTGGATATATGAACTAGCAGAAGCAGCAAGTAATGTATCGCCCGTTTTTAGTGCTGGAGCCAGTGTAGATAATGAAAGGCGCAAAGCGCAACGCATTAATTTTCACGAAGAAGAACCTCAGGGTGCAGTAGGCGATAAGCACAAAATTCTAGCATGCTTTTATTGCAAGGAGGCACATGCGTTGAAAAAGTGTGCAAAGTTTAAAACACTAAAAACAGACGCGAGGTGGAACGTAGTGCGTGAAATGAGACTATGTGGAAGATGTCTACTGCAGCATGATTTTCGAACATGCAAGAGGACCCGAGAGTGCGGTATACACAATTGCAACATGAAACATCACCCATTGCTACATAAACAAACAAGTTCAACTGCAAGTGGGGCAAATGAAACGTTGGCGGTTCATCATCAACTAACTTCACAAGCGCTGTACAGAATTGTTCCAGTTACAATATATGGAAATGGTGTTACCTGCAACATTTATGCCTTTCTGGATGACGGATCTGGTCCAACGTTAATAGAAAAAGACGTATTAAGACAACTGCGGATTAAAGGTGAAACGAAAGATCTTTGTTTACGATGGACAAATGGTACGGTACGCAAGGAACCTGATTCTGAGCTGGTCAACCTGCAAGTCTCCAAAATACGCGAAGGTAAAAGGTATTCGTTGTGCAATGTGCGTTCAGTAGCTAAGCTGGAGCTACCCGAGCAATCTTTAAATATGACAGAACTTACCGATAAGTATAAACACTTAAAGGGACTACCAGTAGAATCGTATCAAAACGTTAGGCCTCGAATGATAATCGGCCTAAGCAATAAAGAGGTAGCTATGCCAATGAAGTTCAGAGAGGGAGGCAAGAATGAGCCAGCTGCAACGAAAACTCGACTCGGTTGGACCATATATGGAATAATTAAGCACGAACCTAATACTATTAGGGAAACGTTAAATTTACACATCTGTGAATGCGATGATGATCTAAGTTTGCAGCGTTTAGTGAAAGATTTTGTCAGTAATGAAAACGTTATTGAAAGTAAGAAAAAACTAGAAAATATGGAGTTGGAACAACAAAGAAGTATGCAATCAAAAATAAGTCGAAATGGTGAATACTTTGTAACAAGATTGCTTTGGAAATCAAATAACATTACTATGCCGGATAATTACTTAATGGCGTTGCGTAGACTTCAGTGCTTTGAGCGCAAGCTGCAATCCAATGTAACATTGCAAAGCTGGGTATGTGATCACATCGATGACATGAAGGCGAAAGGTTATAAACGCCAGCTGAAACCTAACGAAGCCGAGGGGTGTTATCCACGTAAATGGTACCTACCGATGTTTACAGTCAGTAATCCGAATAAACCACAAAAGCAAAGACTAGTGTGGGATGCAGCTGCACAATATGACGGAGTCTCGTTAAATGCGTGTTTGGAGAAAGGTCCAGATCTGCTCACTTCGTTGGTAGATGTTCTTGTTAATTTCAGAATCGGAAAAATTGGTATAAGTGGCGACATTAAAGAGATGTTTCATCGAGTACTCGTGAAAGAAGAAGATCAACATTCACAACGCTTCCTGTGGAGAAATTGTGACGATAGCAGACCACCAGATGTTTATTTGCTACAAGTTATGAGTTTTGGGGCAACATGTTCACCATCGTTGGCACAACTGGTAAAAAATAGTAATGCACGCGAATACGAAACCGAGTTTCCGCGAGCAGTGAAATGTATTTTACAAAGGCATTATGTAGATGACATGCTGGATAGCGTCGACACAGTGGAGGAAGCGATTAATCTAGTCAATGAGGTTAGAAATATTCATAAGAAAGCAAATTTCCATATTCGCAATTGGGTTTCAAATTCTAACGCAGTGCTGAAAGCTATAGGTAACCAAGGCCAGGAATTTCAATTTTGCTCGGCCGGAAGGCGTATAGACCATACATTTGAGGCAGAGAAGATATTGGGAATCCATTGGCAAACCGACACTGATATGCTCACATTTGATCTGAAGTTTACCAAAGCCACTGAGGATGTTCTAAGTGGATATAGATTACCTACGAAGAGAGAGTTGCTACGATTGATGATGTCAATATTCGACCCTTTAGGGATGCTTACCTTTTACATTATTGACGTAAAAATTTTGTTTCAAAAAGTTTGGCGAAGTGGAGTTAGCTGGGATGACGCTATTCCTAATGAGCTAGTTGATGAGTGGAACAAATGGCTGTCGCTGCTTGGCGGTGTGAAAAATGTGAAGATACCGAGATGTTACTTCGCTACGGTTAATAAGGATGCAGACTCCATTGAATTGCATGTCTTTGTGGACGCAAGTGAGGTTGCATATGCAGCGGTGGTGTACCTAAGAGCGAAGAATCGCAACAACATAGATGTTTCATTGATATGTTCTAAAGCAAAAGTTGCACCATTACGACCAATATCAATTCCAAGACTGGAACTACTCGCGGCGGAATTGGGAGAACGCTTAGGAAACAACATAAAAAGGGCAATAGATTTGAAAGTGACCAGTATAACGTATTGGAGCGATTCAAAGGCTGTTCTATCGTGGATAAAATCTGACCCACGAGATTACAAACAATTTGTAATGTTCCGCATAGCAGAAATCCAGGAGTTGTCCGAAGCAGAACAATGGCGGTACATTCCTACAAAATTAAATGTTGCGGACTTGGCTACAAAACAAACTAGTAATCCAGACTTTACTTGGAAAAACCCTTGGTATAAGGGACCGAAGTTCCTGTATGAAGCAGAAACTTGTTGGCCAAATAATGTTGGCGTACAGAAATATAACGAAGATGCTGAAATCAGAAAGCAACGATTGTTGGTGGCTCATGTAGCAGAGGAGGAACCTCTCATAGATGTCTACCGATTTTCAAAGTGGGAACGTTTAGTTCGATGCATGGCCTATGTGAAAAGATTTATGTCTTTACTATCAACTAATGAAATGAAAAAGAAGAAATCTGTAAACCAATGCTTGTCAGTTGAGGAACTGAAATGGAGTGAAAATTTCTTGTACCAGACAGCCCAGTTACAGGATTACAAGAAAGAAATGACCGCATTAAATAGAGACGCTAATATTACTCTTTCTAAAATTAGCCCTTTGCGAAAACTTTCACCATTCATAGATGCACAGAATGTTTTAAGATTAAAAGGTAGATTAGATAAAGCCGTATGCATCGATGATTCAACCAAATTCCCAATTATACTATCAAGGAAAAACTACATAACTAAGTTGATCGTAGACTGGTATCATCGAAAATGGAAACATCTAAATCATGAAACGGTGGTTAACGAAATCTTTCAGAAATACCACATTCCGGGACTGCGTAGACTGTTAAAGCAGGTAAGAAATAATTGCCAACATTGCAAGGTTCGCGATGCGAGTCCAAAGCCGCCGGAGATGAGTGTGTTACCAGAAGCACGACTATCAGCATACTCCCGACCATTCTCACATGTTGGAATAGATTATTTTGGCCCGTATACTGTAACAGTAGGAAGGCGCTCAGAGAAGCGCTATGGCGTCGTTTTTACATGCCTTACGTGTCGAGCAGTGCATTTGGAGATAGCTTATAGCCTGTCAGCCAGCTCGTGTTGTATAGTGATACGAAATTTCATAGCCCGAAGAGGAGTGCCGAATGTCATCTATAGTGACAATGGAACAAACTTAACAGCAGCTGAAAAGGAGTTACGAGAATCAATAAAAAACGTGGACTTCAATGAATTGCAAGCTGAATTTACAAGTCCGGAAACACAATGGGTTTTTCTTCCACCAGCTGCGCCGCACATGGGTGGAGCGTGGGAGCGGATGGTGCGATCCATAAAAACAGTGTTAGGAGCAATAATAAGCCCGCAAGCAAAAATTAATGATGAAAAGATGCATAACCTGTTCTGCGAGGTAGAATCAATCATAAATAGCAGACCGCTCACTTATTTGTCGATTGAAACAGCAAGCGAAGAAGCGTTAACTCCGAATCATTTCTTGTTGGGGTCATCTTCCGGGAACAAGCCGCCGGGGAAGTTCGATACTAACCACGAGCACGTGAAATCCTCCTGGAGGCATTCGCAATACCTTGCCGATCGGTTCTGGAAAAAATGGATACAAGAGGTGCTTCCAACGATGACAAGACGGACGAAATGGTTTGGTAAGATAAAACCCATCGAAGCAGGTGATGTCGTCATTATTGTTGACCCAAATTCTCCTCGCTACACATGGCCGAAAGGAATTGTAATTAGTGCCATTAAAGCAAGGGACGGGCAGACCAGGAGCGCCATAGTGCAGACTACTCGAGGGCAATATCATATGTAGACCTGCTGCAAAATTAGCCGTATTAGATGTTCGTGGAGCGGCAGTTTAGAGTAAGTCGTATTCTTATTAAAGAGATACTGGGGGGAGAATCGCACTCCATACCCAAAGGCTAATGTGCGTAAAATGTTTGTAAACTTGCTTTGGTCGTTGCAACCGTGCAGCTATAATTAGAAAATGCAACCCAGTGCACACATGAACTGTCAGTTCATGTGTCAGCTGATTGTCATTTGTGCTGGGCTTTTGTTTTTGAGTTCCGGTAGAGGCAAGGCGGTTGTCACGACCAAAAGTAAGTGAAAAAATAATTAATTTTAAGTATTAGAAATTAATAAATTTGTTTTAAGATTTTAAAGCATTACATTACATTACATTACATCACAATACACACAAATAACTTGTTTTGCTATTAAAAATTGGTCAATAACATAGACAAACGTCAGAATCATCAAGAGAATTCGCCGCAAAGAGACGATCAGAACCACCACCAAACAATAGAAAAAACACTGTAAGTGAGCTACATGAAAAGCTCGTCTGATCAGTATAAAAGGCGACGCGTTTCGTTAAGAGGCACTGAGTCTTAAATGATCACTGAGTGGCATTATATGTCAACCAATAAAATAATATAACAAATATTATCTGACACGAAGGCGGTGTTAAGTCGTAGTGTATAACATAATACAAAATATATATATAATAGTTTACGAGCATAAGGCGGTTTTAAGTCAACGCGCTTGGAGACTATTATATGTATATTCAATATATCAAGCGTATATTCTTTTACTTTCTTTCCCAAACAGGTGAACACAGAAACAAGGTGAACCAAGCCAACTACAAGTTTAGACTAAAGACCATTTGCAATTTCACAGAGGTAATCATTAAAAGTAAGACCATTGGGAATTTTTGTTCATGCTGATTTCATTTAATTTCTTCCTTTTGTATATATATTATTAAATTTTTTTATAAATAAATAGTTCTGAAAACTGAAATCACCATCTTTTACCATTGGAGCGTTGTCTGGTAAATATTTTCCTGGCGTAAATTCTGCATTCGGCATTTTTGATGTGATTTTTGGTAACACTATTGCTTCGATATGACAGCTCTTATTCCTAACATGTATAAATTGAATTTCTAATGAGCATTTGGCTACAACGCTTGTTGTTTGCCCATTGATAACTTTTACATTAGTTTGATAATTGGTTAATGGTGCTCTGTTTAATCTTGCTAATTGTTTTGTTATTATACAAGATTGTGATCCTTGATCGAGAAGCGCTCGTATCGGATTGAGTTGTTTTGTAGTCCTTATAATTACCATTGCTGTTGCTAGTAAAACAGTTTTTTCCTTTTGGATGTTGTACGACGCTGCCACTTCGGTCTCCGTGGTGTTCTTCAATGTTGGCATCCTCTGTTTATTTATGTTATTTGTGAATGTTGGTTTGCCTTGAACTTGTTCTTGCATAAGTTGATGGTGTTTTTTATCGCAAATTGTACATCTTTTTTTTATTCAAGCACAATTTACTAAAATGCCCACTCTGAAGGCAATTAAAACATAATTTAGTGCTCATAATCTTTTCACGATATTCCGGCACCTTCATATTCAGAAACTTTGAATATCGAATTATGGTAATTGATGGTTACCATTACACACCAAACATAGCGTATGTATTGTAGTTACATGCGTTTTTGTATTTACAGCTGTTGGTCGAAAGTTATTCTCATTTTCACGATTTGTGTCATGAGTTGTCTCCAATCCTCTAACTCTGCTCTCAATAAACTCGTATAAGCTGCTCAATTTTGGTGTTTGTGTTGATGCTCCTCTTGAATGTTGGTATAATTTTCTGAATTCACCATTTAATTTTGGAAGCCGTATCTATATTATTACTGGATCTCAACTTGACGTGTCCACATTTAAATTACGTATACAATAAAACACTTCTCTAAAATCACCCTTTAATGTTTTTAAATCCTGTGCATTTTCGTTTCTTATTGCTCTGAGCGACAATAACTTATTAATAATGAATGATTAATAAGGAATGATGCTGACTACGATCCCTGAGGAGCCATTTGCTACCATCACAGCCGATTTTATGGGATCACTACCGCGATCGAAAAATGGAAATACAATGCTGCTGGTGATACTAGATAAATTTTCGAAATGAACGGAGTTGATAACCATACGTCGAGCGACATCCGACAATGTGATCAAAGCGTTGAGAGAAAGAATATAAGCCAATTCATTAGTAATGTTTTCAAGCAGTGGTTGGTAAAGATGGGTATTACACACAGAACCACAGCATCGTACATGCCACAGGAGAATCCTACTGAGCGTGCGAACCGAACTATTAAGACACTGATGTCACAAACGGCACGCGACGAACATCGTACGTGGGTCGAGATGCTGCTGGAAATCACTTTAGCCATTAACACTGCGAAATCGGATTCAACAAATTACACTCCAGCCTATCTAGTGCAATGGCGATTGTTGAGACTCCCCGCCAACTTGTTCGTCGAATGCACCCCAGGAACAGGAAATCTGCAAGTAACCCCTGCAGTGAAAGCCGAGAAACTACAACGCGTGTTCAAAATCAACCAACACAATCTACAACAAGTCGCAACAAATCAGGCGAAGTATTATAACTTGCGTCGTCGGAATTGGAGGCCGTGGATAAATCAATTAGTGTGGGTTAGACAACATTCCCTCTCAAATGCCAAAAACTATTTTTCAGCGAAACTTGCACCAAAATTCGACGGTCCATTCAAAGTACAAAAATTTATATCGCCAGTGTTAGTAAAGCTTAGCGCAGAAAATACAGCAACATTAACGAAGGCGCATATTGCCGACCTTAGGGTGCACTATGGTTGTCCTTAAAATATAAAGGACATTAACACTTATGTACCGGCAAAGTAACTGCAACATAAAACAAATACCCGCTATCTATTCAAGTATTTAAAGAACGTGTGCCATGAGGAAGTTCTCAGTAGTCGTTTGAACTAACAACGAAATTTGAAATTTCCGCGGAAAAGTTTCGCACAAGAATGATCGAAATAAACAACAGTAGAACAAAATGTCAATACTTGCCGAACCCTGCAGCAATCAATAAAAACTCCAAGAATATGTTGAAGCAAAGTACAAAAAAATCGTCAAGCGTAAGGTGGGTCCAAGTGACTCCAGCCAGCACCAACATCCAATAGCTGAAAATAGTCAAGCGTTTCCAGGTATTACTTCAAGTGACAGGAATCAAGCATCTACGGCTCAAGGGAGGAGGTTAAAAATAAGAGCGTAGTAATCACAGCAGCGGAACCTTCGGCAAAAGGAATAGGTAATTATGTCGCTAATACAAAAAATCCAACGTGTTACGTTACGTCACTAATGGCAGGAACAATATCGACAGAACCCAGTTCCAGTGAATCCTGCATAACTCACGCAATGGAACAAGAGGATGTGATTGATCTCGACTACGACTGACAACAAATGGAGCTGGAGGAGAATGAGATCGCACGCCCCAAACAAAAAAGGGTTTGCATCACTTGGCCGGCGGAGCTGGAATCGACTATACGCGACGCACTTACTTAACATATAAAAGTTAAACGAATTACCTACCGTCGAACGTTCAACAATATACTGTATCTGGTGCGAATTTACCGTCAAGATCTCGTGACTGTCCATAGTCTCCACAAACCGTAAGAAGGAGAGGAATGTACATAAATAAACACTCTACACCTCATTAATTTTTTTATATCCAAAATTGTTGTTATGAAGTCTCTGTTATATATGAATAAAATTGAGAAAATATATTTTATGAGAAATATCTGATACGTATCTTAATGGTCTTGTTTTTAATAAATTAACCCACGTTGGAATTTAATATTTCTGTTGTATAGATTTCCAACAACAATTACCCAGACTACCCACAACTGCAACACGTGAAGTAGTCTGAAGTTAGGAAAATTAAAATTAACATTAAATTGGTAAAATCATAAATACACACCTTCTGGATTTACCACAGCTACTTTAATGTACTTATAAATTATTTACTTGCACATTATTTTTTATAAATCAATAAACGACGTTAAAAATTACAAATACCGGTGCTGGTTATAAAGTCAAAACCAAATAGACAAACGTCAGAATCATCAAGAGAATTCGCCGCAAAGAGACGATCAGAACCACCACCAAACAATAGAAAAAACACTGTAAGTGAGCTACATGAAAAGCTCGTCTGATCAGTATAAAAGGCGACGCGTTTCGTTAAGAGGCACTGAGTCTTGAATGATCACTGAGTGGCATTATATGTCAACCAATAAAATAATATAATAAATATTATCTGACACGAAGGCGGTGGTAAGTCGTAGTGTATAACATAATACAAAATATATATATAATAAATTACGAGCATAAGGCGGTTTTAAGTCAACGCGCTTGGACACCATTATATGTATATTCAATATATCAAGCGTATATTCTTTTACTTTCTTTCCCAAACAGGTGAACACAGAAACAAGGTGAACCAAGCCAATTACAAGTTTAGACTAAAGACCATTTGCAATTTCACAGAGGTAATCATTAAAAGTAAGACCATTGGGAATTTTTGTTCATGCTGATTTCATTTAATTTCTTTCTTTTGTATATATATTATTGATTTTTTTTATAAATAAATAGTTCTGAAAACTGAAATCACCATCTTTTATTTGAGAAGTCCCGTCCTTGTAAATACAAATTTATTGTAACGACTCCTGGAAAGAGGCTGAGGATACCCCGGTAAAGAAAATAACGAAACGGAAAATTCGTGTCGTTACAACCTAACGTTTCTCGATCATTTTTTAGCAGTAACCTAACGATGTATCGTCCTGTTTTATGACGGGTGCAAGTTGAATCATAATGTCTCTCACAACGCCTTTCTTCTACTGTCCTTAAGTCTGCATTAGGAATTTCCTCTAATTCCTAAAACCGTTTTAATTACTCGTCACTATTGCTGCAAGCCATGGTGCATAACGTTATTTTGTTTGTGATTGTACGCTCTGCATCTAAAGGTCCTGATAATATCCATCCAAATAGTGTGTTTTGAACCATTGGAGAGTTGTCTGGTAAATATTTTCCTGGCGTGAATTCTGCATTCGGCATTTTTGATGTGATTTTTGGTAACACTATTGCTTCTATATGACAGCTCCTATTCTTATCATGTATAGATTGAATTTCTAATGAGCATTTGGCTACAACGCTTGTTGTTTGCCCATTGATAGCTTTTACATGAGTTTGATAATTGGTCAATGGTGCTCTGATTGATCTTGCTAATTGTTCTGTTATTATACAAGATTGTGATCCTTGATCAAGAAGTGCTCGTATCGGATTGAGTTGTTTTGTAGTCCTTATAATTACCATTGCTGTTGCTAGTAATACAGTTTTTTCCTTTTGGATGTTGTACGACGCTGCCACTTCGGTCTCCGTGGTGTTCTTCAATGTTGGCATCCTCTGTTTATTTATGTTATTTGTGAATGTTGGTTTGCCTTGAACTTGTTCTTGCATAAGTTGATGGTGTTTTTTATCGCAAATTGTACATCTTTTTTTTATTCAAGCACAATTTACTAAAATGCCCACTCTGAAGGCAATTAAAACATAATTTAGTGCTCATAATCTTTTCACGATATTCCGGCACCTTCATATTCAGAAACTTTGAATATCGAATTATGGTAATTGATGGTTACCATTACACACCAAACATAGCGTATGTATTGTAGTTACATGCGTTTTTGTATTTACAGCTGTTGATCGAAAGTTATTCTCATTTTCACGATTTGTGTCATGAGTTGTCTCCAATCCTCTAACTCTGCTCTCAATAAACTCGTATAAGCTGCTCAATTTTGGTGTTTGTGTTGATGCTCCTCTTGAATGTTGGTATAATTTTCTGAATTTACCATTTAATTTTGGAAGCCGTATCTATATTATTACTGGATCTCAACTTGACGTGTCCACATTTAAATTACGTATACAATAAAACACTTCTCTAAAATCACCCTTTTATGTTTTTAAATCCTGTGCATTTTCGTTTCTTATTGCTCTGAGCGACAATAACTTATTAATAATGAATGATTAATAAGGAATGATGCTGACTACGATCCCTGAGGAGCCATTTGCTACCATCACAGCCGATTTTATGGGATCACTACCGCGATCGAAAAATGGAAATCCAATGCTGCTGGTGATACTAGATAAATTTTCGAAATGAACGGAGTTGATAACCATACGTCGAGCGACATCCGACAATGTGATCAAAGCGTTGAGAGAAAGAATATAAGCCAATTCATTAGTAATGTTTTCAAGCAGTGGTTGGTAAAGATGGGTATTACACACAGAACCACAGCATCGTACATGCCACAGGAGAATCCTACTGAGCGTGCGAACCGAACTATTAAGACACTGATGTCACAAACGGCATGCGACGAACATCGTACGTGGGTCGAGATGCTGCTGGAAATCACTTTAGCCATTAACACTGCGAAATCGGATTCAACAAATTACACTCCAGCCTATCTAGTGCAATGGCGAGTGTTGAGACTCCCCGCCAACTTGTTCGTCGAATGCACCCCAGGAGCAGGAAATCTGCAAGTAACCCCTGTAGTGAAAGCCGAGAAACTACAACGTGTGTTCAAAATCGTCCAACACAATCTACAACAAGTCGCAACAAATCAGGCGAAGTATTATAACTTGCGTCGTCGGAATTGGAGGCCGTGGATAAATCAATTAGTGTGGGTTAGACAACATTCCCTCTCAAAGGCCAAAAACTATTTTTCAGCGAAACTTGCACCAAAATTCGACGGTCCATTCAAAGTACAAAAATTTATATCGCCAGTGTTAGTAGAGCTTAGCGCAGAAAATACAGCAACATTAACTAAGGCGCATATTGCCGACCTTAGGGTGCACTATGGTTGTCCTTAAAATATAAAGGACATTAACACTTATGTACCGGCAAAGTAACTGCAACATAAAACAAATACCCGCTATCTATTCAAGTATTTAAAGAACGTGTGCCATGAGGAAGTTCTCAGTAGTCGTTTGAACTAACAACGAAATTTGAAATTTCCGCGGAAAAGTTTCGCACAAGAATGATCGAAATAAACAACAGTAGAACAAAATGTCAATACTTGCCGAAGCCTGCAGCAATCAATAAAAACTCCAAGAATATGTTGAAGCAAAGTACAAAAAAATCGTCAAGCGTAAGGTGGGTCCAAGTGACTCCAGCCAGCACCAACATCCAATAGCTGAAAATAGTCAAGCGATTCCAGGTATTACTTCAAGTGACAGGAATCAAGCATCTACGGCTCAAGGGAGGAGGTTAAAAATAAGAGCGTAGTAATCACAGCAGCGGAACCTTCTGCAAAAGGAATAGGTAATTATGTCGCTAATACAAAAAATCCAACGTGTTACGTTACGTCACTAATGGCAGGAACAATATCGACAGAACCCAGTTCCAGTGAATCCTGCATAACTCACGCAATGGAACAAGAGGATGTGATTGATCTCGATTACGACTGACAACAAATGGAGCTGGAGGAGAATGAGATCGCATGCCCCAAACAAAAAAGGGTTTGCATCACTTGGCCGGCGGAGCTGGAATCGACTATACGCGACGCACTTACTTAACATATAAAAGTTAAACGAATTACCTACCGTCGAACGTTCAACAATATACTGTATCTGGTGCGAATTTACCGTCAAGATCTCGTGACTGTCCATAGTCTCCACAAACCGTAAGAAGGAGAGGAATGTACATAAATAAACACTTTACACCTCATTAATTTTTTTATATCCAAAATTGTTGTTATGAAGTCTCTGTTATATATGAATAAAATTGAGAAAATATATTTTATGAGAAATATCTGATACGTATCTTAATGGTCTTGTTTTTAATAAATTAACCCACGTTGGAATTTAATATTTCTGTTGTATAGATTTCCAACAACAATTACCCAGACTACCCACAACTGCAACACGTGAAGTAGTCTGAAGTTAGGAAAATTAAAATTAACATTAAATTGGTAAAATCATAAATACACACCTTCTGGATTTACCACAGCTACTTTAATGTACTTATAAATTATTTACTTGCACATTATTTTTTATAAATCAATAAACGACGTTAAAAATTACAAATACCGGTGCTGGTTATAAAGTCAAAACCAAATAGACAAACGTCAGGATCATCAAGAGAATTCGCCGCAAAGAGACGATCAGAACCACCACCAAACAATAGAAAAAACACTGTAAGTGAGCTACATGAAAAGCTCGTCTGATCAGTATAAAAGGCGACACGTTTCGTTAAGAGGCAGTGAGTCTTGAATGATCACTGAGTGGCATTATATGTCAACCAATAAAATAATATAATAAATATTATCTGACACGAAGGCGGTGGTAAGTCGTAGTGTATAACATATATATAATAAATTACGAGCATAAGGCGGTTTTAAGTCAACGCGCTTGGACACCATTATATGTATATTCAATATATCAAGCGTATATTCTTTTACTTTCTTTCCCAAACAGGTGAACACAGAAACAAGGTGAACCAAGCCAACTACAAGTTTAGACTAAAGACCATTTGCAATTTCACAGAGGTAATCATTAAAAGTAAGACCATTGGGAATTTTTGTTCATGCTGATTTCATTTAATTTCTTTCTTTTGTATATATATTATTGATTTTTTTTATAAATAAATAGTTCTGAAAACTGAAATCACCATCTTTTATTTGAGAAGTCCCGTCCTTGTAAATACAAATTTATTGTAACGACTCCTGGAAAGAGGCTGAGGATACCCCGGTAAAGAAAATAACGAAACGGAAAATTCGTGTCGTTACAACCTAACGTTTCTCGATCATTTTTTAGCAGTAACCTAACGATGTATCGTCCTGTTTTATGACGGGTGCAAGTTGAATCATAATGTCTCTCACAACGCCTTTCTTCTACTGTCCTTAAGTCTGCATTAGGAATTTCCTCTAATTCCTAAAACCGTTTTAATTACTCGTCACTATTGCTGCAAGCCATGGTGCATAACGTTATTTTGTTTGTGATTGTACGCTCTGCATCTAAAGGTCCTGATAATATCCATCCAAATAGTGTGTTTTGAACCATTGGAGAGTTGTCTGGTAAATATTTTCCTGGCGTGAATTCTGCATTCGGCATTTTTTATGTGATTTTTGGTAACACTATTGCTTCTATATGACAGCTCTTATTCTTATCATGTATAGATTGAATTTCTAATGAGCATTTGGCTACAACGCTTGTTGTTTGCCCATTGGTAGCTTTTACATGAGTTTGATAATTGGTCAATGGTGCTCTGATTGATCTTGCTAATTGTTCTGTTATTATACAAGATTGTGATCCTTGATCAAGAAGCGCTCGTATCGGATTGATTTGTTTTGTAGTCCTTATAATTACCATTGCTGTTGCTAGTAATACAGTTTTTTCCTTTTGGATGTTGTACGACGCTGCCACTTCGGTCTCCGTGGTGTTCTTCAATGTTGGCATCCTCTGTTTATTTATGTTATTTGTGAATGTTGGTTTGCCTTGAACTTGTTCTTGCATAAGTTGATGGTGTTTTTTATCGCAAATTGTACATCTTTTTTTTATTCAAGCACAATTTACTAAGGCAATTAAAACATAATTTAGTGCTCATAATCTTTTCACGATATTCCGGCACCTTCATATTCAGAAACTTTGAACATTGAATTATGGTAATTGATGGTTACCATTACACACCAAACATAGCATATGTATTGTAGTTACATGCGTTTTTGCATTTACAGCTGTTGGTCGAAAATTATTCTCATTTTCGCGATTTGTGTCATGAGTTGTCTCTAATCCTCTAACTCTGCTCTCAATAAACTCGTATAAGCTGCTCAATTTTGGTGTTTGTGTTGATGCTCCTCTTGAATGTTGGTATAATTTTCTGAATTCACCATTTAATTTTGGAAGCTGGATCTCAACTTGACGTGTCCACATTTAAATCACGTATACAATAAAACACTTCTCTAAAATCACCCATTAATGTTTTTAAATCCTGTGCATTTTCGTTTCTTATTGCTCTGAGCGACAATAACTTATTAATAATGAATGATCAATAAGGAATGATGCTGACTACGATCCCTGAGGAGCCATTTGCTACCATCACAGCCGATTTTATAGGATCACTACCGCGATCGAAAAATGGAAATACAATGCTGCTGGTGATATTAGATAAATTTTCGAAATGAACGGAGTTGATACCCACATGTCTAGCGACATCCGACAATGTGATCAAAGCATTGAGAGAAAGAATATTAGCCAATTCATTAGTAATGTTTTCAAGCAGTGGTTGGTAAAGATGGGTATTACACACAGAACCACAGCATCGTACATGCCACAGGAGAATCCTACTGAGCGTGCGAACCGAACTATTAAGACACTGATGTCACAAACGGCACGCGACGAACGTCGTACGTGGGACGAGATGCTGCTGGAAATCACTTTAGCCATTAACACTGCGAAATCGGATTCAACAAATTACACTCCAGCCTATCTAGTGCAATGGCGAGTGTTGAGACTCCCCGCCAACTTGTTCGTCGAATGCACCCCAGGAACAGGAAATCTGCAAGTAATCCCTGTAGTGAAAGCCGAGAAACTACAACGTGTGTTCAAAATCGTCCAACACAATCTACAACAAGTCGCAACAAATCAGGCGAAGTATTATAACTTGCGTCGTCGGAATTGGAGGCCGTGGATAAATCAATTAGTGTGGGTTAGACAACATTCCCTCTCAAATGCCAAAAACTATTTTTCAGCGAAACTTGCACCAAAATTCGACGGTCCATTCAAAGTACAAAAATTTATATTGCCAGTGTTAGTAGAGCTTAGCGCAGAAAATACAGCAACATTAACTAAGGCGCATATTGCCGACCTTAGGGTGCACTATGGTTGTCCTTAAAATATAAAGGACATTAACACTTATGTACCGGCAAAGTAACTGCGACATAAAACAAATACCCGCTATCTATTCAAGTATTTAAAGAACGTGTGCCATGAGGAAGTTCTCAGTAGTCGTTTGAACTAACAACGAAATTTGAAATTTCCGCGGAAAAGTTTCGCACAAGAATGATCGAAATAAACAACAGTAGAACAAAATGTCAATACTTGCCGAAGCCTGCAGCAATCAATAAAAACTCCAAGAATATGTTGAAGCAAAGTACAAAAAAATCGTCAAGCGTAAGGTGGGTCCAAGTGACTCCAGCCAGCACCAACATCCAATAGCTGAAAATAGTCAAGCGATTCCAGGTATTACTTCAAGTGACAGAAATCAAGCATCTACGGCTCAAGGGAGGAGGTTAAAAATAAGAGCGTAGTAATCACAGCAGCGGAACCTTCGGCAAAAGGAATAGGTAATTATGTCGCTAATACAAAAAATCCAACGTGTTACGTTACGTCACTAATGGTAGGAACAATATCGACAGAACCCAGTTCCAGTGAATCCTGCATAACTCACGCAATGGAACAAGAGGATGTGATTGATCTCGACTACGACTGACAACAAATGGAGCTGGAGGAGAATGAGATCGCACGCCCCAAACAAAAAAGGGTTTGCATCACTTGGCCGGCGGAGCTGGAATCGACTATACGCGACGCACTTACTTAACATATAAAAGTTAAACGAATTACCTACCGTCGAACGTTCAACAATGTACTGTATCTGGTGCGAATTTACCGTCAAGATCTCGTGACTGTCCATAGTCTCCACAAACCGTAAGAAGGAGAGGAATGTACATAAATAAACACTCTACACCTCATTAATTTTTTTATATCCAAAATTGTTGTTATGAAGTCTCTGTTATATATGAATAAAATTGAGAAAATATATTTTATGAGAAATATCTGATACGTATCTTAATGGTCTTGTTTTTAATAAATTAACCCACGTTGGAATTTAATATTTCTGTTGTACAGATTTCCAACAACAATTACCCAGACTACCCACAACTGCAACACGTGAAGTAGTCTGAAGTTAGGAAAATTAAAATTAACATTAAATTGGTAAAATCATAAATACACACCTTCTGGATTTACCACAGCTACTTTAATGTACTTATAAATTATTTACTTGCACATTATTTTTTATAAATCAATAAACGACGTTAAAAATTACAAATACCGGTGCTGGTTATAAAGTCAAAACCAAATAGACAAACGTCAGGATCATCAAGAGAATTCGCCGCAAAGAGACGATCAGAACCACCACCAAACAATAGAAAAAACACTGTAAGTGAGCTACATGAAAAGCTCGTCTGATCAGTATAAAAGGCGACACGTTTCGTTAAGAGGCAGTGAGTCTTGAATGATCACTGAGTGGCATTATATGTCAACCAATAAAATAATATAATAAATATTATCTGACACGAAGGCGGTGGTAAGTCGTAGTGTATAACATATATATAATAAATTACGAGCATAAGGCGGTTTTAAGTCAACGCGCTTGGACACCATTATATGTATATTCAATATATCAAGCGTATATTCTTTTACTTTCTTTCCCAAACAGGTGAACACAGAAACAAGGTGAACCAAGCCAACTACAAGTTTAGATTAAAGACCATTTGCAATTTCACAGAGGTAATCATTAAAAGTAAGACCATTGGGAATTTTTGTTCATGCTGATTTCATTTAATTTCTTTCTTTTGTATATATATTATTGATTTTTTTTATAAATAAATAGTTCTGAAAACTGAAATCACCATCTTTTATTTGAGAAGTCCCGTCCTTGTAAATACAAATTTATTGTAACGACTCCTGGAAAGAGGCTGAGGATACCCCGGTAAAGAAAATAACGAAACGGAAAATTCGTGTCGTTACAACTTAACGTTTCTCGATCATTTTTTAGCGGTAACCTAACGATGTATCGTCCTGTTTTATGACGGGTGCAAGTTGAATCATAATGTCTCTCACAACGTCTTTCTTCTACTGTCCTTAAGTCTGCATTAGGAATTTCCTCTAATTCCTAAAACCGTTTTAATTACTCGTCACTATTGCTGCAAGCCATGGTGAATAACGTTATTTTGTTTGTGATTGTACGCT
>NC_051846.1:94355694-94371768 GCF_002237135.1 Teleopsis dalmanni | reverse complement strand
GCGCCAGGAAAATCGCCGTCGGCAGGAAGAAAACCACCGTCGGCACGAGGAAAATCGCCGTCGGCAAGAGCAGGAGGCAAAAAAGAATACCGAAACGAAAGAAAAAAATGTAATTTAAATCACTTTTATTAAAATTTTCAAATAAATTAATACATTCTTTTTTAATTTTTCAGAGTACCCAAAACAAGAAGAAACACAATTGTAAGTATTTATAATCTTATTTATTTAAATATTTGTATGATATTTACATATATATTTTCACTAATTGCAGATTTCCAAATGAAACGCAGACTAGAACAACAAGATCTAGCAAAAAAGAATCAATAAATAAATAAATAAAGAAATCATTACATACATTTTATTATTATTTAATATATTACATTACATTGTTATATAATTTCACGTCCGCGGTGCAAACCGCTTTAAAAAATAAAGTTTTAAAAGTAGAAGAATTACTACAAATAAGTGAAAACCAAGAAGGTTTTAAAAAGGTGATAACAATTATAAATCACAAAAAAAAAAAAATAGATTTCCAATAAAAAATAATTTGAAAACCAAGAATAAAATTGTTCGGATCGCCAAAGAGCTAAGTTTTTAATTGTCTATATTATTATCCCACAAAATAATGCATTACATTATAGTACAGTGAAATTCCTTATAACGGACAGTCCTATTAACCAGACAGCTTCAATAGCCGGACAAATTTTGTGAACATAGGTTTTTCATTAATTTTTTTTTATAAAATGCATTCCAATAACCGGACGCGGACACTATATTTCAAACTATTTTGATCAAAAAATCTCTCATAAACGGACAAAATTCAAACAAATACCGAACCTGTTTTTTAAAAATCTGGAGTTCCCACAAAACAAATTCTGTTTGTATTTTTGTCAAGAATTATGTGGCGGCCATATAACATCTCTGCCCACACATGTCAACATCAAAAAACAGATAATCAGCTGTCAAATAGAGGGCAATTTCTTCATTTAGTTTGTTAAATAATTTGCATTTAGGTTGCGTGTATTTTTAAGTTGCAAGTGATAACATGGCACCAAAAAAAATGTACTATCCATTAAAGAAAAAATGGAAATTATTAACGTGTTCGAAAACGAAAAATTGTCTGTACGTGAAATTGCAAAAAGGTAAATTTTAAACCCATAAAAAATGAAATTTTGCACAATTTTTTGTTTTCAAAAGTTTAATATTGGCAAAACACAAGCTGTAGAAATCAATAAAAATAAAGAAACAATTCGTTCTAGATGGGAGTCTGGAGTTAATGTTCATCAAAAGCGAAGTTTTCTTAAAGAAGGTGGCTCTGAAATAGACAAGATATGTTTTGATGTGGTTTGCTAACATAAATATTGTTTTTTTGCCTCCAAACACAACGACAGCAATCCAACCTCTTGATCAAGGAGTAATCCAAAAATTTAAAAATTTTCTATAGGACCTTACTTTTAAAACACTTGCTACGTAAAATCGACACTACAAGATTAGCTTCAGAGCTGGCGAAATCTATTAATGTACTTGAAGCTGTTTATTTCCTTAAAACATCTTGGGATAAAGTAAAAGCAACAACAATCCAAAATGGGTTCTGTAAAGCAGGATTTTCAAAATGTGATGAAAGTTTTTCCGATTTTGATCCCGAAGATGACATTCCACTGGCACTCTATGCTAAATTTCAGGAAGGACCTGACTCGGCGAATGATTTTGATGATTTTCTCAAAATAGACAGAAAGGTCTGCACTGAAGATAACAATATCGAAATTCAATTTGAAGAGCATAACGATAAAATGAACATAAGTGATTCAGAAGAAGAACCTAATGAAGAAATAATTGAGCCCATAACATCGTACGATGAGGCGTTAACACTTGTTGCACGTTTGAAACAATTTGCCAAAAATGACTTCGTAGCTTTTAAACACATCAAAAATATCGAGTCATTTTGAAAATGAGCATTTTAAATTAAAACAATCAATGCTTCAGCAATCAATCATTATAAAATTTTTCCAACCAAAATAGTATTGATATGCAAAAACTAACATATTTTAACATATTTTATTGACACATGTAACAATATGTATGTATATATAATATTTATTATAAAATAATAACGAATTTACACAATATATTAAATAAACGACAATTTAATAATAATTTTTTGTAGTCTTTCCCATAAGCGGACATCTCCCATAACCGGACAAAAACACTGCGACGGTGAGTGTTCGGTTATGAGGAATTTCACTGTATTATAGTACAATATATTCTGAATTATATTAATTATTGTTTTAGGATAATTTTACCCAATATTTATTAGATTTACATATTTAGTTGTTGTACAAACGCATTTGCATTTTGGTTACTTCTTTTTCGTAAACAAAAATAATTGCTTGAAAATAGTCAAGCAATTTCAAACCCAGCAAATTAAACATCAGTTAATATTAATTACTTACATGTTTATGTTTCTTACTTACGAAATAGTAAATTTAGGTGTTAAAAAAATTTTCTATAATTATTCTATTATTGCAAAAATCACTGCATTATTAGTGTGATGGTCTAATAATGGGTTTTAGTAAAATTATTCAATAATTTAGTGTTTATTAAAATCATTATTATATTCTAAAATTTTTTGATCAATTTTTTATATTTATAGACAAATTTTTTAAAACAATTAAAAGCGTAATTTCGAACTTTATTGAATTTATTTAATTATAGACAATTTTGTCAAGTCATTATTTAATCACCTTTTGTGTGTTGATGCATTCGCGTTCGATAAAACAAGAGCCAGAATCAAATCAACGGAGTTTACTTGCAATCAAAAAATATGATCTCGAGCTCATCTCGACCTCAAAAATAAAAGGCAATAAAAACAAGAATTAGAACCGTTGATTTGATTACTTCTTATACAGGGTTAGTTAGATAAATTAATCATATCTTAACCATAAACAATATAATATATTGTAGTGGACCTACCTCACTTACTTCTTAGCCACTTAACATTACTCATAAATAATAATAGTAAGCAGATTTATGAATTGGTTGCACTTCATGCATACCGTACAAGAAGCATAAGCAAAGCGTCATAAACAAAAGAGTTTCGTATTACCAACGAAAATATTGCCACACGCTGTTCCAATTGCTGAACACATGTTACAATATTTTCAATAGTAATATTTCCTATATTGCAAAAGACATGTGCAAGCAATATTGTCAATGCACTCTAATAATAACTTTGACGTTTGACCTAAATGAGCAAACAGTGTAGTCGCTATGCAATGCATTCTGCAAGGTCAGCAATCACTTTGATTGGCTGCGGTTATACTTTTCCAGGTTTTGTCTGGAATAAAGAGGCGGAGTCATGATATCGCTATAATCTAGAAAAATGTATAAATACCCAAACTATTGTTCAATAAAATCAGAATATATACTTATGACTGCAGATATACATGCGTTGTTGAATTTTATTCTCACTCCTTCTGGCCAAGTAACACTGGCCTAGATACCAGCGGTAACAAGCCGCTTGATAACTTGTTCTTGATTGCATCAGTAGGTTTAGGATGCATGCTCGTATCAGGCAGGGATAAATACACGCACTCACAAGACAAGTATTACGTCTCATTTACCTGACGATCCTGTCTACATCTAAACGGGTTAATACATTACATGGTGATCCAGCCATTACATTGATTGAATATTGCCCATACATCCATTAATACATTACATGGCGATCCTGCAGGCTTCAGTGCCAAGCGGACCAATTAGAAACTATACCATTTGAATTAATTGAAATCAACACGATATGGTAGATGAAGCGACCTTCCACGCAATTTTTCGCAAATACGAATTGATACTTCAAGCGACGAATACAAAATCAGAAGAATACGTTCCAGAACAAGTGGTGCAACACGAAGAAGCATATCCAACGTATGTACCAACACCACGGTCAGCCGGCCCAAAAGCAATTACAATAGAAGAATACAAAAGGCGACAAGAGGCAAGAAAAAGACCTACCACACCTGTCAATCCACCACCAAAAAAGAAGCCAAACAGACGGAGAGGAAAAGCATTCCGCCAACGAAAGCAAATTGCTCAACTGTACGAGAGGGACAACCTGGCGACAACCGTTGCAGAATTATATAATATATTAAATATAATAATTTAATTATACAATATTAATTACAATAGATTAAAATTTAATAAAATATAATATTAACAATTTGAGTTTAACCGCTCCAACACTTAACAAAAATTTAAGAGTTGTTAAAGTTAAAACATCAACTATAAATTTTTAACTATAAATGTTTTAATTTTAAATTATTATTTTATATTAAAATAATTAAAAAATATAATTTTTTTTCAGATTTATAAAAAATAGACTTCAGTGACTGAAGTACATTCAGATAAGCAGCATTTTAATATTTCAACATTACATTCAAGCTTAGACGAATCCATTTCATTCTCCAAAAATTTGGAAGATAGTTTCAATATTGCTTCTTTAATGGCATTCAAAAAACAAAATGACTGCCCAGATATCAACCGCAGTGTGCTTATGGTTGACTCACTAAACACAAAAAGGTGTGTTTCCTTTATCTGCAAAGAAAAAGATGCAGAATTCGAGATTGAAAATCTCTCGATTTTACGATAAAAGTGCTCAATGCAGGGCATTGCAAAGATATGCTCTTAAAGGCGAAATTTTTCACAATACGGCTGTTATATTTCGCACTAAAAAACTCAATAAGCAATGTGT
Organism: Teleopsis dalmanni; assembly: GCF_002237135.1. NCBI lineage: Eukaryota > Metazoa > Arthropoda > Insecta > Diptera > Diopsidae > Teleopsis > Teleopsis dalmanni. The sequence goes on along the minus strand of NC_051846.1, from coordinate 94,367,024 downwards.
AAGTTTTGCAAAGGTCGGAAGAAATGATAAAGTAAAGTCATTATCATATTACAGAAATATAAAAACAGAAGCATATGCTAAAAATGACTCCCTTTATTGACACAATATTCGATCCCTTGAGACTTCATACAATATTTGTCAACAAAATTTGAAGTTTATTTATGGGATTTCTACCAAATTCACCTATTGCAACAAAACGAAAATTCCTTATTGAAAAAAATGAAACATACTATTCGCATAGATGCAACAGGTGGTATTATTCGTAAGTTACCGTTCGATACCAATAGAATATTATTATATTCCTTAGTCGGTCATATTTCTGAGAAAAAAATTGTTTTCTCAATAGCCGATACGGTTTCATCGAATCACTCGATAACAGACATTGCACAATTTTTGCAACATTTAAAACTATATTGTAAAAGTAAAAGTCTGTCATGGCCCATTTGTCGCAGAATTGTAACAGATGTTAGTTTCGCAATAATTGGGGCAATATTGAAGGTTTTCAATGGAATGGATTCGGTTTTAGAATATTTAAACCATTCATATGCTTTTGTGAATAATCCAAAAAAATTGAATTTTATTGCTATACAATTTTGTGTTAGCCACTACTGCAAAATTATTTGCAAAGATATAGAGATTGCAGTAGATAAAACTAATTCGCTTAAGGTTAATAATTTAAGAAAATTCTTAAGAGAATCTATGGGAATAGTTTTCAATTTATGTACCCTAAAGGACTGCAAAGAATGGTTTAAGAAACTATGCGTTATTTTATGCTCCAAAAATAACACACCCAAAGTAAAGGAGGCAGTTGAGAGTTTGTCTAAATTAAAAGACATGACGGAATGTTCAGATTTTGACTTCAACTTCAATTCAGATGAATTTAATAAACTTCCAACTTTTGAAGAAACTTCTGATACCTTGGCTTCTATTTCTGAAGGCAGTCCTTTTAGAGTTGAATTTATAAAGTATTTTAAAAACTATACAGAAGCTACTATTAAATGCAATAATATTGAAAGGAATGAATTATATTGTCCAAAAATGGCAAATTTGATTTTAAATAGATATATGGCATTTCTTCCTATGTGGTCTAATATTATCGGTATTCATATAGATCATTCAAACACTCGAGTGAGTAATGGACTCATAGAGAGCTATTTTAAAAATATTAAATACAATGTTTTTGAATGTAAACCTCAGAAACTTGGAAGATATATTCGAGGCATTCAAAGTTTCAATAATTCAATTGTTAAATTAAATAAAAATAATTATATCCAAGAATTAACTGATCCCATAACTCAATGGACACTTATAAAGAGTTCCCGTAAACACAAAAAAATCCAGACAAGTTCTGATAAAATAATGGGTATTAGTAAAAATAGGAAATTTAAAAAAATTCCTAAGTCATGGCAAAAGAAGAATAAAGCCAGACTTCGTCACGGACTCTTTCTTCAAGAGTATTTTGATTTTTTGGAAAGGTGATATATTTGTCTTTAAAGGAAAAATGTCTTTATTGCCATCGGGCTTTTGCACGCGATGATATATATGTTATATATGATATATATGATATATATTGCGCAACATGCAATTATAAGGTATATACCAAATGAAATATTATTGAATTTTCTATCTAAATCATATTTCTTATTTCAAGAAAAAGCTTCAATTTCGCTAATATTTACAAATTAATAAACTTAGAAAAATTTTGTGTTCCAATTCCGGTTTGGACCTCCCAGCATCGTTGCTATCTTGGCACTAGCTGCTGCATATAGTTACATATTAGCATTGATGCTAATATTCCTCTACCAAATTGCCCCACTGTGCCGAACAATCAAATACAATAAAATCAAATTGGCACAGACAGTAACAATAAATGCTACTGTAAACATTTAAGAAGATACATGCATCTATCTATCGCGTGATCATCTTCTTAAGAATTCATGACACACATACAGTCAAAAGATGAACTGTACTATTTTTGCTGATCATAGCACAATTCCATGCAAAGAGCTTGAGAGATGACGCTATGTAAATACCAGCAATTCTCACATTGTCATGACCATAACAGAAGACGCTTATGTTACAAACTAAAGTAACATTAGAACTTCATGTTATAAGTCTGTAAGAACAGAACTTAAAGTTATTTTCCATACAAAAATCAAAGCTTCAACTTAACATAGTTAAGAGCTGGATTTTTGCTCTGTTATGGGCGGTATAAAAAGGAGGATCAAATATGTTAAGTTTGTCAATAGAAAGAAGTAGTATTAGAAAAGATTACAAATGTCTCCTTCGGTTCCGTTTGGAGAGTTGTAAAAGATTTCACTCTTCTCTATCGGTTTTTTGCCAATAAAAAATTATTAAAAATTATTAAAGTTATAAAAGAAAGTTTAAAGTTATAAAAAGAAAGTTTAAAGTTAATAAAAGGAAGTTATTAAAAATATTAAAATATTTAAAAGTTAAGACAAAGAAGTTTTACTTAAAAAAATATTAAAATATTAAAGGTTTAAAAGTTTAAAACAAGAATTATTAAAAATTATTAAAGTTATAAAAAGAAAGTTTAAAGTTAATAAAAGGAAGTTAATGAAAAGAGGTTAATAAGAAGCAAAGGTTCATGAATCAGATTTCATACTCGGTCACGAAATACCAAATAAAAATTGATAAAGATTTCAATACATTCGGTCGTGAGTTCTTAAAAACCTAAATTTGAAATGGACTTAAATAAAATTGTGAACTTAACAAAAAGGTGAATTTTGAAAGATGAACTTAAGTAAATAAAATATATTTGAAATAAGAAATTGTAATAAAATATATTAAGTTTAAAGATAAAGTTAAAATAAATGAACTATGAATTATGAAATGAAAGATGAAGTAAAAATAAAAATAAAGTTGTAATAAAATGTAAATGAAATAAATATTAAATAGATTTGATATAAATAAATAAAATGTAAAGTATCAAAATTATCATTGTGGTTTTCTTTCGAGTGAGTTATTTAGAAGCGTGCACTTACCACTAAAATCACTGGATACAAAGATGTACCAGTACCTTAATTATATTTTGTGAAAAGGATGAAACCATCTATAATATTTCTATATGCATATGGGTCATTCTTTCACAAACTGGACGGATTTTAGCAAAAAATAACCTCATGATCTCTGATTTAGCTGAATTTTTTTGTTTTTTGATTTCCTTTCTTAAAATAAGAAGACCTGTATCTCGGTAAAAAATTTTGTGAATTTTTTCCTAGGAGAATTGGCATTGTAGACACATTTTCAAACGGCTATATCTCACGTTCTATAAATGATAGAAACTTGAAATTCGCTGCGTTTTAAAGATAACTGATTTGACTTTTATGAAGTTGTTTAAACAATTAAAATTGTTTATATTTAAGTACTATTATTAACCATCAAATTTCAAAAAAAGTTCTTCTCAAAACACCTTTCCAGAATTTTTATATTTTATTTAGGTTTTAAATTTTAGTGTGAAATAAAAATGTTCAAGATGGAATTATTTTTTGAAATTTTCTAACATTTTTTTTTCTCCCGCAAAACACATCAAGCATATGCGTTTTATATTTCTATTGAATGAATTTTCAAAGAATATACTGCAAATATTCTTATATAATATCTTTGATTTCGATAATAATAAAAATCTACATAAAACGCAAAATTTTCAGGCTGATATTGTCCTTAGAAGTACTTTTAGAAATTAATGTATCCTTCACAACAAACCAAACACATTCACATGATTTTTCAGTAAAAAAACAAAAAAAGGAATATGTCACACAAATTTTTCGTTTTTACTTTTTATTCAGATTAATCAATAAATTCTACTTAAGAAATAAATAGTTCCACTGTCATAACGCTTTTAGAAGTAATTAAAAAAAATTAATTTACCAAGCGTCCTTCACGCACCGTAATACCATGAAATCAATTTTCCAAGAAAAACTATACAAAAACTTTTTCTTTTTATTTCTGAATTGAATTTATCATTAATCCTTAGAAAAATGCTATTTTTTAGGACGTTATTGTTCTCAGAAGTATTTTTATTAAAGAAATTAGTTTCTCTATTTTTAAATCACGAATTTAACTTTAACAATAGCGATGGAGACGATGGCCCGCATCAATTTTAAAGAATCTACAGGAAAAATTTAATGCCACAACAGAAAGAAAGAACTAATAATATTGGATGTGATACATAATTGGTCTATCCGAATGGGTCACGATTTACTTCCCAAACGCTACAAAATGTAAGATTACTGTTGCTAACAAAATTGCTTAAAAAAAAAGTATATTAGAAGATTCAAATTTAAAAAGCTAATGAAGCGCATGTAACTGCGGCGGTTTTTAACCTTTACAAATATGATGAAAACAGTCAAATAATGTCTGGTAAAAAAGACTGTCCGTCAAAGTTGATAGAAAAAGCACCCAAATATAAAAACGGGCTAATTTAAGTAATCTAAAGAAGTTGCATATTCTTTTCAAACTCAAATATCCGGACCTCGAATGTAGTTTTTCTAAAATTGAATGTTTACGACAACAGCATTGTGTTCTTGCAGAAGCAAGTGGCACACATTCAGTTTTTGAATGTGATCCATATACGAAAACGTAAAATTAATAATATATGAGTAAATATGAAAACACTGACTGCATGTACTAGAGAGCTGATAAATGACTATAAAGGTAGCCTACAGCGCATGATTTGCTATACTTCACTCACAGAATGTTTTCAAGAAACCTGAGTCAAACGTCCTGGAACTGAAAACATCAATCAACAACTTCTGGAGGTCTTTGGTAACAACATCATTGAAACCGTCACATGCAAACAATGTCTGTTACAAAACAGGGTGCGTTTTTAAAAGGATTTAAAACAACCTAGCAGAGAGTGAATGCATAGTTTTGTATGATTTTTTCGAAAATTATGCTTTTGATGTTTAAAACCCTGTTTAGAGTATTTACTGGAATAATAATCAGGCAACAATTCATCCGTTTGCAATATACCACCGTGTTGAAAATAACAAACTACAAAAAAATGTTGTTTAAAATATAACACAAATGTACGGCAGACATTTGTTCCAAAAAAAAATTGTTTTAAAAAAATTGTTATTTTTCCGATGGATCGCGTTCACAATATAAAAATAAAAATAATTTTATTAATTTAACTAAACACAAAGCGAATTTTGGTTTGGAGGCAGAATGTCTTTTTTCCTAACTTCACACGGCAAGTGCGCCATTTCTTAAAATCAAGAGACTACAAAGCAAAAGAAAATAACAGTAAATACCGCTTCGGAACAGCTATATCAACTAAACAAACATCAAAATATCACTGCTTTATTCCAAATTCCAAAAAAGTATTAATGGCAAACATATTTTCTTCTTCAGACATTACAGATTATGTATCAATAATGAAATGAGCATTAATAAAATCGCTATAAAAACCATAAAAATATTTTGCTTTTAACTCCATATAGTTTATTTCCTATAACATTTCTTACCTGTGCAGAGTATTTTTCCAACTGTAGCAAAATAATAAAAAATACTAAAAAGTAGGTAGGTCTTATTATGTGCTGCAAAAAGTTCTTAAAATGGTTTAATTATGTTAAAATTCGTAATTAAAGAAAGAGATGATGCAGAACTAATTTAAAATGTTAATATATTATGTAGAATTTAATGATAAACTCAACTTAGAAATAAAAAGAAAAAATATTTGTTTTTTTTTGGAAAATTGATTTAATGGTGTTATGGTGCGTATGAGTAACGTAAAGGAAGGTATGAGTAACGTGAAGGATACATTAATTTCTAAAAGTACTTCTAAGGACAATATCAGCCTGAAAATTTTGCGTTTTATGTAGAAGTTTATTATTAATCGAAATCAAAGATATTATATAAGAATATTTGCAGTATATTCTTTGAAAATTCATTCAATAGAAATATAAAACGCATGTGTTTGATGTGTTTTGCGGGAGAAAAAAAAAATGTTAGAAAATTTCAAAAAATAATTCCATCTTGAACATTTCTATTTCACACTAAAATTTAAAACCTTAATAAAATATAAAAATTCTGGAAAGGTGTTTTGAGAAAAACTTTTTTTGAAATTTGATGGTTAATAATAGTACTTAAATATAAACAATTTTAATTGTTTAAACAATTTCTTAAAAGTTTCACCAATTATCTTTAAAACGCAGCAAATTTCAAGTTTCTATCATTTATAGAACGTGAGATATAGCCGTCTACAATGCCAATTCTCAAAACCCATGGGTCTATATCTCCTAAGAAGAATGCAGGATATATTGAAATTGCTTTTTACGACGAAATTAATAATAGTTTAGAATATTTATGCAACTAAAAAAATGTAAATAATTAATATTAATAAATCAAAATAATTAATTAATATTAATAAATAATAAATTAGTAATCCTATAAATTTTTAAATATCTATATGACATATTTTTAAAATATTTATTTTCCACAATTTAGCATATTTTTAAGCATTTTATTTCCACAATTATGAAATCTGTGAAACTTTTTAATTTTGTTTGTATTTTTATTTATAAGCTTTTGTGATGTGATTGCAATGTTCGTTCCAGCTTCCAATTAAGGTTCACAATAGTTCTCTTATTGCGTTGGTAGCATTTTTTTCTTTACTTGTCGAAGTGTTTAGCCACTATACAACTACTGGTCTAAATAGAGAAAATAGTGTTGTTGTATTGCGTACATTTCGGCCAGTATAGGCCAGCAAGTTACGGTTTTTTGCCATTCTTGCGAACTACCGAAAACGCCAAATATTAGAATCTGATAGCAAATGAGAGCATTGGGGAAATTGGAAAAATGCCAAGATTTTGATTATTTTTTAAAAAGCAATATTAAATGTGTCATTACCTGCATGGATACAATTTATTTAAGACAAATTTACTAGAGTAATTAAAAGAATATTTTATGATAAATACGAATTCTTTTTATGTACATACATATAAAAAATTGAGAATGTTTCTTACATATATTTTAAGTTCAATATTGTTTTAAATTATTAATATTGCTTGCGACTTATACGTATATATTATTGCTGTCTATTGTTCATATTGAACACATTTTATTTTTATTGTTTCACTTAGCTTGTAAATAATTGCATCTTATCTGAAAATATCAATAAGAAAAAAGTCGACTCTTTTATACGAAAAAAATTTTATATTACTTTAAAAAAGGCGTTAATACATGTTTTTTCAAGGCAGCTTATATCTGTATATATTCATAGCAAATGATACATTTATTTCCAAAGTTATTACCAAAGTTTTATGTAAAATTAAGATGACGTTTCAATTGTCACATGACTACTGCTATATTAATTAAACTTAGAATTCACCATGCAATAAAAAAAGTTAATATAACGTATATTTATATTGAAATAAATTAATACTAAACTTTAAAAAAAAGAAATTTATTTTAATTAATAAAATATTTGGAATGTATTTTAAAATTGCAAATTCACCTGAATAACTCATTATCAGAATTCAACGGAACTCTTGTTCAGTTAATCATGCAAGTGGTCACGGGCACTAAGTAAAAATACTTATGATACTAACTCGCGTTTCTTTAAGCAAATAAGACATAAAATTGTAATGAATATTTTAAAACTATTCTCAAATTTATATTTTTTATATATGAAAAGTTTAGATTTTACACCTTACAAGGATATTCATCAATTTTTGTCATAATTAATATCAATAATTTATTTACTCATTTATATGATATATATCTTGCTTTTTTTAAATATAGATCTACTAACCATTCATGCCATTGCTACACGTACTGTCTGCCACAGATGGCTCGAGAATCATTTTAGTTACTATGTTATAAAGCCACAAAATGGAATTCATTCAAAGCAACAATAGGCAATAATTTCGTTTCAAAATTTATGCTAAGTGTAGTCGTTTGTAGTCTGTGTATTAAATATAAAAAATTCAAATTTCAGCAAAGGATCAACTCGTGTATGAAATTTTTGCAAATAAATATTGCAAGATACATATGAATTATTTTTTTATAGAGCTCGCACTAATAATAAATGGCTATAATAAAGACGTGCTACACCTAATAATGATAATGGTGTTATACGGCTATAATTTACATTAAAATCGACAATACGAATATTTCTAAGAATATTTCATGTCTATATCAATATGGTATGACAGTATTTAATATTAATAAGAGTACTCATCTAAACTGATAAATACCTTATAAACCTTATAAATGTATAAATTTATCTACTTGGTAAATGAAGTATCAAATTTTGTATGAAAAATCGTTTACATAAACTTGATAAATTTTCACGAAAATTTTACCGAATAAATTTATCTGTTGTCAATACAGAGTTGCATTCTAACACAAACAAGTCATTTACAAAAATATCTTTGTAAATACTTTTTAGTTTAAACTTTTCGTTCAATTTCGGTATTTTATTTTATAATTTATTGATAGCGACACATCTGATCAATAAAGTTTGCACAAATATTTTAAATTGCAACGATATTGGCTTAAAAATTGAGCTGCTAAGCATTGCATTTTGTGCTGTCATTATTATTGCTGATATAAATAGTGCTATTATATTATAATATACAGATTGATAAATTTACGCAATTATTTCATATAACCATGTACATAAACGCATAAAATTATTCATTTGATAAATTTATATGCTTAGATGAGTACCCCTAATATTTAAAACGTGATGTCAGATGAAATGCCTTTATATTACATGTGTAACACAAAAACAACGCGTCACTGTGTATGTATATTATTAATTTATAACAGCTGTTATTTACTAGTTACTAGTGTTTATTTTATAGTGACAATGTCGAGAACCACACATCAAAAAAAACTAGTTTCTTAACATGTTTCAATACAAAGCCATTGTTGTGGTTTTGGTGGTTTTGTTACAAAAATGTATGTATAAACTCATATGCACACAAAAAACAAACACAAAAAACGAGTTCTTTGTATCTGTTTGGACACAGCTTAATGCTAGAATTGCAGATACTAAATGAAAGCCTTCGAATATCTAGATATGCGATTATTATTTGTAGTCAAATTATTCGAAAACTTCGTGAGCGATAGTAAAAGGAAGAATGCGAAATACAAATGAACATGCATCACACAAATAAGCGCAAAATTTTGTATAAATAGAATTTGTTTTTGTCAGTACGATTTTGTGTGTCCCGTATTTATTGCAAGAAATTATCTATGTGCAATGTTTGTTTTATTTTATTTTTTTATTTTATTACATTTTCAATAACTAAATATGAAATTTACATTTATTATTCGTAATCATTTTAACCACAATCTCGCTCTCAAATCATAAGAAGCTGTAAATGTTTCTTTAAATACTAAGCCGCGTATTGCAATGATCTGAACTGTTAAATAAGACAATACTATCAAAAGCCAGTCATACTATTATATTCCAGGACAAGAATACCCTGCTCTTAAGTGTACGGTCTTAGTTTTTTAAAGTTCAAAATTCGCTTTCATTTGTTGCAGTAAATAAACTAAAACTGCTGCAGAAAATCAAGTTTGTCTACAACAGCATTCATTTATTATGAATATTTAGTTACATATATGTTGACTGTTCATAAGTAAAACAGCGAAAAATAGTACTCATTTTTGAATAAAACGTAAAAATCAAACCACCTTAATAAAATCATACTTTCATAAAGCCGGTTTTTTCATCCCATTTGAGAATATAACAAAAACATGACAAGTTATGTACAGCAATGCACTGAACGGTTGTTGCAATAAATATTATTACTATATAGTAATGAAACAAAAAATAAAACTTCAATTAGTGATCGTATTCCATATACTGAAATAACTGATTGAATTCCATTTAACTAAGTATTCCCTATTATGTAACAAATTGTTTGCATCATTATATTTGCATTGAATCTTGCAAATATAACAATTTTATTACATTCAAATAAGACCATTATATAATTACTTAAAGAAATACTATATGTTGTGATACTATAATTTCAGTAGTCGTTTACACTATAATTGTTTTTGTTTTACTGTTTGTTACTTAAATAAAAATCCATAAATCAAATCTGCTGACTATAAACAATGTTTTACATTAAAATAGGTTTAACTACAGTTTTTCAGTTAAGTGGACATAGCATATTTCTTACTTCATAAGGGATATTTGTGTTTTCGTACAATTTTGTTAAATCTGGATGAAATGAAAATATCTCAAAAAAAATCTACAAAATTCATGTTATAACCTGTTTCCAAAAGTGTATTTCCACATAACAAACTAATAGCCTATTTGCGCGAACAATTCATTGTAATTTTATTTGGATTTTATTTGGATGTAAATGTTTCGCATTAAATGTAATTTGCGAATGTTGCAGCAATTTTTGCTTTACTGTGATTTATTGAATTAAAAATCAATCATAATCGAGCTTTTTAAATTTTTGTATGAGATCGGATTGTAACTTTATAACGAAGCGAGTCGAACGTTGAACTTCACTACAAAATAACAATTACTTGTGCTGTGTGAATAGACTAAGAATAAATGATGCCAATGTCCTAAATGCACATATCACACTTTAAACTCATTAATAACATATTTTAACATTTTATGTACAAATTTAGTGAAAATAAAATGTTTAAGATGCGCATTCCACACACAGTCCACAGAATTGCACTAAAGTATGGAAACCCATATACAATATATATGTTTAAAAAAAAAATATTTAAATAATAAAACCAATAATTTTAGAATCATTGTTTATAAATATTCTACATATTTACGTATATTTAATTTATGTACTAAATTTTATAACATAAAACAATAAAAATTGTTGACTAGTTTTAAATCAGATTAAAATTCTTTGGATGTTATGCAAATTAATTGTAGTACATTTACAAATTACTGCTAATAGAAAGTAATATATAATCTTAAATAAAATTAACTCAAATGTAACACACAAAACACGTATAAATACATTAAAAATATTTGGACGGAATAATTATTAAAAGGTTTTGAAATTATAAGTAAATGAATTTTTTTTTTATTTTTTTGTAAACAATTTAAGATAAAATAGTTTATAAACTGCAAGGTAAAAAGTAGTTTGGGAATTTTGTTTTTAATTTTTAATATTTAAAAAAGGCGTTTGACAGAAAAAATTTCAACACCATTTTTACCAAAATTTATAATTATATTTTTAAATATGATTTTTAAACTTTTGTTAACGCATTATTTTATAATAAACCAATAATGGTTTATAGTAATGATTACATAATTTCTTAGGTTAGCTTTACGTTTGGGTTATGTATTATTTATACTGCAT
>NC_051846.1:94345817-94355594 GCF_002237135.1 Teleopsis dalmanni | reverse complement strand
AAACATATAGAACCCTTTGAATTATACATTTCTACTTTTACTTCGATACCATACAGTTTAATCCATTTACATTTGATTTTTATTTTCCTTTTAAAGAAAGTAAAAAGCTTAATTAAATTTTTATATTTTTTATTAATATTTTAAAAATTTTACAGTCAGTTACAAATTCCATCAGTTTTCAAAATTCTAAGCCCTTTCCGGTAACAATGATTTCGAGTCTATTTTGGTTTTTTTTCAACATAAGATTAAGAACATGGGATATATTTTATATAGCTTTAACCGTATATTGGCAAATGAAAAGAACAGTTCCTGACAAGGACATATGTGCGAAATTTGTTCCATTATATATGTGTTTGTTCCTCCTTGCAACAAAAGTAATTATCACAAAAGTTATAAATATGAGCTTTAATAAAATGAATAGATATTATACCCACGTGTCATTCCTGTGGAATTTGTTCCTATTCATCCTTAAAATATTAATCACAGAGGGATTTACTGAAATTGCTATAGCAACATATTGCTCGGAATGTATAACTGACGTTATAACATCCGATACGGAACACTATCTTTGGACTATGCTAGGATTAGATCAGAAATATCCAACAATTTTAGGATATGTCGTGTTAGTAACAATGGTATTATATGCTCTGTACTCATTTGATGCAATGAAAAAACAGATTAGAGAATTAATTTATGGGAGACAATGGGAAACTTGCGATTTGGAATTTACCCTGAATGAGTTACGTCGCCAGCTTCAACGAAGGCAACTCCAACCACATCGTGAAAATGAACATTCATCATAGGAACATTTCTATTAATATATTCATAAGTATAAAGGTAATATTATATATTAACTTCTATTAGATATATATCATTTTAAAATAATATGAAAATCTGTAACTATGTTTGGAATATTGTAGTATTGTGATGCTTAGAATATCATTTATAGATCTGTACTTATTTGATGGATTCAAAAGTTGAAGTAAAGATGATTAAAAGTGGAATGATTTCGATTTGGAATTTACCCTGAATGAGTCTCATCGCCAACTTGAACAAATAGAAAACCAACAACATCCTTATAATGGACATTTATCACAAGAACATCCCGAAAAGGTTATTCATAATTATCAAGGTAATATAACTTATTATTAATAACTATTATTTATAATATTAAATTCTAACAATTTCTAGAAATATGTGACTATGGAATATTACGAACTTTTATATTAATGCAATATACTTTTTATACAATCGACGCAATAAAAAAAATATAACAAATATCTTAACCTCTTTTATTTAGAAAAAATTAATTAGATTGTAAAATATCTTATGATTGTCGCTGGTGAAGTAATGATTTTTATATATACCAGCTACAAATCTGTAATATAAGACCCATAGTAATAAAATGGCCGCAGAACTAATTAGAAAGATATATTAAACTACTTGACCTCGAGCTATTTTGTACAGAAAATACATAGTTATCTTACATAGTCTTAGGTCGAGTTATGTCTGAGAAAAATATGAACAAAATGATATTGCAATGTTTATCAATAATCTAAAATAAAATCAGATTAGATTCGAATTCCAACCAAATGGCATTCCAACGTTTTAAATAAAATTTTGATTATATCTAAGAAGATGAGATAAAAATTTGAACCTAAGAAAATTATATGGTTTATAGCCTTTAACTGAATTTAGGGTAGATTTAGAAGAAATGGAGGCAACTTCTGGTTGAGATGGAAATATTTTTTAGGGGTAATACAATAGATATTATTTATATATATATAAATACGTTGAAATACGCCTTTCTCCCTTTCGATAAATATAATAGCAATAAAACAGATGAAGATGTCACACAACTTCGTCCTTGACCGAGTCGAGTAACCTCTGTCAGCCAGCTCAATCAGTTTGTTGTTGTCGCCAGTTGGTAGTACAAACCGCCCCCAAATCGGTGGTCATCTGGTTCTTCCATCGAAGATGACGAGGTTCTCTACCGCGTTTTCCACCTGCGGGCACCGAATCAAACACCATTCTAGCCGAAGCAATTTTTTTTATTCGCACATTATGATCAAACCAGCGAAGCTAGAGGCAATTGAAAAAGTAGATAATTAAGAATCTGCTCTACAAAACTTTTATCATGCCTCCACTGCTGTATGGTGCAGGAGCTTGAACAATTACCGATAGTGATGGGAAGACGTTAGGAGCATTCGATAGAAAAATTTTTCGGAAGGTCTATGGTCTCTTACGCGTTGGCGACGCGTATCGAATTAGATGGAATGATGAGCTGTAGAAGCTACACCGATACATTGATATAGTTAAGCGCATAAAGAAACTTAGAAATGTCACATTGGAATAAGATAATTAGGTCTGAGATAATCTAGAACCCTTATTTTCATTTCCAATAGTAACCGCCAATTAAAATCAATGTATAACTTTAAATAACTCATTTATGTTACTAGGCATAGCAAACTGAAAATTAATCTATTTGATCTGGTCTTGTTTAGCAATAAATATTGTAAGTTATGTGAACTGACATCTGACATCTGGATGCACTTATAAAACTGAATGTGATCGAATGTGACCTAACGTCTGGACTTAAAAGTAGAAAAGTAGAGATTTATTGGAGACAATACAATGGAATTAGTTTTATACTTAAATCTGGACTATTTTCATAAACATGTGAAGAAATTAGGGTTCATCTATTATTATCACAAAAATAAAACTAGCATATAATCATATATAATATATATTTATATATACTTTATTCTGTATTCTTAATAATATTGCAAGTATAATTTCGATTGAATTATAAATTCTTTGTTATTATTTGTATAAATTTTATTTTTTTCTGTACATATTGTACGAAGGATATATATATATATCTTTTTATTCAATAAGCAATATATATTAATTTTTCGTATCATTTCTTTTTTTATATTATAAAACTTGATTGAAAAATGTTTTCTTTCTTACTGTTTTAATATTTTATGTTTTTAATTCAATAGTTGGATTTTAAAAATTCGCATATGTTTATTGTATATAATATATAATAATAATTTTCTGATTTCATGTTTCGTAATTATATACATAATTTATATGGTTTTATAAATTTGTATTTATTTTCGTAAAAGTAATTTTTAAATTTAAATTAAATTTTGCATAAAAATAATTATTTTTTTTATATTTTTCTAACATAAAAATTGAAATAGCAGCCAAATATTCTCTCTAAAATTTTTATTTTTTATATATTAAAAATAACAATATAAAAAATTCACTCGAAATGTAGGCAAAATTTTGTACATAAGGTTTTAATAACAAATTTTTATCAATTTAAAATAAATATTTGATAAGTAATAAAAAAAAATTAAATTTTTATTTTATTAAAAATTATATTATCATAATTTAAATAATATAATTTAATATAAAATTAATAAATAATGTATTTTCGCATTTTTTACTCATTTAAATTTTTGTTTAATTTTATATATTTCGAAAATTTGTAATTTTATTTTTTTTATGAAGAATTGAAAAATGTAATTAATACCTCCTGTTATATAATTTTTAATATACTTAGTCAAACCCAGATTTATTGATGAATTTATAATTTTTTTTCATAATATTTCATTTTAATTTATATATGCGCGAATATTAAGTTATATACTGTAAGATATACAGTCTAAAATAATATATCATATTATATATAATATATAAGTTTACATATAATATATAAGTTTATATATAATATATAAACTTATATATAAGATTGAATAGTGACGTATCATTTTATAGTGATTAAATAAATTTAGTTTCATAATAAAATAATAATTAAAATATATAGATAATTAATTGAAACCCTTTTTATAGAGATGAATGCCAAATCTACATTTATTATCTTTACATCATATATAAGACTGTTATAATTAAGATGCTGCAATCCCATCTTTTATTTAAATCTGTCATTTTGAAAGGTCAATTAAACATATAATATGAAAGAAAAACATAATAACATCAGAATAATAATATATTGATATAATATAGTACTATTGTTGGATATAATCGCATTAAAACCTGTTTTAATACATTTCGAATAATATTGGATAATTTAATCATTAAAAAAAAAATTAATTTATGTCCAATAAATAATATTCATTTTTAAGGTTAAACTTCAATTAAGTCCAATTATATCAATATACAATATATTAACAAACTTCAGAATGTTATATTAGCTTTTTGTTAGGATACTTTTTATTTATTAATTTTTAATTTATTTGTAAATCATATATATTTTCAAATAAAATATATAAGAATATTTATTTTTTATCATATATATACATATTGTAATGAATATATATATATTCATTATATTTAATATGTCATTAAAATATACTGTATTAAACTATTTCTATAAGGATTATTAAAACCAGGAATTCTGCTTGACTAGTTACTATATAGTTTAGTAATTATTTATACTAAATGCGTTTAACCAGAGTATTTCGAATGTTGCACTTTATTTTTATTAAATTAAAATTATTATTTATTTATTTGTTTTGTTTTTATAAATTAACATTTATTCGTTATTATATTTTTGTAATAAAAACAACGCTTAAATTGTGCGTACATATTTATTAAATTGTGATATCGATCAATTACAATATATATCTATAAAAGAAAACAATGCTTAAAATATTTTATTAATAAAATAATATTTTATTTTCACATTAAAATATTAAATAAGGAAAACTTATTTTTATAGAATATTGTATTATAATATGTTATAATGAAGTCGAAATGTGATTCAAAAAATATAGTTATTAATTAATTTTTTTATTATTTTAGCTTTCAAAATAATATAAAACTAATATTAATTTTTTAATAAACAAATTGAAATTTAAATAAAATAAATAATTATCAAATACAAAAAGAAATAAAAAAATTATATTTAAATTATTATTTCAAAAAACGTAAATATTATATATTTATATTACATTAAATAATTAATATATAATTTAAATTATAAAATAAAATATGAAATTAATAATAAAAAAAAATAAAACAAAATAATATTTAAATTATTATTTCGGAAAAAGTGTAATTTATATTACATTAAATAATAATTAATAAATTATTATTATTAATATATTATTTAAATTTTTTCAATAATAATTTAAAAATATAATTTTTATAGATTAAAATACTATTGTAATATAGCATAAAATTAAAGATTTTTTTATAATAATAATTATAAAAATAAGAATTGTTATTATAAGTAATAATATAATTATATAGTTTATAATATTATTTTTAATTTAAAGTAACATTAATTAAAATTTATTTTAAATAATTAAAATTTTTTTATTAAAATAAATTTCAATAAAAAATTAAGTCTATTAATAAAGAAGTTGTAACTTAAATTAAAATATTAAATAAAATTTATATATTTATTATTATCTAATATAAATTAATATTAATTTAATCTTTTTTAAATAACAAATTGTAAAATAAAAAATATCATTTTATTGTTGAATATTTATAATTGTGTAATATACAATTATATATATGTAATGTACAATATTTATTCTGTATTATAAAAAGACAATTAAAAATATAATGCAATTCTTTTTAATTCAAGAATTAATTATATTTAAAACCTAATATTTCGCTGCATATTTTGCCATCAGAGAAGTGCGACGTCTTATACTGAATTATTGTTTTTTATTTTTATTTAAATAAATTTTTATTTTAAAACAATGGAGTTTTTATTCCATATTTTTATTATTCCATATTATATTATATTTTAATTAAATATAATATATTTTAATAAATAATCTGATTTGAAAAATGATTTCGCCATTTTAATACAAAACTTTCCCCTTCTGCTCTCTTAATAATGAATTTTAATAAATAAAAATATATTATTAAAATATTTTAAACATTTTTAAAATTTTGAGATGTAATAATTATATAGCCATTATATTTTATACTTGTTAAATATATATAATTATTAACGTAACATTGAAAAGTAATTAACATTATTAAATAAATAATATTTTTAAGTAACTAACATCATTTAATAAGTAACAATATTTAATAATTAATACGCAAGTATAAAACAGTAATTAAATTTTGGTCAAACTATTAAAATCGAAGAATTTCATTAAAAAATAAATCTGTCAAATAGTATTTTTATAATAAATATTAATATTTATAAAAAAGCTCAAAATAAAAAATTTATTATAAATAAATCTTGCATTGATTGAAAGTTTGATCTTTTAATAAAATATTATTACTTATACATTAATAAGTAACGTAAATTTAATAAAATATATATATGAAAATATTTAAATTAAAAAACAAAATAAATGTGTTGTTTTTAATTATTA
The DNA here is from genome assembly GCF_002237135.1 of Teleopsis dalmanni. NCBI lineage: Eukaryota > Metazoa > Arthropoda > Insecta > Diptera > Diopsidae > Teleopsis > Teleopsis dalmanni. The sequence continues at coordinate 94,349,214 of NC_051846.1, read as the reverse complement.
TTTTATTATTATAAATATAAAGGAATATATTATGATATAGAAAACCATCCTTAACTATATTGAACTTTTTCCAATGACGTTGGCGATTATTATAAAAGCTAATATATTATAAAGTGTTCTATAAAGAAAATTATATATTATATAAAATAAATAATGAAGCTTGAAAACAGGTTTATAAAAATTAGATACATAGTTAATAAAAATTGTATACTTAAAGAATTTGCAATTTTTTAGCACTTCTTATTCCTTTAAATATCTATTTTTTATTTTAAATGGAAATATATTAAATATATTAAAACGCTTAAATATGCTTAATTTATTTAATTTTTTAAATGCTTCTGATTTTATTTTATTTTTTTTGTATCATTTAGTTATCAGAAGCTTATAATTTTTAAATTTTTTTTTTTTACATAGACACATATTAACTATATGTATATCGGAACAAATTTTATCCTATAAATATTAATTTTTAAACTTTTATATAAAAATTATATTAAAAATAGAAAGCTGTAAAAGAATATATATTTTTAAAAATATTTCGATTTTCAATAGTTCTATAGACATAAAACCGTACAGTATTTTTGCATTGAAGAGATTAGTGTTTAAGAGAATTTAATAAATTATACTTTGAAAGATCAAGCTTTAAATTATTATTACAATTTTTTTTTAATTAATTAAAAAATCAATAGTTATAAACCAGATTATTAAAACAAAATTTTAAACAACAAATAGTTTATAATGAGACAGAAATATTTATAAGCTTACTTGTAAAAACGACCCACCTTCACTTTATGGAAGTCAATCTATTTTTCTTGATATACTTTTGCTTTATCATAAAAATCTCTGATTTTCTGTGATTACTCTAAAATACAACCAATACGATATTCTGTACAGTACCATATGAGTCCTACATATATCACAAAAAAAGAATAATATTTTATACTATATTTGTTTTCTGTTTAGTGGTCCGACTTCAAAATAGGTCACAGTCATAATCAAAATAATCTTTTAGGTTTTATAACTAAGTCATGCATAATTCACATACGATAAAATGTTTTCTAGAGATTTAATTGTTGATTTTTGATCAACAAATGTTTTATAGATTGTACATTATAATATAAATAATGTAAAGTATATTTAATTATAAAGAAAACGATGTTTATAAATATAAAATAAATAATAAAAAATTTAAAGTAACAAATTAAAAATGGAGGATTAAAACATTAAATTAAATTATTAAATTAAAATTCGTTATATACATATATCTATAGATTCGGTTCAGTTTAACGTGAAATTACAGAGCACTTATAAACTCCAATAAGATATATGAGCTATGTAGTATGTATATAGTATTAACCTTATTTTACTTCATTTTAAATTTATAACAATTATGTCATATACATATATAAAGCTGTGAAAATTTAAATCCTGATCTACTAGCTATCTGTATAACTTTAACCAATTTATATTCCGTGAGAAATTTATAAGACTTTCGATATCAGTTTCTGTTTGTTCTTTACGATGTTCGAAAAAAGGTTTTTCTACAATTGCAAACTTTTTCCCTGCTAAAGCTGGACAACTACACAATAGGTGGCCCAAAAGATCGTTATTTTGAAGTCAAAACGACTATTACAAGAAAGATAATGTTGCCCATTTCAGTTCATTTGGAATAACCCAGTATAATTGTAGGTTGTCTTTGTATGTTGACACGCGGATCCAGATTTTAATTTAAAAAGGTCCAATGCCTGGTACTTGCAACTCAAACCATATACAGTAAAATATGTATATAAAATATACAATATATTAAAATATAAAATAAATATAAATTGATATTTAGTTATATATAAAATTAAATATAGAATAAAATATCTATAAACAATAAATAAATTGTTTATGATATGTAAAAATATATTTACAAAAATAGAATATATAAAAAAAAAATAATAAAATTTAAACAAAATTATATCATATATATATATTTATATATTATAAATACTTAGTAATATATATAATAAAATATATTTAGAAAAATTGATACTATCTCCACATAATTATATTTTATCAGAAGAGTCATATGCTGTTGTCTTAACCCATAATATTCTACTATGATTTTATATAATGAAACTCCATCAGGTGCGATTATGAATATGTGGTCATTGTAGATTATTGGCACCGGGATGAAAGACGTCTCACACTTATAGCAAAAATTGTACTGGCTCAACCAAAGTCTAGATATAGCCTATATACTTATCACACTTATGTAACTTAATTCCCAACATATGGCTTTTTACTGTAGCTCTACTTCTTTTGATGTCTCCACATCTGCTTTTATGCTCCAGTCCAAAAACAAACTTAAGGCCTATTAATTTGCGACACGGACTCGTGTAAGTTACAATATTTCTTTATCCATGCTATGTGCGATAACACTTGCCCTCCCCTTCTCATACACAATACCACACTCTTCTCATTTCACCTCATAATAATGTCTAGTGATTGTTTTATATGTTCTCTTGTTAGGGCTACTATAGCACTGCTTTCAGGACGAGCTACTACAAGACAGATATCAAGACAAACTACTACAACACTGGTATCAGGATAAGCTACTACACATTGATTTCGAACCACCACAACGCTACCTTTGTGACGGGATACTATAACAGTGCCTTCATGACGGGCTACTACAATATAAAATGGTTTTTGTTTTTGTGGTTCCATTTATGTTTCTTACGATATAGTTATCAATGGAATATAACAACAAGCTATAATACTCGCTGGTGATGGCTATCCTTAACTAAAGTTCCATTAAGTAGCTAGTGAAATTCAAAACTATGCTACCACTATGGGTCTAATTATTAGAGCTTAAGTGAGCCGTGTCCGTTGTCGTGACATAGACTACCATTGGTATCTTCCAATATGGTGATATAGAACTTAGATTTCTAGAACTTATATTTATTGCAACATCAAGGCTTCGTATCAGAAATTTTTAGGTTTCTTAGTTTTTATGCTGATAGAATGATAGATTTTTTTTGACTATCGGTTCAGTTCTGAGTATATATTTTATATATATTTCTATTTTTTTAGTTTTTGCCTGGATTATTAATTATTATTTTATTTAATTAATTTTAAATTGCTGGTTATTTTAAGTCCATTCACACCAATGAACTATTTTCTTCTTGTAGTTCACTAGTTCGATATATTTAGTTCAAAATCATATTTTATATATTTTAATATATAAATATTATTATTAAATACTATAATATATTTCAATATATAAAATATATTATATTATTTAATATATTTTAATATATTTAATATATTTTAATGTATTTAATATATTTTAATATATTTTAATATATTTAATATATTTAATATATTTTAATATATTTAATATATTTAA
>NC_051846.1:94337662-94345717 GCF_002237135.1 Teleopsis dalmanni | reverse complement strand
AAATCTGATTAAATTTCTTCAATCTCTTTTATTTTTTTTTTCTGTTTATTTTATCAGATAGAAACTGGTAATTCCATTTTATCTAATAAGAAAAAAATTTCTAAAGGCCTGTTAGACCTCAAACATTTCTTTTTTATTGTCTTGAGGATTTGAAAAATTAAATTTGCAATATTGTTTTGAATATTAAGAATTTCAATAGATTACGCTATTTTAAACTTATTGCTATCTTTACTTTATTTAAAAAATAAAAATTTATACCATCATTCGTTATAGTGAGCTTGTGATATACTATTGTTTTATTTTATTTAGCAAAAAAAAATATATAAAATGAAGTTAAACTAAAGTTGATAATTCATGCAAAGATGTACTAGTTATAGTACTTATATCCAAAGTTGGAGGTATGCTCGGACTTGCAGAACCACTAGCTTCACGCCCAGTTAATGTTAAACAACCGTTGGCGATCGTTTTTGGTGTTGGCGGAGTTGCTGTAGAAGGTCGCATAAGATAAGAAGAACTTACTGGTCCTGATCCAAGTGCATTGAAACTATTTTGTGAATGATTTGGTGAGACAGGAGTTAATGAAGTTGTTTGGTGCAACTGTAAATTTGCTTGATGAAATTGATTGGCGTGACTCATGTGATTCATAAATTGAATCGGAGGTGTATTTGGTCCTATATGAGAAATTAAGGACAAGTTGATTTGTTGATTTCGGTAGCAAAGAGTCTTTTCTTTTTGCCACACGAATACATTATGAACCATGGCACCACCACAAAATATAATTCCCGTACCAATAAGAACGCTTGATATAACAGCAGGAGTCGAATGAAAATTATTAAAGGTGTAGAGAATGATGCCTAAAATAAATAAGTAATATAATTAAATTAATTAATTTTTTTAAACGTACCGGTAAGAAAAATTGGTATAGACAGAAAAAAACCTCCAACAGCGCATGTTCGGCTAACTCTTGACTTCTCAAGATACTTATTATTTCTGAAATTAAAAAAAATTCAATGTTATATTTTTTAGATTGCATAACCTTTTTGTTTCCGCAGAATGAATTTTCTAAATAATAATAGAAGCACTTTTTTATACTTAAATCAGAAAAAAGTGAAATCATTATGTCAAGAATACCATTAGATTATGAGCATACAATATGATTTAAAACAGTAATAATATAGTGTCGGTATTAAAAATATTCCAAGATATTTTTTATTTTTACGAAAAGTAGTCAAGTTTTAAATAAAGTGATCGGAATGCTCGCTATCTTCTATATTCTTCAATGCATCTACAAGCCCCTTCGGTGTTACCGTCATAATTTATTTCAATTTAATTTCAATTCGAATAAGAACATTGATTTGCTATTAAGCTCAGATCTTATTCCTGTTCCTATTACTGTATTATTCCAATAAAAGACATTTTGTTTATTGTTCATTCTTATATTTATTGGCCACTTACAATGTGAGGAACGTGTATTAAATATATTTTAAACTCTACCCTTAAAACGAATTTAAGTAGAGAACACATATATATTCATTATGTTTAAAACTTATATTAAATGTATATAGGTCATTTGTTTAAAATCAAAACGGGTTTTGACAAAAATTGACATCATCACCTCCGATTATATTTTTTAACCCGCCGTCGTTTTAGTAACACAGTCCGTCGCGTGGGGTTGTTTAGAACCCCATTGTAAAAGTTTATTTATCAACAAAATTTTTTGAAAAAATATATACTTTTTGATGGTAATATTTAGTTTCGTACGTCAACAAATAAAAAAACATTGATTTATTTCAATAATATAATTTTTAATATCATAAGTCATTTTCATAAAACTTGTATTAAATTTTCTTGTTTTTTTTGGAGTCTTTTAGTATATTTATCATTAAATACAAAACGAAAATAATTTTCTTTTTTATTTTAATGAATTTTTAATTACTAATAAGTGAAAAAACTGAAATAAAAGAAAAAAGTAAGATGTTCGATAATTAAATAAAAAATTTTACAGCTCGAAATTGCATGTTTTTAATTTGCGCAATCTTTGCAAATTGTTTCACTGTGTCTTGGACAGAGAGCTTTTTTGCAACCAACACATATTTTTGTGTGTTTTCTATATTGTGTGAAGATGTATGTAGTCCAGCAATATAGAGTATGTCAATTAAAGCTTTCATTTCGATAGTGTTAGTTTCACTCGCATCACGACTCCTCTTATAGCCATGTGAGACCATTTTAATTTTTTGATTCGTGAAATTAACAATATTGTGTATCCAATGATTAGAAAATATGAGATTCCATGTTTCAAAGATAGTTTTAGCTTCATTACATGTTAGTTTAGGCCCTGGCAGATGAGATCTAATGTTGCATTGACGTGTTCGAACAGCTTTACGTGGGGAATCTTTCTTCCATTTATAAGCAAATGATTTATTTTACTATTTTGTTTGATCGGTAGTATTTAATTCTAGAGTTATACAACTGTGAAAGAGGAATGTCATCATCACTACTTGGTGTTATATTTTCTGTTGTATTAGAACAGAAACAGAACATTCATGTTCTGTTTCGGAATTATGTTCACAAATTTCAACGTGATCAATTTCAATTTCACTTCCTATAAAAAATATATATGTCTAGCAAATCACTTTATCAAATTAGAATAAAAATTCTTTTAACCACTACTTCTATTAGAGTTGTCTATTATTTCAATATCGCAGTCCTCATTTAGACATCTCAAAATACGAGCTTCTTGAATTAGATTCATTTCTTTGCAAAAAAAATTTTGTAACATAAGTCGCGTGGGGTCAAAAAGCACCCAACAAAACAAAAAACACCTGTTATTCATAACTGCTGATCATAAACTGAATAAAACTCAATGGAATGAGTTTAGTACAGAGTTTTATGAAGCTACATAAACATACAGCAGCTAATTTTTTGTCAGTGGTGAATTATGTCGTTTTTGTCAAAATGCAAGGCTTTTTTCACCCCATGCGCCGGACGGCGGTTTAAAAACAAAACACTAGTATATATAATATATGAATAATAAATATATGAATAAACATATTTTAAACTTTTTTTCTACATATTTTTTATGTACGGGCTCATGTGGAGTTTGCATTTTAGACCAATTCTTAATTGGCCACAACTCAGGCTCTGTAAATAATAGAACCTTCAAATTTTTTGCATAGTCGGGATAATTGATGGAACTTCTTGCAAAGTTTATATTTACACTCAGAGTAAAAGTACAAGTTTCTAAAAAAACTCAATTTATTGGAAACGTATTTTAGTGTTTTTTTTATAATATTCAATGCATATGGTTTTTGCAAAATTATTTTCCACTTGTTCACAATGAGATAACGGTGCTTCAATTGTCAGGGATAGCACAACAAGCACAAGAATAGCACAAGGATAGTCTACAAGCATTAAGTAATGCTGCAGTTCTAAACCGAGTTAAATGTTAATTGGTGAAAATTTGGATTGCGTTTTATTGTGTTTGTGATAATTAATCATAAAACTGCAAAAAATTTTATTGTGCTTAAAATACTTATCACAAACTGGCAGTGGTGTCTAATCAGAAAGAAGTAAGCGTCGGTAAAAAAAATGAAATTTTGAGAGGAAGAGAAGTCGAACCGGCAATGGGACGTTTGGTTGGAATAGTGCATTGTTTGGTTCATACCGTGATTAAAAATTAGAAAACTACCGGAGTTAATACGTCAAAGCCGCGTTTTGGTCGCCTACCGAAAGTTACACATCGTAAAATCCGCTCAATATTAAATTCGTTTACGAAAAATCCAAGTTTGATGGCATTGGAAATTGTACATAATATACAGAAAAGCTTTACAAAAAAATTTCTGTGGTTACCGCTTGCAGAATTTTGAGGAGGGCCGGTTTTCATGGTGAGTAGCACGAAGGAAGGCTTATATATGTATCTTTAATGAATCAAAAGAATCGCATTGCTTTTTCGAACAAATATGTAGATATGCCGGAGAAGTTGTGGAACAATGTGCTTTTCTGCAATGAATTCAAGTTGTGTGTTTTTGCCATTGATGAAGCTGCAATGTTTTTTGTGGCTGACAGCAACTTAACAAATTCAACAAAATGAAAAAACATTTTAAATATAGTTTTGGTGTTGATTGTTCAACTCCTTAATTGCAAGTGAAGTTGCTTTTTTATTTGAGTTTGACTCAAAATCGAACTATTTTCTATAAGTTGTCAACACTCTACATTTTAATTACAAATTAATAACAAATTATAAATTAAATACTGAATTCTAAATATTGAATATAAAATTCAGTTATGCAATTTTATATTCAAATTCCAAATTGATAATAAAAAACTAAAATTAAATTACAAGATTTAAAACGGCTTGACCATACTACCGGCCTTGGTACCTTGTTCCAACCAGCACCATTTTTGGTGGTTTTGTTGCCTCAGTAGGCAACGGACAAATGTAGGTAACACTTTTTCAGATTATATCCGCCTTCGTTCGAATTGTTATTACTCGCACCAATCCATCTGCTCCAGGATGAGTGTCCACAACACGTCCTAACAACCATTGAATTGATGGAGCGTTTTCGTCCGCAATTAGTACTACTATTTATTTTGTACAATCATTAAATAGTACATTTTCATTATTATTGATATTCATTTCATTGTTAATACATATTTCATTTTCAGATTTGTTATTTAATTCTTTGATAATATTTTGACAATTACAATTACTCTTAACATTTTGTATATCTACACTAGAATCTTTGTTACTTAAATCTAATGCTTGTATTTCTTTTTCATATTGTGAACGCTCAACGTTTGTACTCAGCATGTCTGTATATGAACATGATGGACTGTAACTCCAATCGTCTTGAAAATCTATTGAATTGTTGTGTGCGACCAGACTTTCTCCTGGCCTGATTTTATTTGATCCAATATGAACGTGGACTCATTTTGTCTTTGATTATTCCAGAAATCCACGATTTTTTATTTACGTTAAAATAGTCACGTACATATACATTTTGATCTATCTCAAATTGTTAACTTTTCTATCCTCTGTAATTTGAAACACTCTTTCTTTGCTTTTAAATAATTCTATCCCTAACAATAGGAGATTTAATAAACTCAAATCGGGTTTTTATCAATCTTCCCAGGAAAATTTGTGCTGGGGTTTTATCTGTTGTGCAATGCTTAGTATTACGATAATCCATTAAAAATCGGTTTAAAGATATTTCAAAGTTTTCATTATTTTTACCATTTAATGTGGCATTAGTTGATTAGTCATTAGTTGATGGATGATCAGGAGCAGTCAATATGTGATTAATTTTGTTGTTATTAACAAAATTTTTATACTCTTCGGAGACAAATTGTCTGCCATTTTCACTAACTAAGGTTTCGGCAATACGTGAAAAAATTTCTCTCAACTTAGTGATTACAAAATTAGATGTGATATCGTTTGTTTTGAATACATCGACCCATTTTGAATAAGAGTCTATTATGACAAAAAGATAAAAGTTCTTAATTGGATATGCAAAGACAATATGAATTCTTTGCGAAACAGTATTCGTTACCTTCCATGGTATTAATTGACTTTTTTGCGGACTTGGCAATAGTGTTTGGCAAGAAAGACATGATTTAATTAAATGTTCTATGTCCCTATCGGGTTTTGGCCACCATACAAAGGATCTTGCTAGTGATTTGGTCGTGACTATGCCTAAGTGAGATTCATGTAGTGATTGTAAAATGAATGTGCTAAGCTTCAATGGAATTATAACTCGAAACCCCCAGAGTAAGCAATCTTGGTCTACTGTTAATTCTGTATCTTTGCTTTTCTTTTCTGACAAAATCACATACCTAAGAAAGTATAAGAACGCGCGGGTTATATCATTGGCTTCGCCAATACTTCACAATATTCCAATTAATTGGTCTGTGTGATCAAATTTTCCTATTAATAATAAATTGTAAAATTCGATAGTATATGTCTCATAAGTGTCCCAAATAATTATCTATTCCACGGTATATTTCCCATATTACCAAATTTGCTTAATAGTGACACTTTCCAAACATTAATTACAAAACGTAATTCTTTGTAACTATCATAGTTGCAGAACCATTAAAGTATCGAAATAATATTTTATCCCACGATACTTTAACTTTCTCTAAATAAGCAAAATAAAATTTCTAAATTTCATTATTCAGAATTAAAATTTCTAAATCATTAAAACAATATTTTAATTCATAGTAATTTATATTACAAAATCTATTTTGTAATAGATTTTCTCAAACTGCATCAGCATTTAACATAAACAATGCAATGACCCTCATTTGTCAACAGGTTACCAAATTTTTATTGTTACCTCTCATCCACTTTCGCCAATTATGATTTGTAAGTAGTATATAAGATATTGATTTTGTTTTAGAACTCAGTCTAAAGATATCTTTAATCGAAGTTAAAGTTGAAAATTAATATTTTGTAAAATATCTTGGATCAACAATAAATATATTTTGTGAAATAAAATTTTAATAAAAATTAAAATTTGTTTTGTGAATTAAAATTATTATTATTATTTTTTTTTTTATTCACCGAAGTGAATAAACATATAAGTCGCGCTATGTCCCTAAAGTCAATGTTTAAAATATTTTCACTTTGAATATAATTTAAGAATAAGCTTCCCTCATTCTGATCGCAATGTATTGCTTGAAGTATACGAAATAAATTGTCCGCATCAATAGTGTGGTCCTTGACATATTCAAATTAAAAATTAAAGCCAGATAGTATGAATACCCATCATTGCATGCGTGCAGCTGCCATGATTGGTAAACCTTTACTCTCACCAAAAATTGATATTTAAGATTTGTGGTCTGTTTTTAAAATAAAGTTGTTTCCAATTAAATATTGTTTACTTACACAAAAAATTATGACCAAGGCTTCTTTTTCTAGTGTGCTGTAATTTTGTTCAGCTTTAGATAAAGCTCTAGACACGAATGCAATTGGACTTATTTTGTACTAACATTTTATCCGAAGTTATATCTTTTTTTATTGTTTCATATGTTTTTTTGCATTGTTCAGACCAAACAAATTTTACATTTTTTTTAGTAAATGGTACCTTGGCTGATATGATTCCTTGGAATCATTTTATCTGCAAATTTGTCAATGCATTTCTAATAATAATTTACCATACCCATTAGCGCTCTTAACTCAAACAAATTTCTGGAAATTGGTGGTTTCAAAATAGATTCCGTTCTTTCCTTATTTTTAGTGAGTCCAAGTAAATCGAGTTTTGAGAACAGTTCACCCCCTTGAAGTGACGCAAAAATTTTATCAATACGCGTTAATGGAGAATTAAAATCGGATAGATGTCTGTTAATCGTGACTTTATAATCGCCACATATTCTAATTTCACCATTCGGTTTTAATATGGGAACTAACGGTGTACCCCATTCTGCACTACTTATTGGTTCTAAAATATCTTTACCAATTAATTCTCTTAAATTACTTTCAATTTTACTTTTCCACGCTAATAAGACTAGTCGTGGTTTAAAAAAAACTGGTTTGAAATCTTTATCCATTGGTAAAGAAATTCTTGATAGTTTGTGTATGTACCTACTTCACCATCAAAAATTTCATTAAACTCATTTTTAACTTGTTCAATAAATATATCATATTAATCAGAATTATTAATGGAATTTATTTGTATTATATAAGTTCAAAACCAAAGGCTCTTAAAAAATTCCTACCTAATAAGGGAAAATTATTATTATTAGTAACTCCTAACATTATTTTCTTTTTTTTTTCTATTGTACTCAATATTTTCAAAATATTCACCCAGTACCTTAATATGATTACTATTGTAATCAATAAATGGATCGTTAAAATTTCTAAGATTTACAGTTTTGTTGTACTTGTTTAAAATGTGTTTAGATATTAAAGTGCATGGAGCTCCTGAATCGCACACAACATCTATCGAAATTTCGTTAAGTTTAATTGACATCGAGTACAATTCAGTTGAGTCGTCACCTTCATGTTTTTTTTTTTTTTTTTTTTTTTTTTTTTTTTTTCCTTTAATTTTACAACTT
>NC_051846.1:94296971-94337562 GCF_002237135.1 Teleopsis dalmanni | reverse complement strand
GTTTTCGACAAGAATCAAAGAATAGTTTTTATTGATTGATTACTTTCTTTATTGTTTCAATCTCTTTTATACAATTTTTGTGCAATAATTTTATTAATAATAATTATACCTCAGCAACAAATTAATTGGAACACTGTTAATAATGCATAATGCAACGTTGCATATTTCACCGTTGCTCCAGTTAAGTTGTTGCCTCAGCTTAACATAAATATTCAAAATAAATTATTTCACAATTGCTAAATTGCTTAAAATATAAATTGAATGACACAATTTAACAATGTGAAATAATTTATTTATTACTTAATTTCTACCTTAACATATAATATGGTGTTTATAAATATTCTTCATGAAACTATTGTTACTGTATGGGATAGCTGAGTCTTGACAGCCAAACATATTAACAGCATTTACACTAATAACAACTGTGGTTGCGCTACTCCGGTGTTTTCCATCATGTCATAGGCAAATATCATATTTTAGTATGAAGCTAGTATAAAATTTCAGCAAAAATCAAGTTTTAAATAATTTGGAAGACTTGTGTATTTTATGCACAGGAAGCCAGTCATATATTTTAAGAAAAAAAGAAGCACACAAACAAAATCCAAGCATCACATTCAAAAATATTGTCTCACCTACCCATGCATATATATATTTAGTAAGTGTGCAATAAAAAGAAGAGTGGAAAAAATTTACCAAGAAACTTACATACGCATGAACTAGAAGCTATGTGTGCATTTACTCTGATATTAGAGTTTTTTCTATATGATTTTGTCCAAGCAAAATACAACATATTCGCTATTGGTTTGATTACTGACTTCACTAACAAAATAGCATTGATCATACATAAAATAATAAGTTCGATTGTGTATATGTTTGAACAGACATGTTTTTCCCATTGCCTGTACCTTTTCAGAATTCATGATTATTTTAACAGAGGCAAATTACATGTCTTTATATTTCTATGTTTTAGACAGAAGGTAGCTGGAGAAGAAAAGGTCATTGCTTACGCCAGTCACATACTCCACCCCGCAGAGAAGACTTACACCACGATGGAGAAGGAATGTCTGGCAATCGTGTGTGGTGTCAGAAAAATGCGACAATATGTCGAAGGGTATCATTTCATAGTCATAACGGACCATTTGCGCCTTAAAATATATCCCCTGGGATTCCATTTCTTATATTTTAAATTTCAGCTTTAAATTTTACTACGAAATTTTTAGGATGCTATTATTTTTTGAGATTTTTTAATATTTTTTTTTCTCCCGCAAAACACATCATGCACATGCGTACTACATTTTCATTGAATGAATTTTCAAAGAATATACTACATATATTCTTATATAATATTTTTGATTTCGATTAGTAATAAAATTCTACATAAAACCCAAAAATTTCAGGACGATATTGTAATTAGAAGTACTTTTAAAAATTTTTTTATCCTTCATATCACACCAAACACATACACACGATTTTTCAGTAAAAAAAAAAAGGAATATTTCACACAAATTTTTTTTTTTTTATTTTTGAATCAAATTAATATATGGTATAAATTCTACTTCAAAAATAAATATTTCCACTGTGATATTCATTTTAGAAGTAATTAAAAAAAATTAATTAATCAGGTGTCCTTCACGTTACTCATACGCACCAAAGTACCATGAAATCAATTTTGAAACGAAAACTATACAAAAACTTTTACTTTTTATTTCTAAAATAAATGTATACATAAAACATAACATTTTAAATTAGTTCCGCATCATTTCTGTTTTTAAATTATGAATTTTAATATAGTTAAACCGTTTAATAAACTTTTTTCTTATATAGGTGAATTAAAAAGTTGATTAGTTTCATACAAGCCGATCTACCTAGAAAACTGCAGCGCATAATCACACCTACCTTTTTCGGTGAAGTGTTATTTTGCAACAGTTGGAAAAATACTCTGCACAGGTAAGAAATGTTATAGGAAAGAAACTTTAAGGAGTTGTAACGACCTTTTCCGGCCCTATCTATAGCCGGTGTTGAATATTTGTTTATATTATGTTATATTATTATATATGAATATTTTGTTGTCATTAATTTTGTATGAATAATTTGTTATTTTTATTTGTATTGTAATAATTGTGTTAAATATATTTGGTGTAAAAAATAACTTTCTTCAATGCAATGCCCAAAAAATACGTTCATACGGCTTCTGTTGGCACATACATTCATTGTTTGGCATTTGCAATGGTCAAGGTTATTTATAAATTATTGTTGTAAATTAATTATCAAATTTTAAATAGAAAAAGGCACAATTGAATTTTTTGACAAATTCAATTATGCGAAAGCCACATTTCGTTAGCGATTCTTTTGTTTGTTTCGTTCTAATAGCTTGTAGATTTGTACAAGTGCAAATTTACATCCATATAAGCACCTTGACTACTGATTCAAGTGTTTCAGTTAATTTTAGGACTAATTACATCAGGACATCTCTCAAATCCCACTGCGTTCAAGTGCTCAGGCTGCGTTCTTCCATTTCCCTCGATACAGACCCGTGTTCAAATAAGTCAACATAAGTACTGGATTTAAGAGTTCAGTACTTGCAAACAGTTGATTTCAACCTTTGATTCAGCGTGTGATCATACATTTGGTGTGATCGTACATTTTGGTGACCCGTGAAACGGACAGCAGCACAGGACTGGTTTGACGCAGCAACAGTCAACAATCAACAGTCAGCGGTTAAGTTTCAGCATTCAGCATTCGAAGAACATTCTTAAGCACATTTGGCAAAAACTTCAGAATAACGATGGCAACAATCAAAGCAGCAGACAACTTTGGTGAAGGTGTTAGTAACCAAATGGCATCACAGCCGCAACTAGTAGCTACGACAAATGGTTTGATAAGAAAAATATCCGCTCGAATGGCAGCTTTAAAAAGGTTAGTAGAGAGCTTGTCAGAGAACTTGGAAAATCCTACTGATGTCAGATTCAATCAAGAGATATTACCAAATTGAAGATTTGGTACAACAATGTTTGATAGAGTTGTCCATAAAATTGGATCAATTACAACAGAAACAAACAACAGTAGCAGAACCAAACATGCGGTCCTCACTGCCATTGCCAAAGGTAACAATCCCAAGTTTTAATGGAAATTACTTAAAATGGAGGCAATTTTTTGACTTGTTTACATAAATGGTAGACAATCAGCCACTACCAGCTGCTCAAAAAATGTGGTACTTGAAATCACATGTGACAGGTGAAGCTGAAAAATTGATAAGTCATTTCAGCATAACGGAGGACAATTATTTGGCAGCTTGGACATTACTGCAAGACCGTTATAATAATAAAAGGGTCTTGGCGTCCACATTAATCGATGAACTTCTAAATCAGCCATCAGGCACATCAACTGTGGCAGCAGTTAAAAATTTACATGACACAACGAAAGAGTGTCTATTAGCACTAAACAATCTTGGCGTTCAAACGACATTTTGGGACCCAATTTTGTTACAGGTACTAATTAAAAAACTCGAACGGGCGATGCTCATTAGATATGAGCAATCTCTGGCAAAACCAAAAGAGATACAAAACATTCAGGAGTTCTTAGCCTTTTTAGAACTACAGTTCCAACTGATGGAAGTTGTAGAACAAAAAGATAAGGTGGCTATAAAAATTAAAGCAAATCGAAATAATTCAGTGTCATCGGCTGTAACAGTTTCTAAAGGAAACAACAATTGCAAACTGTGCAATGTAGACAGGCACCCACTGTATCATTGCCGTAAATTTTTGCAATTTTCACCATCTCAACGATTGGATTGGGTGAAAAATCAACAGCTCTGTTTTAACTGTTTCAGAAATGATCATGTGGTGAACAAATGTTCATCAAGAAGTTGTACCAAATGTAATAAAAAGCATAACACGTTGCTACATTTGGAAGTTACAAAACAGAACATTCAACCTAGCTCAAGTGGGTACAACACCGCAGTCACCACAGCGACAGCAAACACATCCACAGGTCATCGTGATTATGTTCTCTTGCCAACTGCAAGAGTCAAAATAATTGCATCTAATGGAAATACAAGTGAAGTCCGAGCATTACTAGACTCTGGTTCGCAAGTGAACATAGTCTCTGAGCGTCTTGTCAAAAGGCTCATTATATCAATAACAAAATCGTTATTGTGCATAGAAGGTATAGGAAAGGTGCAAAAAAATTCAACGCAGCGAGTTAACATCAAATTGCAATCACTTAACTCAAGGTTTACTACAGAAGTCGAAGCGTTTGTGCTTCCAAATATAGTTCCACCTCAACCAAGTTGCAGCTACGATATTTCCAAATGGAAGGTCCCGAACACCATTCAGTTAGCAGATCCAACATTTTTCCAACAAGGGAAAATTGATATTTTACTCGGTGCGGAGTTCTATTTTAGTCTGTTAAAGAAAGGTAAATTAACGCTTGCTCCTGGGCTTCCAGTCTTGCAAAATTCTACACTTGGCTGGATTGTCAGTGGCAAGGTTGCATCAAATACAGACAAATCAAACGTTTAATGTGCAGTTTTTGCGGTGGAGCGGAGGTTGTTGATAATAACTCATCGTTAGAAGATGCAATTGAACGATTATGGCGAATGGATGAGGTGAATACAACAGAAAGGACATTATCCAAAGAAGAAAAATTATGCGAATCTCATTTTGTGCAGAACGTCCATACAAATAAAGAAGGACGTTTTGTGGTAAGGTTGCCGTTTCTGGAAAACTCATTGACGTTAGGGGAATATCAAGAAACAGCTTGGAGAAGGTTCATCAGTCTTGAACGACGACTAGCGAAAAATGATGTTTTGCGGAAACAATATGTCCAGTTTATGGAAGAGTATGAGCGATTGGGTCACATGACTGAAGTAAACTTGGATTCCATGTTGACTCCAAGATATTTCATTCCTCATCATTGTGTACTAAAACCAGATAGTACAACTACTAAACTTCGAGTGGTGTTTGACGCATCCGCCAAAACTACATCTGGACACTCGTTGAATGATTTAATGTATAACGGACCGACAGTTCAAAGTGAACTCTTTTCAATTCTGCTCCGTTTTAGGCGACCACGGTTTGTTTTCACCACAGATATCGAGAAAATGTATCGTCAAGTTTTCATAAATCCTGAAGATCGACGCTATCAACTTATCATTTGGAGAAGCAGTCCAAATTCAACGATTCGTTATTATCAGCTAAACACAATTACATATGGGACTCGAGCAGCTCCTTACCTAGCAACAAGATATCTGCAAAAGATAGCATCAGAAAACAAGGTGAATTATCCATTAGGAGCTCAAATCCTGTGTGACAATTTCTACGTTGACGATGGGCTCGGTGGATCAGATAGTTTAATTACGGCTATTGAAGCTCAAAGACAACTAATCCATATTTTGAAGAAGCATCATTTTTGTCTTCGGAAATGGAGCGCAAACCATCCTCAACTTTTGAAAAACATTTCTCAAGATGATCAAGAGGTAAATCTAGATTTCAATAATAACGAGTCAATCAAAACGCTGGG
The DNA here is from genome assembly GCF_002237135.1 of Teleopsis dalmanni. Classification (NCBI taxonomy): domain Eukaryota; kingdom Metazoa; phylum Arthropoda; class Insecta; order Diptera; family Diopsidae; genus Teleopsis; species Teleopsis dalmanni. The sequence continues at coordinate 94,332,042 of NC_051846.1, read as the reverse complement.
ACTATTTTGGTTGCCCAAAGCAGATTTATTTGGAATTAAGGTCAAAATGGTTACTGAAGGAATAATCACGAAGAGAGTCGTTAGTTCTGATTTAGCTAGACTGTTCGACCCACTTGGTTTATTAGCACCAGTAATAGTCAAAGCAAAGATTTTCATACAACACTTATGGCAGTTGAAATTATCTTGGGATGAACCACTTCCTACAGATCTTTGTACAACATGGTCAACATTTAGAGAAAACTTAAGTACTCTTGAAAATCTTCAGGTGGCAAGACATATCTTCAGAGGCGAGGTTCCATCATCAACACAGCTACATATTTTTGCTGACGCATCTGAAAAGGCATTTGGTGCTGCAGCATATATCAGAGCAATTTTAAAAGATGGTAGAATAATAGTGCGACTGTTATGTGCAAAGTCAAGAGTAGCACCACTCAAAAAACAAACGCTACCGCGACTAGAACTATGTGCGGCAGTCCTAGCAGCGGAACTCTCAGCAAGAGTGAAAAGCGATCTTCAAGAGAAGGACCAGCCGGTATTTTTGTGGACTGATTCAGAAATTGTGTTGTCTTGGATCAACTCACAGTCCTCATCATTTCAAACATTTGTAGCTAACAGGGTGGCAAGAATTCAAACTTTAACTCTGTCTGAACAGTGGCGACATGTTAGGTCAAAAGACAACCCAGCTGATGTGTTATCAAGAGGACTTTCAGCAAGGGCGTTGTCAACATGTGCACTTTGGTTTCAAGGACCGTTCTTTTTGCATGGAAGACAGGAAGTATGGCCACCAAGGTTTTCATCATCATTACAAGTTCCAGTCGATCTGGAGAAGAAGAAGGTTGTAGCTGTAGCAACTCAAAGCAATGACGCAGATTTCATATACAGGATTCAGCACAAGAATTCATTTAAGACGTTACAAAAGATAGTAGCATATGTTCTTAGATTCACTAACAACGCAAGAAAATCAAAGGAGTCACGTGCCACACATATAGTACTTAGTGCCAACGAATTGGATGCAGCATTAATAACTATAATATGTCACATTCAGGGTAATGATTTTCATGAAGAAATCAAACAACTGAAGAAACAAGGTCATGTTGATAAATCTAGTTCAATCAGTAGTTTATCTCCATTCATTGATAATGCAAATGTTCTTAGAGTAGGAGGACGCTTAGAAGCCTCATCATTACCATACGATTCTAAACACCCAATGCTGATCCCATACAATGATCCATTGGCAAAATTATTATTCGTGATGTTCCATGAAGAAAACAAGCACTGTGGCCCGCAGGCACTATTGAGTATAATCCGACAACGTTTTTGGCCGATTAAAGGTAAATCAACAGCCCGAGCAACGGTTCAGCGATGCATTCGATGCAACAAAGCACGTCCGCAATTATGCCAACAAATTATGGGCAATTTACCAGAATCAAGAATAACTCCTGCAAGACCTTTCATTAATGCTGGTGTAGATTATTGCGGACCATTTTGGATCCACTACAAGGTGAGAGGCAAAAAGCCAACAAAGGCATATATTGCAGTCTTTTGTTGCTTTTCTACAAATTCGGTACATCTCGAGTTAGTGACCGACTTATCAACAAATGCTTTCATTGGAGCATTAAAACGATTTATAAGTCGACGAGGGCGTTGTTTGAATATTTACAGTGATAACGCAACAAACTTCGTAGGCGCCAAAAACCAGTTAGCAGAATTAGAAGAAAACATTTATTCTAATGAAGGACAAGAAGCAATAATCTCTGCCTGCAGTACCACAGGAATAAATTTTCATTTTATTCCACCAAGAGCTCCACGCTTTGGCGGTTTATGGGAAGCATCCGTAAAGTCCGCAAAATATTTGTTACTACGCAGCATTTCAACAGCATCATTGACGTATGAAGAACTCGAAACAGTAGTGGTGGAAATTGAAGCGATATTAAATTCACGACCATTGACTCCAATGTCCAATGATCCAAATGATTTGACAGCATTAACTCCAGGACACTTATTAATTGGAGAAGCTCTTACAACTCATGTAGACAGCCGATCGAAACCAGAAAAACACACGTTAGTGTCACGTTGGAACCTAGTTTCCCAGTTAAAACATAATTTCTGGAAACGCTGGTCTAACGAATATTTAATGGAACTGCAACAACGTAACAAATGGAAAACACAATCTGCCAACATACAGTTAGGAGACATGGTTATAATCAAAGAAGATAACGTCCCAGTGATGCAGTGGCCCTTGGGACGAATTGTACATGTGTACAAGGGTACAGATGGACATATCCGAGTAGCTGATGTTAAAACATCGGCAGGCATTTTTAAACGCCCAATTCATCGATTAGCTATACTGCCTGTAAATACAGATGATCAACCAACAATGGCTGAAGCTGATCACGAAGTACCTCCTGACAAGTTAATTATGAAAGATAGAAAAGAGTCGTATGAAGAGCCCAAGACAAAACGTGGAAAACTGCCGACCAATTTGTACTGTTCTGTATTACTTACACTATTACTGATATTGCCAATAGTAATAGGATCTCCAATTGACAATAAAAGGTTTGGCACAAAATTGGGTATTCACTTTGAAAATCTGGGCACAACTGCCATATCAACCACTGAATGGAATCTACTAGTTTATTATGATTTAAGTCTTTATTGGACGGAAGCAGCAGCTCTAAACACAGGAATAATGTCGCTACATCAAGCTTGTCAACAAATGAAACCAAACGCATCATGTGCGAATACAGTTAATCACTTTAAACAAATTGAATCCGAACTACAACTCGATGATAAATTACTTCATGATCATCGCTTCAAAAGAGGAGCAATTGACCTTGTAGGCAATATTGCACATTGACTGTTTGGAGTATTAGATTCAGAATATGCCAAAGGAATGTCAAATATAATTACAGAAGTGAAACAAAATGAAATACAATTATTGACGCTATTTAAGAATCAGACATCAGTTGTCGATTCAACAATCAACATAATGAAGAAAGATAAAATAGCAGTTCAAGAAGGTTCTGACCACATTGACAATGAAATAAAGGCATTAATAAATTCAATAAAAGATACAAATAGAGAGGTAAATCAATTACGGCTCAATCAAGTTTTCAATGCAGGAGCCATTCAATTAACACTGGTAGCACATAATCTACAGAAGATACAATCTGCCATTATAGATGCTCTAACTGATACTCATCATGGAAAAGTGAATCCATTGTTATTGACACCAACACAATTACAAAAGGAAGTTAATCAAATCAAACTTCATTTATCACCATCATTAGAATTACCGATGCCAGAAGATGAGTTAATATCCCTTTACAGACTAATGAAGGTTAAAGGTGGAATCACACAGCAGCATGCAGTTTTTAGTATAACATTACCCTTGACTGAACATGAACGATTTGAATTGTTTCAGCTAATTCCAATCCCGAACTGGGTAAATGACTCCATGACGGTAATTGACTCCTGCAGTTCTATTTTGGCTATTAATACGCAGCATGATCAATATTTTCCTCTAATAAAATCCGAATTAAGTCTTTGTGAGACCATTAAGGAAGAGGAATTTCTTTGCACCAACGTCCGCATACGATACAATTTTGGTTCCGAAGTATGTGCGTGTGAGGTCAACCTATTCAACAACAACACAATACCAAATTGTCGGTTGAAACACACTATCAACAAGCTGACCTGGATTCCATTGAATCACAAAAATCAATGGATTTATGCGACATCAACATCTTCACGAGCAACTGCAGTATGTAATAAAAAAATCATTCCACTAAATCTAAAAGGTTCAGGATTATTGACGATCGATCCAGACTGCGTGCTTAAACACAACTTTGTGTCCGTGCAAGGACAACAAATAATTGCAAGCACGGCAAGATATTCATACAGTAGTCTTGGTACAATCTCCGAATTAAGGCTACAACCCCCTATGAAGACATCAGATGCTTACAGCGGCAACAGTACACTGTCAACGATACGTAACAACCAATACGATCAACAGCTTAAAGAACTCACAGTATTGCAGAAGGTGTTGCAGTCATACCAGATAAATGATCTTCCAAATCAATTTCAGTCACACAAGTACCACAGCTTCACCATAGCTTACGCTGCACTCGTTATAGGGCTGATATTAATCATAATCATGATGAAGAAGAAATTGCAGAAAAAACATGTTGAAATTCCATCCGTTGAAGAAGCCAACCGCACAACACCTATACCCATGCCACGTCGACAGTCACGAGAATTCGTTATCAACATATAGTCGGACTGACTACCTGACAGCTAGAGGCTCATATTGTTGAACGGTTGTTCAACGCGGGGGAGAATGTTGAATATTTGTTTATATTATATTATTGTTTTTATTAAATTTGTATGAATAATTTGTTATTTTTATTTGTATTGTAATAATTGTGTTAAATATATTTGGTGTAAAAAATAACGTTGTCAATGCAATGCCCAAAATACGTCATACGCTTCTGCTGGCACATGAAAACAAAAGCGTCAAATTTCGTCTGCAAGAAAATGCACTCTTGCAGTTTGCAATAAGTTCATTGTTTGGCATGCATTGTCAAGGTTATTTTAGTTAATTTATTTGTTGTAAATTAATTATCAATTTTAAATAAAAGGCACAATTGAATTTTTGACAATTGAATTGATGCGAAGCCACATTCGTGATTGATTCATTTCTTTAGCTTTGTAAATTTAGTTCAAGTGCTGAATTTACGTCACAAAAGCGCCTATTCACTGGATTTAAGTGTTCAGTGACTAGGATAATTAGGAAAATCGTCGAAATCTCTGGGTTCAAGTACTCAGTGGTTTTCTTGTTTAAATAGAATCAACATAAGTACTGGATTCAAGTGTTCAGTGCTTGCAAATAGTTGATTCCAACGTTGATCAGACATTTTGGTTTGATCGTACACTTCCTTTATACTTAAATCACATAGTTACTTTCGCGAATAACTCTGTCATTCTGAGCACAACAATTGCCCTAAAGTACATAATGGAGGCGCTCAGCTGATTTAAGTTTATAAATATCGAAGTTAATGACACAAAAAGTCTGCAAATCAGTGCTAAGGTATTGAACTATGGAGATCGGCGTGCTCCTCTAATATCAAGAAAATACAAAGTTGAAAGTAAATCTTTTTAAAAAATATCCAGTGCTCAATGGTATCTTCAAAATGTACATATAATTAATACTTGTGTAACTTTTATTACAAAAGTTATAGCTATATACTACCAAAAACCCAAAACGAAATTATGTGAGTATTGTAATCCTTCCAGATTAAAGCAAAACTTCTCACACCAATTTAATGTGACGACATAGTAAATTCTCACAAATCTGATTAAATTTCTTCAATCTCTTTTATTTTTTTTTCTGTTTATTTTATCAGATAGAAACTGGTAATTCCATTTTATCTAGTAAGAAAAAAATTTCTAAAGGCCTGTTAGACCTCAAACATTTCTTTTTTATTGTCTTGAGGATTTGAAAAATTAAATTTGCAATATTGTTTTGAATATTAAGAATTTCAATAGATTACGCTATTTTAAACTTATTGCTATCTTTACTTTATTTAAAAAATAAAAATTTACACCATCATTCGTTATAGTGGGCTTGTGATATACTATTGTTTTATTTTATTTAGCAAAAAAAAATATATAAAATGAAGTTAAACTAAAGTTGATAATTCATGCAAAGATGTACTAGTTATAGTACTTATATCCAAAGTTGGAGGTATGCTCGGACTTGCAGAACCACTAGCTTCACGCCCAGTTAATGTTAAACAACCGTTGGCGATCGTTTTTGGTGTTGGCGGAGTTGCTGTAGAAGGTCGCATAAGATAAGAAGAACTTACTGGTCCTGATCCAAGTGCATTGAAACTATTTTGTGAATGATTTGGTGAGACAGGAGTTAATGAAGTTGTTTGGTGCAACTGTAAATTTGCTTGATGAAATTGATTGGCGTGACTCATGTGATTCATAAATTGAATCGGAGGTGAATTTGGTCCTATATGAGAAATTAAGGACAAGTTGATTTGTTGATTTCGGTAGCAAAGAGTCTTTTCTTTTTGCCACACGAATACATTATGAACCATGGCACCACCACAAAATATAATTCCCGTACCAATAAGAACGCTTGATATAACAGCAGGAGTCGAATGAAAATTATTAAAGGTGTAGAGAATGATGCCTAAAATAAATAAGTAATATAATTAAATTAATTAATTTTTTTAAACGTACCGGTAAGAAAAATTGGTATAGACAGAAAAAAACCTCCAACAGCGCATGTTCGGCTAACTCTTGACTTCTCAAGATACTTATTATTTCTGAAATTAAAAAAAATTCAATGTTATATTTTTTAGATTGCATAACCTTTTTGTTTCCGCAGAATGAATTTTCTAAATAATAATAGAAGCACTTTTTTATACTTAAATCAGAAAAAAGTGAAATCATTATGTCAAGAATACCATTAGATTATGAGCATACAATATGATTTAAAACAGTAATAATATAGTGTCGGTATTAAAAATATTCCAAGATATTTTTTATTTTTACGAAAAGTAGTCAAGTTTTAAATAAAGTGATCGGAATGCTCGCTATCTTCTATATTCTTCAATGCATCTACAAGCCCCTTCGGTGTTACCGTCATAATTTATTTCAATTTAATTTCAATTCGAATAAGAACATTGATTTGCTATTAAGCTCAGATCTTATTCCTGTTCCTATTACTGTATTATTCCAATAAAAGACATTTTGTTTATTGTTCATTCTTATATTTATTGGCCACTTACAATGTGAGGAACGTGTATTAAATATATTTTAAACTCTACCCTTAAAACGAATTTAAGTAGAGAACACATATATATTCATTATGTTTAAAACTTATATTAAATGTATATAGGTCATTTGTTTAAAATCAAAACGGGTTTTGACAAAAATTGACATCATCACCTCCGATTATATTTTTTAACCCGCCGTCGTTTTAGTAACACAGTCCGTCGCGTGGGGTTGTTTAGAACCCCATTGTAAAAGTTTATTTATCAACAAAATTTTTTGAAAAAATATATACTTTTTGATGGTAATATTTAGTTTCGTACGTCAACAAATAAAAAAACATTGATTTATTTCAATAATATAATTTTTAATATCATAAGTCATTTTCATAAAACTTGTATTAAATTTTCTTGTTTTTTTTGGAGTCTTTTAGTATATTTATCATTAAATACAAAACGAAAATAATTTTCTTTTTTATTTTAATGAATTTTTAATTACTAATAAGTGAAAAAACTGAAATAAAAGAAAAAAGTAAGATGTTCGATAATTAAATAAAAAATTTTACAGCTCGAAATTGCATGTTTTTAATTTGCGCAATCTTTGCAAATTGTTTCACTGTGTCTTGGACAGAGAGCTTTTTTGCAACCAACACATATTTTTGTGTGTTTTCTATATTGTGTGAAGATGTATGTAGTCCAGCAATATAGAGTATGTCAATTAAAGCTTTCATTTCGATAGTGTTAGTTTCACTCGCATCACGACTCCTCTTATAGCCATGTGAGACCATTTTAATTTTTTGATTCGTGAAATTAACAATATTGTGTATCCAATGATTAGAAAATATGAGATTCCATGTTTCAAAGATAGTTTTAGCTTCATTACATGTTAGTTTAGGCCCTGGCAGATGAGATCTAATGTTGCATTGACGTGTTCGAACAGCTTTACGTGGGGAATCTTTCTTCCATTTATAAGCAAATGATTTATTTTACTATTTTGTTTGATCGGTAGTATTTAATTCTAGAGTTATACAACTGTGAAAGAGGAATGTCATCATCACTACTTGGTGTTATATTTTCTGTTGTATTAGAACAGAAACAGAACATTCATGTTCTGTTTCGGAATTATGTTCACAAATTTCAACGTGATCAATTTCAATTTCACTTCCTATAAAAAATATATATGTCTAGCAAATCACTTTATCAAATTAGAATAAAAATTCTTTTAACCACTACTTCTATTAGAGTTGTCTATTATTTCAATATCGCAGTCCTCATTTAGACATCTCAAAATACGAGCTTCTTGAATTAGATTCATTTCTTTGCAAAAAAAATTTTGTAACATAAGTCGCGTGGGGTCAAAAAGCACCCAACAAAACAAAAAACACCTGTTATTCATAACTGCTGATCATAAACTGAATAAAACTCAATGGAATGAGTTTAGTACAGAGTTTTATGAAGCTACATAAACATACAGCAGCTAATTTTTTGTCAGTGGTGAATTATGTCGTTTTTGTCAAAATGCAAGGCTTTTTTCACCCCATGCGCCGGACGGCGGTTTAAAAACAAAACACTAGTATATATAATATATGAATAATAAATATATGAATAAACATATTTTAAACTTTTTTTCTACATATTTTTTATGTACGGGCTCATGTGGAGTTTGCATTTTAGACCAATTCTTAATTGGCCACAACTCAGGCTCTGTAAATAATAGAACCTTCAAATTTTTTGCATAGTCGGGATAATTGATGGAACTTCTTGCAAAGTTTATATTTACACTCAGAGTAAAAGTACAAGTTTCTAAAAAAACTCAATTTATTGGAAACGTATTTTAGTGTTTTTTTTATAATATTCAATGCATATGGTTTTTGCAAAATTATTTTCCACTTGTTCACAATGAGATAACGGTGCTTCAATTGTCAGGGATAGCACAACAAGCACAAGAATAGCACAAGGATAGTCTACAAGCATTAAGTAATGCTGCAGTTCTAAACCGAGTTAAATGTTAATTGGTGAAAATTTGGATTGCGTTTTATTGTGTTTGTGATAATTAATCATAAAACTGCAAAAAATTTTATTGTGCTTAAAATACTTATCACAAACTGGCAGTGGTGTCTAATCAGAAAGAAGTAAGCGTCGGTAAAAAAAATGAAATTTTGAGAGGAAGAGAAGTCGAACCGGCAATGGGACGTTTGGTTGGAATAGTGCATTGTTTGGTTCATACCGTGATTAAAAATTAGAAAACTACCGGAGTTAATACGTCAAAGCCGCGTTTTGGTCGCCTACCGAAAGTTACACATCGTAAAATCCGCTCAATATTAAATTCGTTTACGAAAAATCCAAGTTTGATGGCATTGGAAATTGTACATAATATACAGAAAAGCTTTACAAAAAAATTTCTGTGGTTATCGCTTGCAGAATTTTGAGGAGGGCCGGTTTTCATGGTGAGTAGCACGAAGGAAGGCTTATATATGTATCTTTAATGAATCAAAAGAATCGCATTGCTTTTTCGAACAAATATGTAGATATGCCGGAGAAGTTGTGGAACAATGTGCTTTTCTGCAATGAATTCAAGTTGTGTGTTTTTGCCATTGATGAAGCTGCAATGTTTTTTGTGGCTGACAGCAACTTAACAAATTCAACAAAATGAAAAAACATTTTAAATATAGTTTTGGTGTTGATTGTTCAACTCCTTAATTGCAAGTGAAGTTGCTTTTTTATTTGAGTTTGACTCAAAATCGAACTATTTTCTATAAGTTGTCAACACTCTACATTTTAATTACAAATTAATAACAAATTATAAATTAAATACTGAATTCTAAATATTGAATATAAAATTCAGTTATGCAATTTTATATTCAAATTCCAAATTGATAATAAAAAACTAAAATTAAATTACAAGATTTAAAACGGCTTGACCATACTACCGGCCTTGGTACCTTGTTCCAACCAGCACCATTTTTGGTGGTTTTGTTGCCTCAGTAGGCAACGGACAAATGTAGGTAACACTTTTTCAGATTATATCCGCCTTCGTTCGAATTGTTATTACTCGCACCAATCCATCTGCTCCAGGATGAGTGTCCACAACACGTCCTAACAACCATTGAATTGATGGAGCGTTTTCGTCCGCAATTAGTACTACTATTTATTTTGTACAATCATTAAATAGTACATTTTCATTATTATTGATATTCATTTCATTGTTAATACATATTTCATTTTCAGATTTGTTATTTAATTCTTTGATAATATTTTGACAATTACAATTACTCTTAACATTTTGTATATCTACACTAGAATCTTTGTTACTTAAATCTAATGCTTGTATTTCTTTTTCATATTGTGAACGCTCAACGTTTGTACTCAGCATGTCTGTATATGAACATGATGGACTGTAACTCCAATCGTCTTGAAAATCTATTGAATTGTTGTGTGCGACCAGACTTTCTCCTGGCCTGATTTTATTTGATCCAATATGAACGTGGACTCATTTTGTCTTTGATTATTGCAGAAATCCACGATTTTTTATTTACGTTAAAATAGTCACGTACATATACATTTTGATCTATCTCAAATTGTTAATTTTTCTATCCTCTGTAATTTGAAACACTCTTTCTTTGCTTTTAAATAATTCTATCCCTAACAATAGGAGATTTAATAAACTCAAATCGGGTTTTTATCAATCTTCCCAGGAAAATTTGTGCTGGGGTTTTATCTGTTGTGCAATGCTTAGTATTACGATAATCCATTAAAAATCGGTTTAAAGATATTTCAAAGTTTTCATTATTTTTACCATTTAATGTGGCATTAGTTGATTAGTCATTAGTTGATGGATGATCAGGAGCAGTCAACATGTGATTAATTTTGTTGTTATTAACAAAATTTTTATACTCTTCGGAGACAAATTGTCTGCCATTTTCACTAACTAAGGTTTCGGCAATACGTGAAAAAATTTCTCTCAACTTAGTGATTACAAAATTAGATGTGATATCGTTTGTTTTGAATACATCGACCCATTTTGAATAAGAGTCTATTATGACAAAAAGATAAAAGTTCTTAATTGGATATGCAAAGACAATATGAATTCTTTGCGAAACAGTATTCGTTACCTTCCATGGTATTAATTGACTTTTTTGCGGACTTGGCAATAGTGTTTGGCAAGAAAGACATGATTTAATTAAATGTTCTATGTCCCTATCGGGTTTTGGCCACCATACAAAGGATCTTGCTAGTGATTTGGTCGTGACTATGCCTAAGTGAGATTCATGTAGTGATTGTAAAATGAATGTGCTAAGCTTCAATGGAATTATAACTCGAAACCCCCAGAGTAAGCAATCTTGGTCTACTGTTAATTCTGTATCTTTGCTTTTCTTTTCTGACAAAATCACATACCTAAGAAAGTATAAGAACGCGCGGGTTATATCATTGGCTTCGCCAATACTTCACAATATTCCAATTAATTGGTCTGTGTGATCAAATTTTCCTATTAATAATAAATTCGATAGTATATGTCTCATAAGTGTCCCAAATAATTATCTATTCCACGGTATATTTCCCATATTACCAAATTTGCTTAATAGTGACACTTTCCAAACATTAATTACAAAACGTAATTCTTTGTAACTATCATAGTTGCAGAACCATTAAAGTATCGAAATAATATTTTATCCCACGATACTTTAACTTTCTCTAAATAAGCAAAATAAAATTTCTAAATTTCATTATTCAGAATTAAAATTTCTAAATCATTAAAACAATATTTTAATTCATAGTAATTTATATTACAAAATCTATTTTGTAATAGATTTTCTCAAACTGCATCAGCATTTAACATAAACAATGCAATGACCCTCATTTGTCAACAGGTTACCAAATTTTTATTGTTACCTCTCATCCACTTTCGCCAATTATGATTTGTAAGTAGTATATAAGATATTGATTTTGTTTTAGAACTCAGTCTAAAGATATCTTTAATCGAAGTTAAAGTTGAAAATTAATATTTTGTAAAATATCTTGGATCAACAATAAATATATTTTGTGAAATAAAATTTTAATAAAAATTAAAATTTGTTTTGTGAATTAAAATTATTATTATTATTTTTTTTTTTATTCACCGAAGTGAATAAACATATAAGTCGCGCTATGTCCCTAAAGTCAATGTTTAAAATATTTTCACTTTGAATATAATTTAAGAATAAGCTTCCCTCATTCTGATCGCAATGTATTGCTTGAAGTATACGAAATAAATTGTCCGCATCAATAGTGTGGTCCTTGACATATTCAAATTAAAAATTAAAGCCAGATAGTATGAATACCCATCATTGCATGCGTGCAGCTGCCATGATTGGTAAACCTTTACTCTCACCAAAAATTGATATTTAAGATTTGTGGTCTGTTTTTAAAATAAAGTTGTTTCCAATTAAATATTGTTTACTTACACAAAAAATTATGACCAAGGCTTCTTTTTCTAGTGTGCTGTAATTTTGTTCAGCTTTAGATAAAGCTCTAGACACGAATGCAATTGGACTTATTTTGTACTAACATTTTATCCGAAGTTATATCTTTTTTTATTGTTTCATATGTTTTTTTGCATTGTTCAGACCAAACAAATTTTACATTTTTTTTAGTAAATGGTACCTTGGCTGATATGATTCCTTGGAATCATTTTATCTGCAAATTTGTCAATGCATTTCTAATAATAATTTACCATACCCATTAGCGCTCTTAACTCAAACAAATTTCTGGAAATTGGTGGTTTCAAAATAGATTCCGTTCTTTCCTTATTTTTAGTGAGTCCAAGTAAATCGAGTTTTGAGAACAGTTCACCCCCTTGAAGTGACGCAAAAATTTTATCAATACGCGTTAATGGAGAATTAAAATCGGATAGATGTCTGTTAATCGTGACTTTATAATCGCCACATATTCTAATTTCACCATTCGGTTTTAATATGGGAACTAACGGTGTACCCCATTCTGCACTACTTATTGGTTCTAAAATATCTTTACCAATTAATTCTCTTAAATTACTTTCAATTTTACTTTTCCACGCTAATAGGACTAGTCGTGGTTTAAAAAAAACTGGTTTGAAATCTTTATCCATTGGTAAAGAAATTCTTGATAGTTTGTGTATGTACCTACTTCACCATCAAAAATTTCATTAAACTCATTTTTAATTTGTTCAATAAATATATCATATTAATCAGAATTATTAATGGAATTTATTTGTATTATATAAGTTCAAAACCAAAGGCTCTTAAAAAAATCCTACCTAATAAGGGAAAATTATTATTATTAGTAACTCCTAACATTATTTTCTTTTTTTTTCTATTGTACTCACTATTTTCAAAATATTCACCCAGTACCTTAATATGATTACTATTGTAATCAATAAATGGATCGTTAAAATTTCTAAGATTTACAGTTTTGTTGTACTTGTTTAAAATGTGTTTAGATATTAAAGTGCATGGAGCTCCTGAATCGCACACAACATCTATCGAAATTTCGTTAAGTTTAATTGACATCGAGTACAATTCAGTTGAGTCGTCACCTTCATGTTTAATGCTGTAAATACAAAACTTATTATTAACATGATCATTTACTTTTATATTAGATACTTTATTTACAACTCTAATTTCTTTTTACAAATTGAAGTTAGATGACCAATTCTTCCACACTGATGACATTTAAATGACTTGTAATAGCATTCATTAGACACATAATTTCTCCAACCACAGTGTACGCACGGTTGATAAAATTTCACTGATTTCTTTATTTCCACTTTGTTCTCAATATTTTTGCAACTCCCGTTTCTTTTGTTATACTGAGGTTTTATATTATTATTATTAATGTAATTGACATTTTCCCCATAAATTTTTGACTCACTGAACATAGGCTCTATAATAAGTGCTTTTCTTAGTGCCTGTTCAATTATGAGTTTCTCATCTTTCTCACATAGTCTTTCAAAATTTTTGTTGTTTATGTTCATGATGAACCGATCCAGAATAAAATCTGATAAGTTCTCTCCAAACTCACATGTTAAAGCTAATTTTTTTACTCTTGCACAGTGCATCGCACTGTGAAAGTTTTTACGCTCTTTAAAAATTATAGTTGGTGGAGTATACTGTGTTTTTAAGATTGCACACAACTCTTTATACGTTTTCGATATAGGTGATGTTGAACTGCATAAGTTATGCAATAGTTCATATGAAGCTGATCCGCTATTTTGCAATAAAGAAGCTTTTCTATGTTATCTTCCGTGCAATTGATCTCAGCAAAATGAATTTCCAATCTCTCATTCTCTTTTTGAGGCGAAAATTCAGCAATACAGTTATACTTGGCGCGCTAGTGGTTTTTGCTGGTTCCGTCTGTTGCATCATCTTTTATTTATTTTAAATATGTGAATATAAAACATATAGTTTTTATATACATATTTTTATATATTTAATATATATATATTATTATTGTAATAATATATCTTTATTTGAATTTATTCGCATTTCAAAACTTTGGAAATTGTTTTTTTTTTTTTGAAACATTTTTTTTTTACATTTTATGCCAAATATTTTTCCACGTGTAAAATAACACGTTTTTGTATTTGTACCCATCATTTTTCTCCGACAACATTTACAAATATCCTCTTCACTTTTTTATTTTATATTTGCTAATGTCTTTAATTTAAATTCATCTTAATTCATATTACTTTTTATTTTTTTTCATTTATCTATCCTATCCTTGTCGCCAATTATGTTGTAGTAGTAGTATTTTTTTTTATTTTAGTTCAAAAACTGTATAATATTTCAAACTTAGAACTAATATCACACGTTAATTTATGTTATTAATAAATAAATTACAAAATATTTACACATTATAATATTGTTACTTATTGAGCTAAAGGCATGGCCCAAATGCCGTCTGCCAACAAACTAATTAACTAATAATGAAGTGTTCTAAAGCTAATTGAAGTATATTTTACAGTTTATTAAAGTAGAATTGTACATATTTTTCTTGTTCTTATTCTATTTTATTTAAAACTAAAAATTTTCATTTATTATTCTATGCCTGTAATTAATTGCATCTTTAACATAGCCAGAGAGTGCGGTCCAGTTTTCCCCGTTTAATGCTTCTATTATTTCCTCCTCTGTAAGAGTGTGCTTCCTATAGAATTTGTAGCGCATTTCTATCAGAATTGGACATAATCCGATAAAGTGTATTATGTCCTCTGGCTGGTCTAAATTACACAATGAACCATGTGTTGAATTTACTTGCACATATGGTCTATAATTTAAATTAAGGAGTTCGCCCCGAGTTTTTAAAATCTGGCTGATAGTTCCAATAGTATAATCATCTTTAAAATAATTCTGATCGCGTAATTCATACTCCAACCTTTTGTAAGCATGTCTATAATCACTTGCCCTTGCTGTCAATGTAAATTTAGCTCTTTCATTCGCCATAATTTTTGTCAATAAATTTTTTTGCCACGAATGCCATACAAAGCTAACTAAACTACGGCTGACAAAAATAATCAAGTTGCTGTAACAAAAATAAATCCAAAATTACTGGACCTACTAGTGTTAGAACAGTCATTTACATACGCCCAAACTGTGAAGGAATCCATTCAAAGAACTGACTCACAAAGCA
Source organism: Teleopsis dalmanni (assembly GCF_002237135.1). Classification (NCBI taxonomy): domain Eukaryota; kingdom Metazoa; phylum Arthropoda; class Insecta; order Diptera; family Diopsidae; genus Teleopsis; species Teleopsis dalmanni. The sequence continues at coordinate 94,316,617 of NC_051846.1, read as the reverse complement.
ACAACGCGTTGTTAATTATCTTAACAAAACTTAATCTACAAGAAGAGGTATTTAAAACCCTCGAACAACGTCTGAGCGTGCTAGAGCACAATATGCAATTTTTAGATTATGACTAATCGTTTGAAACTATTCTTATGGAATGCGAATGGCTTAACAAAACATAAAAATGAACTCGAAGTCGTATTAAATAGCGAAAACATTGATATCGGTCTAATCGCTGAAACTCATTTTACTAAGCAATCGCATAGAACGTTTAAAAACTGTACTCTATACCATACTATACATCCCGATAATTGCGCTAGGGGTGGCAGCGCTGTCATAATTAGAAACTCGATAAAACATAACTTACTAGAACATGCGCATTAGCCAGTGATTGCCATTTTTCAACAAAACCTGTCTTCGTATTTGCGAGCAAACTTGCCAGAATTTTAGGGAGTCTATTGTCACTCAGATTCATGACGTGATTTATATATTTAAAATTTAGTTTTAGCGTCTCTATATATAAAGTTGACAATCCTGTTTCTACTTCGTTATATTCGTCTATTCCCCATACATGTGCTGCATAAAAGAGGATTGATTTTACCGCCGCTTGAAATAATTGAAACTTTACCGAGGGCGCAACCTCATTTTTCCTAAAATTACTTTCCATGACAAGTTTATTGCATTTCTGGCTTCACTTAACTTTTTACTGAGATGTTCATTGAATTTACCATTATAACTGATCCAAACTCTTAAATATTTGTATTCTTTCACTACTTCTAACGCTTCAACATAACGCTTCATAAAACCGCCAGTTGTCCAACAAAAGGAAATTCTGAAAACATAAGCTGTGCCTTATGCGGAGAAAAGCACACAGCCAACTACAAGGGATGTGAGGTGTACAAATCACTTAAAATTAAACGATATCCTATCATGAGAGAAAAAGTAACACCCGTCCAAACAAGTCAGCAACAATCTTTGAACACAACAGACAATGCAACTGCTCAAAACACAAATGCCAACATCCCACAAACATTATCATATGCCCAAGTTACGCGTCAAACACCTGTTGAATCTAACTTTTACAACCCAGAACTCGCAGAGTTAAAAGAAATGATGAAAACATTGATAACACAAATGTCAGGAATGATGAACATTTTAACGGCGTTGGTCACAAAAATCAATGGGTAAGTTCCATAAATTAAAAATAGTAGCATGGAATGCAAACGGTATAAGTAGACATATCAACGAATTGAAAACTTTTCTGTACTCAAATTCGATCGACATACTATTAACCTCAGAAACGCATCTCACTGAAAAAAGCTATGTTAAAATAAAAAATTACACAATATTTCAAACCAATCATCCCGACGGAAAAGGACACGGTGGAACTGCCATCTTCATAAAAAACTGTATAGTTAGCCCAAAATCAGAAAATCATAGTACAGAACAAATACAAGCGACCACAGAAAAGATTGAAGATTCCTATGGTCTATTAAAATTGTCTGCTATTTATGGTCCTCCTAAGTTCTCAAATACCAAAGTCACGTACTTAAATTTCCTCAAATCTCTTGGTCAAAGATTTATAGTCGGAGGGGATTTCAACGCAAAAAATATGCTATGGGGTTCACGTTTAACAAACGCAAAGGGCAAAAATCACTACACCGCACTGAATGAATACAAAGCAAAATTTATAGGTACTGGTGAACCAACGTACTGGCCTAGTGACCCAAGAAAGCAACCTGATTTGATTGACTTCTTTATAACAAAAAACATAAATGTAAGTAACCTTTCCATTCATTCCAGCCTTGAGTTGTCCTCTGACCACTCACCGATAGTACTAGTTTACAGCGCAACTCTTACTATGAACAATACGAACATTAATACTTACAATTACAAAACATGTTGGGATACATATCGCGAGATAATAGAAGAACAATTAGTTATAAATGTAGCTCTAAGAACAGAAGAGGAAATAAATAATGCAATAATCAATTTCAATTCTCTACTATTATCTGCAGCATCTGCATCTACACCAATAACAAAAACCAAAAATGTAATACCTGTCCCGAATCATATCAAACATAAAATAGAACAAAAAAGAAAGTTGAGAAAAATCTGGCAAGTATCTAGAGCTCCACAAATAAAGACAAAGTTGAATAAATTAACAAAAGAGCTGAAAGGTTTATTAGAGGCTGAAAGACAAAAAAATGTATCAAATTTTATATCAAGATTGAGTGCTACAAAGGTTACAAACTATTTGAAAATCTTCTTTTATCCCGACTTGAACCAATAATACAAGAAAACAACCTATTGCCAAATCACCAATTTGGATTTCGTAAAAAGCATTCTACTATTCAGCAAATTCGTGGGGTGGCTAGTAAAATTGCAATGAATATAGACTCTAAGAAGATCACTGTGGGTGTGTTTTTAGACGTAGCTAAAGCATTCGACAGCGTCTGGCACGAAGGATTGCTTTACAAACTATCAAGAATATTGCCGGCCGATTTTTATTTACTACTGAAGAGCTACCTTAAAGATAGATACTTCTTTGTACAATACCAAAACGACACATCCCACATGATAAAAATAGAAGCCGGTGTCCCTCAAGGGAGTGTATTAGGTCCGATCCTATATCTATTATACACTGCAGACATTCCTAAGCCTAAAACTGGAGAAATACTAACTGTAACGTTTGCTGACGATACTGGACTTTTATCAACGAACCATGATATCACTAAAGCAACTCAAAATCATCTAAACGAAGTGATGCATTGGTCTGACACCTGGGGGATAAAGATAAACGCCGAAAAAACTGTCCAAGTCATTTTCACTAACAGAAAATTTGAAGAACAGAAACTAAAAATTGTTAACAATGATATACCAATCTGCAAGAAAGCCAATTACTTGGGTATGCTATTAGACCAAAAGCTGACTTGGAAGGAGCACATAATTCAGAAGAAAAAGGAAGCTCATCGAAGATTTGCATATCTATATTGGCTTCTTGGTAAAACTTCCAGTCTGTCAATAGATAACAAACTACTAATTTACAAAAGTATTATTGTTCCGATTTGGAAATATGGAATTGAAATATGGGGAACCACCTGCAAGACTTATATAAATACTATTCAAAGGCTCCAATCAAAAATCCTGCGTACGATAGTAGATGCTAGATGGTACATCAGAAACGACGATATTCACAAAGACCTGAATATCCCTACTGTACACGAAACAATTCAAAAAAGCAGTGCTAACCACTTATCTAAATTGCTTCAGCATTCAAACCTAGAAATGAGAAGACTCCCTGCCCTGGAACTAGGATACAAAAAACGTCTTAAACGTACACTCCCAACATACTTAAGTATAAAGTATTAAATTAAGCTTACTCTAATTTATGTTTATTAAGTTATTATTATTATTTATTATTTAACTTTTTTATTTATTTATTATTTATTTATTTATTTTATTTACTTATTTATTATTTATTCTCTTTTTACTTTAATTATTTATTTAATTTATTTACTTATTTATTTGCTTATGTACTTATTTATCTATTTATTTATTTATTTTATTTACTTATTTATTGACTTATGTATTTATTTATCTAATTATTTATGAAATATTTTGAAATTTTATGAAACATATCATTATCATTAACATGTTATCTTAAATGATGATTTAAGATAACTGAAACTTCCAAATTTTCATTTGTTAAAAGTATTACTAGATATCTAAGATAGTTGTAATATTAATGGAATCAAAAAAAAAAAAAAAAAAAAAAAAAAAAAAAAAAAAAAAAAAAACATTTAATTTCCAAATTTCATTTTTCATAAGCCTTCTGCAATTCCTTTTGAATATTATAATTTTAGATTTAGAAATATTTATTTTAAGTTTCCATATCATACAGTAGGCATATAATTCATTGATCATTGTTTGCATTTTTAAAGGTGAGTCCGCCATAAGTACTAAATCATCTGCATATAATAGTAATTTAATACATGTTCCATTTATTAGAATACATTCGGAAAGATAGTTGTTTAAATCGCCTATAAACAACGCAAAAAGATGAGGGCTTATCAAGTAACCCTGTTTTACTCCTGTGTTCGAAGAAAACCACATAGAAAGACTGTTTTCATCCCATACTGCTGCAGCCGTGTTACAATATAACGCCCTCAATATGTTTAGTATTTTTGTAGATATACCATAATTACTTAACTTATGAAACATAGCATCTCTGTCGATAGAATCAAATGCGGCTTTAAAGTCTACAAAAAAACACGTACAATTTTTTTCCTTTTTCTACGTATAATTTTACAATATTTGTCAGAATAAAAACATTGTCCACAGTTGAGTAACCTTACCTGAAGTCTGCTTGGTATTCACTTAGTAGTTTTTTATCCTCGACCCAACTTTGTAGACATTGATGTATCTATAATCTATAATTTTTTACTTCATGCGGATCACCTGCTTTAAATAGTGGAAAAACTATTGAATTTTTAAAACATCCCGGTACTTCTGGATTATCGTATATGTAGCTAAAAATCTCTGTAATCCTTGTGATACCTTTTTGGAGTCTTTTACTGATGATAATGATAAGGCAAGACCATTAGTGTGTTGGATTCTTTTATTATAGCAAATAGTTCTGTAAACGTTTTTGGCTGTCTTATACTCATTCCAAACAGTTTGTTTTTGCAATTTCACACTCTTTATCGGAACAATTGTAACGACCTTTTCCGGCCCTGTCTATAGCCGGGGTATAACTCAGCGAAAATACCAGGGGTACGTTAAAAGAATTTTTAAATAAGAACAGGAGACACTGTGTTTCGTATTTTTATGATGATGTTTATTAAAAATTAATGAGAATTTTATAAGTTATAGATGAACATAAACCAGAAGCGTTGGATTGCTGAGGCGTTGGATAAGCAGACGCGTTGAATTGCTGAAGCGTTGGATAAACCGGAAGCGTGAAATTGCTGAGGCGTTGGGTAAACAGAAGCGTTGAACTGCTGAAGTCGTTGGACAAAACAGAAGCTTTGAATTGCTGAAGTCGTTGGACAAACCGGAAACGTTGGATTGCTGAGGTCAGCAAACCAACCGTCAGCAAAGGCCAAACGTGCTATCATGTGTCCAGGTCACTTGAATTGAGCTATTATTATTTCTCACACGACTTACCTGCAATGGTGTTAAATCACAAATAGAACAAAAGCCATAATTTTGCTTCCTTTTATACAAAATCTGCTAGCGACAAGAAACATTTCGAGTAAGCAAAGTGCTATTTTGCACCATAAATTTTATCCATTGCAAGTGACAAGAAACATTTCGAGTAAGCAAAGTGCTATTTTGCACCACATTTCTATTGGTTGATTTTCATAGCAGAAATAAGTGAGTGAACTACGTGAGTTCTATTGTTTTGTTTTATTGTCCACTTAGTTAGTGGGGTTTAAATTTGTATATTAAATTTGATCCTCACACAATTTTTATTCCATTTTCTCTTCTTTGGTCCTTGTTGAAATGGACTAGCAGCTTCATTTATTGCTGTATTAAGTTTTGCTATCATTTCATCAGCTGTAGCTTCACACATTACATTACTGTTCAATAATTGGTCAAGATTAATCTGATATAAGTTCAAATATTGTTTTTGAAGCTCCATTGAAGCTTAGGTAGTAGATTCATATTTTTGCAGTAGTTTATATGATTTATTTTAAGCGTTACTTCCACGGGTAGATGGTCAGAGTAGATTTTCTCTTGTATACTAAGTTGCTGTATAATATTTAGAAATAAACCTTTTAAAACACAATAATCAATTGTTGACGTTGCTCCACCACGCGCAAATGTTATTTCGCCCTCTAAATCGCCACTAATTCTACCATTCATTATTGTGAGCCCTAGAGCATTAAACAACTCTATTAATTTTTTTCCGTTCCTATCTAGAGTTAGATCCTTTGCATTTCTTTGTAACTTTGCGACGAAATCAGCATCCCAATTATTACAATTTATATACACTGGAACAATGTGGGCCTTTTGATCTTCCAATTTTAGCTCAACCACCATAACATTAGCCATCTTATTAAATTGCATTCCTCCACTGGCACGCCCCCTGCTGGCTTGTTTTGTTGCAGGCACCCAATGTAAAACATAATTTTGAATTTTATTTACAATGTAGTCTACTTCATTTTCTAAGAAAGTTTCATACAATAAAAATGCATCAAAATCATTTAAATAGTTAAAAAAATCATTGTACCATATGTTAGTTTTTTCTTAAGACCTCCTACATTATATGATAAGATTTTACAAGTAAAATCTGTTAAAATCTGTTCTTAACAAGTAAATTCTGTTTTTAACTCTACATTATTTTCTATATGAACATTAATATTTTCAGTTTCATTATTTCTGTGTTCACAATATCTTAAATATGTTGAATGTGAAATATTTAGTTTTTTGATTTTTCCAATAAATAGCTGTAGCTTAAATCTAAAGTATCTATTCTTTCACCATAAACTTTTTTAAGTACGTCATTAGCTGGCTGCTTATTATTTACTAAAATACTTGCGCTGTTGAAGTACATCCATTTACCGTCTATCTTAATGGAATCATTGCGTACATATACCTTTTGATCATTGTCTAACGACATGAGCTGTTTTTTCAACTGCATTAAAGCCCGTTTTTTCTGAAGCTGCACCTCACTCAAATCTCTCTCAATATATATCTTTGAACCCACCAGTATTTTTTTACTACTAAGCACCTGCTGCGCCATCTCAGTGGTATCAAGACTTACGACGATGTTCATTTTAATGTTTTTTTTCTTACATTAATCGCGTATTTTGAATTGATATATCGTAAAGCCCCAACTTATCATTGCATAGTTTTTGAATGCATTATTTGGTGATTCTTCTTTAACAATTTTCTATAACTATTCTGTTGAATTCTTTTCGATCGAGGTCTCTATCTTTTTTTAGCTGCTCAACTTCCATCTTAAGAGCTGCAGAATTGAAGAGTTCAATTTTATTCAGCATTTGTTTTTTCATATCTTCGATGTCTGGTTTCGACGGTAGTTGTTGCATTTTTTTATTGACTTTGCTTTCACTGCTTTGGATTGCTTTTAAAATGTCTTGCAACGAAATGTCGGGTGATGTTTCAGCCAGTTTTCTTTTTGCGAATTGACTTATCAAAGACGTATTTGGCGGTGTTCTCTCCATGTTGAATTAAAAATTAGAGTTTTTAGATACAAAATATTTTTTATGAAGCTATTGAAGTTTTTTCAAATATTATTGTTTCAACTTAATTTACGGTCTACTTTCAGGTATTTCACAACACAAGCACGTATAATGGTGACAACAAACCTTGTTCTTAAAAAAAAAGCTTGATAGTTAATTTGCAAGCTTGTTTTAAATATCGGAATGTAGCACGGCGAATATAAATACTTTTCGCTTGTTTTTATAAGGAACTGTAATTCTAGTTCTTGTGTGCAGAAGTCCCACTTTTAAATCATAAAGTACATTTACTTATTGGTTCACTTAATTCACTGAACTCAATAGCATTGCGTTAGCAGACACTTTTAATTGTTAGTAAATTTCCGAGTATCACTAATTATAAACACAATTATACCAATAAATTTTAAAAAATACCTCGCGCTCGAGAACTTTTAATACTTCGCTATATTAGGGTTACCAAGTCCAATTATGTTGTATATTGAGTCATTGTATTAAAAATTCACTTTATTCAAATTCAAATTCTTAAGACTAGGTTACAATTTATGTCAAAACACAAGAGAGCGAAAGCTTCTGTATATACTTAACAATTAATTAATAGCTTTAATGAAATTACTAATAATTAACAGTTTTAATAAAAATAATTAATAAATAATAGCTTAAATAGATTAATTGTGGCAAATTTTTTCAACGGATCTAAATTATTTTTCTAGAAGATACCTTGTGCACAAAAAGTGTTAATTTCACTTAACGGGTAAGTTCGTTACCGATACCAAGGCAAGCCAAAAACAAATTAAATTGCTTAACTGCAATATACCTATGTATTTACAATTGTGCGACCAAAAACTAAATGAAGCAAATGGCCACCGGACATAAATCAACATAGCAGTTTTATTCTCACGTACTATCAATTTAGATGCCAACCTAACTGAATCGTACCCATGTTCACGTACACGCGAAATTACTACTTATTAACACACAAAAAAAAATTACCGATAATCACTGACCACTTAGATCGCTCCGCTTTCTTGCTGGTTCCTGGATAAATTGTTTTTTTATTAATAGGACACCTTTAACTTCAAGTCCCTGCTCGGGCGTAAATAATGAAGCCGTAATGATTTTTGTAGCTGACTGCAACTTAACAAATTTAATAAAATGAAAAAACACTTGGTCTTTTTATTTGAGTTTGACTCAAAGTCATACTATTTTGTATAAGGTTGCCGACGCTCTACATTTTATATTTAAATAACAAATTATAAATTAAAGAAATTTAAATTACATAATTTTATTTTCAAACTCCAAATTAATAATAAAAAAAATTTAAATTAATTTACAAGATTTAAAACGGCTTGACCAGGTATACAAAGGCGTAAATTAGAATAGCGTAAGCGAGGTGTATTGTATGCTTCAATAAACAAAATTTTATCTCAACTGTAAAACGTGGAGGTGGTGCAGTGATGCGTTGCGGGTGTGACAGCTAATGGTACAGACAATCTTGAGTTTGTGGAAACAACAATGGAAAAACATATTTATCTAAACATTTTAAAGCATGTTCTAATTGACAAATTAGAACTAACAGGTGGAATTTATTTTTAACAGAACAATGATCCTAAACATGCAGCAGAATTCGTGCGTCTTTTGTTGGTATATAACGCCCCTAAACTGCTAATATTTAGCTTCCACAGTCATTGGATTTAAGTCCAATTGAATATTCATAGACAATTTTAGAAAATATTCATTGTTTCCGCTTTGAATTCATCATTAGATTTTACCAAATAACAAAAATTTTCGCGATGGCATTATTTTAAAAAGTTTTTTTTTTGTAAAACATACATTTATTTATTGCATCTGCTCTTAGAATGAGACTAACAATAAGTTGTAAAATCTTATCACTAATTACATAATATTACAAATTTTTATTTTAACTATACATTGTATATAATAAAATAAAATAAAATAAAATAAAATAAAATAAAATAAAATAATTAAACCTTATATCACGAACCTCACTTAGACTAATAGGTTAAATTTCATTGGAGTGAATGTGATTTCTTAAGAAAGTGGTTCAACTTTATCAGATTACTTAAAGAAAGGTGCGGTTTTTACTTCAAGCTATTAAATATTAATTAATGGCTGGACGGTCAGTTCTTTTTAGGCGGGAAGTTGTGGATAGATGTGCGAGATTTCTTGTTAAGGGATTAACATGTTCTGTCAGCCTTTTATTGTATTTTTTTCTTATATTGTCAAATTCAGCTTTAACTAGGGGAATTTGTAGATTTCGGTATATAATTTCATTCCTAATATACCATGGGGCACCAGTGATTATTATTAGTGTTTTTGACTTAGCTCTTTGTACAATTTCAATATTTGAAGCACTAGCATTACCAAATAACTGGATATCATAAGTCCATATTGGTTTTATGATGCTATTACACAAGAGTACTTTATACTCTAGGCACAGGGAAGATCTGTTATTACTGAGCCAATGCATCTAAGAGGCTTGGAGCTTCATTCAAATTTTTTTGGATTCAATATGTTTGCGCCAAGTTAGTCGTTTGTCTAGGTGAATACCTAAGTACGTTATATTATCTGCTTGTGGTATAGGAATGTAATTTAATGAAATTGTTGGAGATGTACTCCGATTTAAGGTAAAAGTGACGTGTCTACATTTTAGTTCATTAATTTTAATTCGCCATTTTGACAACCATAGGGCCAAGAACACTTCCTTGTGGAACGCCAGCTTCTATTGGGAAATTATTAGAAGTATAAGATTTATTTTTAACTTTAAAGCCTCTGTTATGCAGATATGATTCTAAAACTGAGTGGACATTTGAAGGTAATGAACAGCAGCCCATTATGCCATTCTTTGTCAAAGGCTTGTTTAACATCGAGGAATACCGCGGAATAATATTCTCTGAGCTCAAATGCGTGTCTTATTTCATTCGTTATACGATTCACTTGCTCAATAGTTCCATGTTTTTCCCTATAACCAAACTGGTGACAGGGTATTTGGTTTTGACCGTCATTGAATAATTTCAGCTTTAAAAGCAGTGCTCTTTCAAAGAGTTTAGAAAGGCATGGCAGCAAGCGTGGGGTCTTTACCTGATTTATGAATCATAATAATCATGGATGTTTTCCACTCTGTTGGGTAAAAGCCAAATTTAATTATGGCATTAAAAAGTCTTGTGATAAAATTTATGGCCAAAAGGGGTAAGTTTTTTATCATGATGGGTGAGATATTAGCATAACCCGGTGCCTTTCTGCAATTTAACTTGTTTGTGACTATTTGAACAAGATCAATGGCAGTTATATTCATGTTAATAGATGGTGCATTTAGATCTTAAGTGGGAAAGTCATATTGTCAAGTCAAGATTTGGTTGAAACACCTCTTTTAGGTAATCTGCAAAAACGTTAGATATTTCTTCATAACTTCGCGCCCAGTTTCCAGTTTTGCGCCAGAGTTTCTTATTGGAGAATCGGATTCTATGGGAGAATTTATAGCTTTGCTAGCATTCCACAAGGATGAATGGTTTTTGCCATTTGGACATAGGTTTATAATTATATTGCCTGACTTTGGTTACCTTGCTTAGTGTAGATCCAAGTCTCCTTTGGGCTTCCTTAAGTAAGTTTTAACCTACGTTTTTGTAAAACTAAATTTTCTATGTCACTATTTGTAAGTACTTTATTGAATCTGTAAATTTTATTGTCGTTAGGAATGGAGTTTTCTGCTGCTGAAATCAGAATTGAGTTTAAAACCGAGGTTGCGTCCTCAATATGAGACTTACACTTTATCTTGTAATTTGTGTGTATGTGTGAATTTATGTACTTTTTATATTTGAGCCAGTTCGTTCTAGGATTTTTAAGGCTATAGGAACAGTCATATAACTGAGAACGATCAAGTAAGCAAAATGTAACTGGAGAATGGTTAGAAGACAAATCGCAGCTTGTGTATGTTGAGATAAAATTTTTGCTTATGCCTTTGGTTACAGCGAAGTCCTGGCTGCCCAGGACAGATTACGTTTAGTCCATTTTTTCTATTAAGAATTGAGTTATACAGCTGTTTACCTTTTGGATTACAGAGAAGTAATCCGTAAATTGAGTCGGAGTAACGTTGAAGCGAGACGGGCAGTATATTGCCGATAAAGTTAAATTTTTCCTTTGTGCTTAAGGCATATAGAAAATTGTGTTTTTGACGCCTTCGTATCAAAATATCTGTACCACCATGTGCTTTGCCATCTGGGTGATTGGTTTTATAGAACAAATAACCAGGAATAGAAAAGAAACTTTTGTTTGTTAGATGTGTTTCTGATCAAAGCATTACATCCACACTTTCTCAGGTCATGAAGTTTGTGAGTTCAAGTTTATGTTGGCTTAAGCCGTTTGCATTCCATGTACAAATTTTTAAAATACTCATTATTTATACAAAAACATTTGCATTAATTGGCATTGCATTTTAACTATCTCGTTAAGAGTAGTTTGTATGATTGACATAAACTGAGTTACATTGTGACCGAAAGGTTTTCGGAGGTTCTCATTTAAAATTCGCGCGCTGTATATTTTTCGATATTTTAAGTTTATGTAGTTTGGCAGCACTGTCCTTAATTACTATGCCAAAAATGAGCGCGATCTGTCAGACAGTTCGTTTACGGCAGCTGTTGAAACCAGTTCACCTCAGTAGTGCGTTGCGAAAAAAACAATGGAAAAAAATATTGAACAAAGAGTTTGCATCAAATTTTGTTTTTCGAACGAAATTTCGTGTGCAGAATCGTTGCGAATGCTACAAAAGGCTTATGGGGAATCAGTTTTATCGAAAACTCAAGTTTATGAGTGGTACAAAGCCTTTCAGGACTGTCGTACGACCGTCGAAGACATGCCGCGTTCTGGACGACCTTCGACCTCTACCACCGACGAAAACATTGAAAAGGCAAAGGAAATCGTGTTCAAAAATCCTCATGTGAGTGTTAGAGAGATAGCACGAGAGCTAGGCATCGGTCGTGAGATGGCTCGTTTGATTTTGGTGGACAATTTGTGTATGCGACGTGTCAACGCCCGGCTTGTTCCGATTCACCTCAATTTGTTCAACATTATCAACGATTTTAAGGCCAAACATTCAATAAATACCATCGAACAGCCACCGTATTCACCTGATCTTGCACCGTGTGACTTTTTCCTGTTTCCCAACCTCAAATTACCACTCAGAGGAACGCGTTTTGAATCCATAGAAGACGTAAAACAGAATTCGCAGAGGGAACTCAAAGCCATACCGGAAAGCGCCTATAAAAATGTTTTGATGATTGGAAGAAACGTTGGCATTTGTGTATCGCTTCTAATGGAGCATATTTTGAAGGAGATAAAATAAATATTGATGAAGATTAAGAATTTTGCGTTTTATTTATTTATGACCGGAAACTTTTCGGTCACAATGTAAGCTCTGGTTGAGAGTGGAGATCATTATTTCTAAACTATTACTTTGAACTGGAGGAGCTTGTTGATTGTCAGATTTAACAATATTAGCATATGAAACACCTGGTGTAACAGGCTTAGAAGTTAAAGTTTGGGGTACTTCAACTAATTTAATGGGGTTTCTTTTTGTAGGATTACGCAACGCTTCGTTCTGCAGAGCTAACCTGTGCTTCAGTTCTTTATAAATAGGACAGCCTCTGTAGTTTGCGGTGTGATTTCCTCTGTAGTTGCTATATTTTTTGGAGTTGGTATCCTTTAATGCTTTTTTATCGCATTCGGAACTATGGTGAAGCTCGCCACAAGCTACGCGCACTGTACAAAGAGTACAATATGACTTAGTATGGCCATACTCTTGGCAGTTTGTGCATTGCACCGGACGTGAAGTAAATACAGTAGGTTGTGAATGGGATGGCTCTCATTGTTTTTAAGCTTAGAAACTTCCGGGTGAAGTTCAACTTTAAACATGGGTTGTGGGATTTTATCTTTGTTAACAATGTTTATAACTGCTCTAGCGCTAAAGCCTTTTTCGCTTAAGGCATTTGTTATCTCAATGGGTTCTACATCTGATTCAATACTTTTAATGACAACAACAAAGCCTTTACTACTCTTCAGTTGGTATGTGTAGTAATTTTTTTCGATGTCTTCGAAATATTTAGTTATGACCCTAAAATTGTTTTCAGTGTCGATTTGGATTTTGGTTTCTTGCATATTGCCCCTAGTTATAAGAACAATATGAAACGTGTTATTTCCTATCAGACGTGCAAGGATTGTAACTAGGTTATTTGAGCTGCGTTCACACATGTAGATTGGAGGCGGTTTAAAATTGTTGGTAATAGCGTGATAAGCTTCCTCTGAGTTTCAGCTAATTCAGCAAATCTATTGCCAGAAAAAATGCTTGTAGTTGCACTATCTTTGATAGTTTTAGTTATTTTAGCACCTTTTGAATTGCTTTTTTGAGGACTAAGTTTTCGTTTCATATTTACATAGCGTTCCATGCCTGTTTGGACCTTTATTTTATTTTTTGGACTCGCTAAGTCGGAAAATGCAAGCGACGCTGCGGAAGGTGCAATGTTTGACAAGCCTTTATCAATTTGTGTGATTTTCAGAGGCAACGTATTCGACGCGTCTATTACCAGATAAGCATTACGTTTACTTGGAATGCTTATCGTATGTCTTCTTTCTAGATTTTGATTGCTCATTTTCATACGTGGTTATATATGCAAATAGCAGGTGTGCTATAAGATTTACCTTATTTAACTACTATTAAAATAAATTGATATTAAGTTAAATTAAATATATGAAAATAAATAAAATTAAATTAAATTAATATGAAGAAGAAAAAAAAGAAAAATGTAGTTGTAAAAATGAAAATATGTAAAATATTGTACTTTATATTCTAATAATTAATTAAATAGATAAATAAAAAAACAAAAAAGAAAAAAAAAATAGTAATAAGCAGAACAATAATAATAATAATAATTAAAATAATAATAATAAAAATAAAAATAATTAATAAATAAATAGCTTTAAATTCCAAATTCCAATGTTAGCAAGACTGTTGGTTTTGATGTTTTGTTAAGGTTGTGTTGTGTTGTGATGTGTTGTGTGGACTTCCAATTACAGCTTTTGTGGAACACGTTTGTAATAAAATACTAGCTGTCTCTATCAGCACTTTTTTGTTTTGTTTATATATACACAAAACCGCACTGATATTTTGTTTGAATGCTTGCTCACTTTTTTTTTATTTTGAGCTTTAGAAAATAATTTGCTGTCTCTGTCAGCTATTTGAGTTATTTTTATTAAAGTTGTGCAAAAATCAACAAAAACCGAAAAACCGCGTGCTATTTTCAAATTAATATTTTATGCACTTTTAACTTTTAGGAATTGTTTTTTTGTCCGAGAATGTTCTGTTTTTTATTTTTGTATTAATAACAAAAGTAATTCTTTTAAAAGTGATTGTTATTTGCTTGTTTTTATACTGAAATTTAAAATTTTTTCCGAAACTGGTTTAAAAACACGACCGCACACTAGAAATGTTTTGCGAAAATTTTAAGAAGTTGACTTAAAAAATTTTAAAAAGTTTCACTAAAGTTTTTAAAACGTTTAAAACAGTTAAAAACAATCGTTTAATACTGGGTGAAATGGAGCTGTTGTTATGTGTGTTTTTGTTTATGTTGCGAAACAGGTTAAATTCGTCTTAATCAAGCTGCTTTTCATTATCAATTACGATAGTTGTAAGATAATTTTTGATAACAAAAACTACTGATTACAGTAGTATCAAATTAGCTTTATTTGATGATTGTCTGAAAAGAAACACATCCATGATTGTCTGTATTCTTCTAATGTTAATATTGGGTAAACAATTTCAAGATGCCGTATGATATTGTGAGCGGGCTGACAATATCATACTGTAAATGCTTATATGGGAAAAAGAATAACATACATATATTTATTTCGAATTATTCATTCTCACTATAAATCCAGAGTACGCTATATAGTTTACGAAAGAATGATATCCGATTTATAATCATAGCAAGTCTGAACATTCCCAGGGAATAAGTCTCCCTATTCCCAAGCTATACCCAAGAATAGAACTCCCTTATTCTGAATTGCTTGGGCGACATCTGTTTTGGGAGCAACAAAAGTTTTAAATTTGTTTTGTTAAATTTTGGCAACCATTGCACTTTTTATTGGCGAACAGTGCTAAAATAAGCAAAACAAAGAAAAGAATTGCGTATCATATGTTGATTTAATTTATTTTTGATATTTTGTGCTGCAGACAAATAATGCGATTTCTGTGTAAAGAGCGAAATTTGGCACATAATTTGTGTTAGGCTCTTTATACTTTATTTGTGTTTTACTTGAATTTTACTACGTGTAACTCATGGAACAGATCTATTATTATCGTTCGACATTATTTTACTTAAAATGATCTAAACAAACTTAAACTTAAACTATTATTTGAATCGTTCAAGACATGTGCAATATTTTTAACAATAAATTTTATTTTCAGTTTGCAGCCGAGTCTAATTTACCCAATGTGAATTTTAACTAAGAACCCAATAAACCTCTATTGCTCTTTTGCATTTAACTGGATCCTTATCACTGTTCTCTTCAAGTTAAAACACGGCCTTCATGTGCCTCCCTTTAGATCGTTGTAGGAGACTTCCACGCAAAGGTGGGTAAAGAAGGTATCTTTAGTACTACTGTCGGAAAGCTTTCATACAAAAACTTCTGATAATGGAAGAAGGTTGATTGATTTCGCCGTGTCTAGAAACATGGTGGTTAGTAGTACCAGATTCCAGCATCTCAACTTACATAAGGCAACATGACTGTCACCTGATCAAAACACAAGATCTCAAATTGATCACATTATGATAGGTGGAAGGTATGCTTCCAGTATCTTGGATGTACGTACTATCCGAGGAGTCAACATTGACTGGAATCATTATCAAATTGCAGGCAAAATTCGCACATGTCTATGTGAGATACGACCTTTATGAGCGGTAATGATGTTATAGAATCAATACTTACCAAATGTGGCAAGTTACAATTGTTTGAACATATTTTTCAAACACATGACAATAAAGTGCAAATTTGGCCCAGTATATTGTGTGTAAATTTCAAACGACTAATGTGTTAAAAAATATATTTTTTAACACATTTTACACATATTTATATATTCGTAGAATTTCATACAATCGGTTTTTGTTTTTATTCATTCATATTTTTAACACTACAAGAAAAATCTCATTTTCAGCTTGTAATTCTCAAAGGTTATTTTTTTGGGTGCTTCAAATTTAGCAAAACACAAGTGTGATTCGATTTGACAGCTAAAATTACAAACAAAACTCTAGTGTGAAGCCAGTATAAAGTATTGACAGTCAAAGTTGTGCTCTGGTTATTGGCGCATGATATCGTCCTAATTTAAGAGTATCACGTACCTTGTGATTAAAAAAGAACTTATTCGTTCTTTTTTTGAATTCCCGCGCTTATCCAATCGGTAAATATTTTTATTTTCAGGCTGGCAACACTATTATACATATTCTGTCAAAGTTTAACGCATATCGTACCATTAGTTTTTGTTTGGCGTCTATACAAAGAAGTCGAAAAATTTTCGTGTGGCAATTTTTAGCTGAATATCATTCAAAGAAAGCGTCGTTGTGATGTGGTCAAACAGATTATTTCCAACGCAGATAGTGACCCCACATTCATCGAAAGTATCATAACTGATGATGAGACATGGGTTTATGAATTTGATATGCCCACCAAACAATAATCCACCGAATGGTGCTTCGAAGGTGAGCCGAAACCGAAAAGAGATCGCTAAAGTCGGTCCAAAATCATGGTTATGCTGACTGTTGTCTTCGATATTAGTGGTGTGGTGCACTATGAATTCCTTCCGGACGGTCAATAAGGATTATTATTTGGTCGTTATGCGTCGTTTGCGTGAGGCCATTCGCAAAAAGAGGCCAGATTTATGGAAGGAAAACTCATGAATTTTACACCACGATAACGCACGGCCCAAACACACTTCCCTGAGGAATACCAGCCATTATTTCAACTTCTCTTGAAGTAAGTTATGTTTCAAACGAAATTTTCTAGAAGATAAGTAAGAAAGAAAAAACCGGTGTATGTTTTCAGAAAGTTTTAATTTAATTTACGCAAGTAAGCCTTCGTGCCAAACCTTGTCGAAAACTTGAGCAACGTCCAGAAAAATGTCAGTGCAATATTTTTTCTTTTGGAAAGCAGTGTGGATTTCACTTGCAATTCTATGGACTTGCTCTATTGTTCCGTGGCTTTTCCTGAAACCAAATTGGTGATTAGGTATTATTTTATGATGCATTATATAAGGTTCCAATTTAGCTGAAATTATTCTTTCGAAGATCTTCGATAAGTAAGGAAGAACACTTATCGGTCTGTTAGAGGTAGCCAGAGTTGGGTCCTTTCCTGGTTTTGAAACTCTCCATTGCTTTGGATAATAGCCTGTAGCAAGAATGCTATTAAATATTATGGTTAATAATAAAATAATAATAAAACTTCAGGGAGAAGTTTTATCATTTTGCCTGTAATATGATCAAGACCTGGTGCCTTCTTAGGATTTGAATTTGTTTGAATTGCTTCTTTTACTTCATAAATACTTAGTTTAATTGGAGCTTTCACCTTTACTGGAAAATGAACTCCAGTGTGGAAGTTGACGACTTCTGGATTTAATTGAAATACTGTTTTTAAGTGATTAACTAGAACAGATCTCTTTTCTTCATCACTTTTAACCCATGATCCGTCTAGTTTTTGGATGGGAGGATCATTTTGAATAGGTATTTTTGTTTTTATGGATGCTTTCCACAAAGTATAATTGTTTTCTTTATTAGGTCCAATATTCTCTAAATAGTGCTGTATTTTTAAATTTCTATGATTGTTGAGTGCATCTTTAAGTAATTTTAAGAATTCATTAAGTCATTGTTTAGCGTTAGGAGAACGAAACTTTTGCCATTCATGTCTTGCTTGTCGCTTTACTAAAATTAACTTGTCAATTTTATTGTGAGAAATAACTTTTGGCCTTGTGGTTTTTCTGTAAATTGAGGAATCTTATAATATAATATAATATAATATAATATAATATAATATAATATAATATAATATAATATAATATAATATAATATATAATATTATAATAATATATAATATAATATATAATATTATAATAATATATAATATAATATATAATATTATAATAATATATAATATAATATATAATATTATAATAATATATAATATAATATATAATATTATAATAATATATAATATAATATATAATATTATAATAATATATAATATAATATATAATATTATAATAATATATAATATAATATATAATATTATAATAATATATAATATAATATATAATATTTAATAATAATAAATTATATTATTATAATAATATATAAATATATATAATATTAAAATATTATAATATTATTATATAAAATAATATATATTATATGGTATGGTATATTATATTATACCATATAAAAAAAGTAGTATAATATAAAAAGTGTTATAATATAATAATAATACGATGTCATACATAAAACAATATTTATAAAGTAATATAATATATAAAATAATATATATAAAGTAATAAAATATATATCATAATATAATGTAATACATAAAATAATGAAATGTAATGTATAATATATAAAATAATATAATATATTATATTATAAATAATAATACTACATTTTATTATAAATATAATAATAATATAATAAATATAATATAATATAAATATAAAATATAATATAAAATGTAATATAATATATAATATAAAATGTAATATAATATATAATATAATATATAATATAATATATAATATAATAAATATATAATATAATATATAATATAATATAATATATAATATAATATAATATATAATATAATATAATATATAATATAATATAATATAATATAATATATAATATAATATATAATATATAAATAATTAATATAATAATATAATACTAAAATAATATAATATAATATAACTATAATCTCCTATAACTATCAATATAATTTATATAAATAATATAAATATAATTAATTATAATATAATATAATTAATATAATATAATAATATAATTAATTAATTAAATATATAAAGAATGAAAAGTAATATAAAATAAAGTAATATATAAATTGGGAATTAAATATATAATTAATATAATATAATTAATATAATATAATAATATAATTAATTAATTAAATATATAAAGAATGAAAAGTAATATAAAATAAAGTAATATATAAATTGGGAATTAAATATATAATTAATATAATATAATTAATATAATATAATAATATAATTAATTAATTAAATATATAAAGAATGAAAAGTAATATAAAATAAAGTAATATATAAATTGGGAATTAAATATATAATTAATATAATATAATTAATATAATATAATAATATAATTAATTAATTAAATATAT
>NC_051846.1:94292704-94296871 GCF_002237135.1 Teleopsis dalmanni | reverse complement strand
ATCGAATACTTTGCCTCTGAAAACTACACAAACTGACAAAAGTTTGTCAAACATTGTACCTTCAGCAGCTTCGCTTGCATTTTCCGACTTAGCGAGTCCAAAAAATAAAATAAAGGTCCAAACAGGCATGGAACGCTATGTAAATATGAAACGAAAACTTAGTCCTCAAAAAAGCAATTCAAAAGGTAACTAAAATAACTAAAACTATCAAAGATAGTGCAACTACAAGCATTTTTTCTGGCAATAGATTTGCTGAATTAGCTGAAACTACAGAAGAAGCTAATTAGCCTATTAATAAAAATTTTAAACCGCCTCCAATCTACCTGCGTGAACGGAGCTCAAATAACTTAGTTACAATCCTTGCACGTCTGATTGGAAATAATACTTTTCATATTGTTCCTATAACCAGGGGCAATATACACGAAACCAAAATCCAAATCGACACTGAAAACAATTTTAGAGTCATAACTAAATATTTCGAAGACAGCAAAAAAAATTACTACACATACCAACTAAATAGTAGTAAGGGCCTTGTTGTCGTAATTAAAGGTATCGAATCAGATGTAGAACCCATTGAGATAACAAATGCCCTAAGCGAAAAAGGCTTTAGCGCTAGAGCAGTTATAAACATTGTTAACAAAGATAAAATCCCACAACCTATGTTCAAAGTTGAACTTCACCCGGAAGCTTCTAAGCTTAAAAAAAATAAGAGCCATCCCATCTACAACCTACAGTATTTACTTCACCGCAGAATTAGCGTTGAGGAGCCCCACAAAAGAAATGGTCGGGTGCAATGCACAAACTGCCAAGAGTATGGCCATACTAAGTCATATTGCACTCTTCGTACAGTGTGCATAGCTTGTGGCGAGCTTCACCATAGTTCCGAATGCGATAAAAAAGCATTAAAGGATACCAACTCCAAAAAATGTAGCAACTGCAGTGGAAATCACACTGCAAACTACAGAGGCTGTCCTATTTATAAAGAACTGAAACACAGGTTAGCTCTGCAGAAAGAAGCGTTGCGTAATCCTACAAGAAGTAACACCATTAAATTAGTTGAAGTACTTCAACCTTTAACTTCTAAGCCTGTTACACCAGGTGTTTCATATGCTAATGTCGTTAAATCTGACAAGCAACAAGCCCCTCCAGTTCAAAGTAATAGTTTGGAAATAATGATATCCACTCTCACTCAGAGCTTAACTCAGTTCATGTCAATCATGCAAACTACTCTTAACGAGGTAGTTAAAATGCAAAGCCAATTAATGCAAATGTTTTTGTCTAAATAATGAGTACTTTAAAAATTTGTACATGGAATGCAAACGGCTTAAGCCAACATAAACTTGAACTCAAAAATTTCATATCCCGAGAAAGTGTGGATGTAATGCTTTGCTCAGAAACACATCTAACAAACAAAAATTTCTTTTCTATTCCTGGTTATTTATTCTATAAAACTAATCACCCAGATGGCAAAGCACATGGTGGTACAGGTATTTTGATACGAAGGCGTCTAAAACATAATTTTTTAGGTACATATGCTCATAACTATGTATATGCAAGCCACATAAATATGCGTTAAGCACAAAGGGAAAAATTTAACTTTATCTGCAGTTTACTGCCCCCCTCGCTTCAACATTACTGAGACCCATTTTACGGATTACTTCTTAACTCTAGGTGAAAGATTTCTTGCGGCGCGAGACTACAACGCCAAGCACACGTATTGGGGTTCACGACTCTGTAATCCAAAAGGAAAACAGCTCTACAATTTTATTCTAAATAGAAAAAATGCGCTAGACGTAATCTCTCCTGGGCAGCCAGCATATTGGCCTGCTGATAACAATAAAATACCAGACCTAATAGACTTCGCCGTAACCAAAGGCATAAGCAAAAATTTTATCTCAACATACACTAGCTGCGATTTGTCTTCTGACCATTCTCCAGTTACATTTTGCTTACTTGATGGTCCTCAATTATATGACTGTTTTTATAGCCTTACAAGTCCTAGAACAAACTGTCTCAAATATAAAAAGTATATTAACTCACACATACACACAAATTACAAGATAAAGTGTAAGTCTCATATTGAGGACGCAACCTCAGTTTTAAACTCAATTCTGATTTCAGCAGCAGAAAACTCCACCCCTAAAGGCAATAAAATTTACAGATTCAATAGAGTACTTACAAATAGTGACATAGAGAATTTAGTTTTACAAAAACGTAGATTAAGGCGGGAATGGCAAAAATCTAGGTCCCCTTTAGCGCAAAACTTACTTAAGGAAGCCCAAAGGAGACTTAGATCTGCATTAAACAAGGAAGTCAAAGTCAGACAATATAATTATTTTCAAAACCTATGTCCAAATGGCAAAAACCATTCATCTTTGTGGAATGCTAGCAAAGGTATAAATCCACCCATAGACTCCAATTCTCCAATAAGAAACTCTCTTGGACGTTTTTGCTGATTACCTAAAAGAGGTGTTCCAACCAAATCCTGCAACAGGACAATATGACTTTCGCACTCAAGATCCACCAGCACCATCTATTGACATGAATATCACGGCCAATGATCTTGTTAAAATAATCACAAACAAGTTAGATTGCAAAAAAGCACTGGGATATGATAATATCTCACCCATCATGATAAAAAACTTACCCCTTTTGGCCATAAATTTTATCACAAGACTTTTTAATGCCATAATTAAATTTGGCTTTTACCCAACAGAGTGGAAAACATCCATGATTATTATGATTCATAAATCAGGTAAAGACCCCACGCTTGCCTCTTCAGACAGGCCAATAAGCTTACTGTCATGCCTTTCTAAACTCTTTGAAAGAGCAGTGAATTTAAAGCTAAAACCGTTCCTTGACGTTCAAAACTTAATTCCGTCCCACCAGTTTAGTTTTAGGGAAAAACATGGAACTATTAAGCAAGTGAATCGTATAACGAATGAAATAAGACACGCATTTGAGGTCATATTGTTCCGCGGTATTCCTTGACGTTAAACAAGCATTTGATAAAGTATGGCATAATGGACTCATATATAAGATACGCTGTTCATTACTTGCAAATGTCCACTCAGTTTTAGAATCGTATCTGCATAACAGAAGTTTTTAAGTTAAATGTAAATCACATACTTCTAATAATTTTCCAATAGAAGCTGGTGTTCCACAAGGAAGTGTTCTTGGCCCTATATTGTATGTACTTTACACATCTGATATCCCGATAAGTAGTTCAGTTATCACCACAACGTTTGCCGATGATATGGCAATTTTATGCCGAAACAGAAACGCTGTGCTAGCTTCAAACCAACTTCAATCTCACTTATATCGGGTGGAGAAATGGTTGTCAAAATGGCGAATTAAAATTAACGAACTAAAATGTAGACACGTCATTTTCACCTTAAATCGGAGTACATCTCCAACAATTTTACTAAACAACATTCCCATACCACAAGCAGATAATATAACGTACTTAGGTATCCACCTAGACAGACGACTAACTTTTCGCAAACATATTGAAGCCAAAAAATTCAGATGAAGCTTCAAGCCTCTAAGTTGCATTGGCTCATTAATAGCAGATCTTCCCTGTGCCTAGAGTATAAAGTATTCTTGTATAACAGCATCATAAAACCAATATGGACTTATGGTATCCAGCTATTTGGCAATGCTAGTGCTTCAAATATTGAAATTATACAAAGAGCTCAGTCAAAAATACTAAAAATTATCACTGGTGCCGCATGGTATATTAGGAATGAAAGTATACACCGAGATCTACAAATTCCCCTAGTTTAAAAAAAAAAAAAAAAAAATTTATATGCAATTATTCTCACTTTATTATTTGAACGCACAACCGCACAAGTGTAATTCCGCGTGCATAAACAAATAATGCATTTCTTCGCGAGGTAACGGCTCTGCCGTGAGCTTGGCTTGACTTGTGCTGGCTGTGCGCGTGGATGTTCGCTGCTGGCTCTGCTGTGCTGACTGTGCGTGTGGATGTTCGCTGCTGGCTCTGCTGTGCTGGCTGTGCGTGTGGATGTCCGCTGCTTCTTTGTTTATAATATATAAATAGATTTTTATGCAGACGATTTTTAGTAAAAATGATAAGTTTATGTAGGGCGGAAATTTGTACATAATTCTGTCCTTACATTACGACACTTGGTACTGGCAGCACTA
>NC_051846.1:94208751-94292604 GCF_002237135.1 Teleopsis dalmanni | reverse complement strand
TTGAAAGTATATTGAATATTAAAGTGCTGCATCAAAACATTCGTTTTTGCGGTCATTCGTTTTATTTTCAAATGTGTACCATATTTACAAATTATTTCTAAAGCGAATACGAACGAATAACAGAAACGGTCCGATAGAATTCGTTTCCGCCGCATTCGTTTCAATGGAATGGGGGTTGATTTGTTCTCTATAATCGTTTGTTTTGAATTTTAAAATCAAATAAACAAATATTTTAGAGTATTTCAATCACTTTTAGAGTATTTCAATCACTTTTAGAGTATTTCAAATAATTCTATTTTTGCAAAGAAATATTTTATTTATTTTGTGTGCGTTTGGTTGCCTGCGCAAAAGTAAAGAAAGTTGGATGTGCGTAGAGATTTGCAATAATTGCAATAACAAAGCACGTAAATTAGGTTTAATTTTCTATTATTTTCAATGCAAAAGTTGTTTAAACAGGTAGATCTAATGCAAAAGATTAACTTAAAAAAACGGTTTGCGCAGAATTTCCTTCTTTGTCGATAGTTTTTTATGATGTAACAAAATAAATTGCTTCACATATTTACCTTTTCCTGGAAAATAATTTTATGCATGATATGGTAAAAATATCTATTTATGACAAGAGAGATTTTTAGAAATTTCTTAAGAATTCCTTCAGAATTCCTACTTTACAAAGTTTCTTGTAAATTATTTGCAACACCAGCAAGTAGTGCATCTTCGGAAAGGGTTTTTTTCAGTTGCTCGGAACTTAATATCAGAAAAAAGAACATTGATTTCATCTAATCAAAGATCTATCAATCAAATCATGTTTTACACAACAATCTTGAAAAAGAGGAATTAAGTCAGACGATGCTCAACATTTAATTTGCATATTAAATTAAATTTGTGAACTGTAAAAACTGTAAAAAAACTTATAATTTTTTTAAATAAATTTTTGTTCAAAATTTTTTTTATATTTAATTAATATATTAAGTCATATTATATATGTAATCAACAAATTACTATTATCAACATTTTAAATAATATTTAATTAATAAAAAAACTTAAATAAATAAATTTGTGTCTTACTATTTAAAAACACATAATTTTTGTATGAACTGAAAATCAAATGCTTAGAGTACTCCCAACTACTTCAACTACTTTTAGAATGTTTAGAGTTAGAGTACTCTAAACAAACGAAACAAATATTTATTCCATTCCATTTTTTTTTTATGCCTATACATTCGTATTTGTTCGTTGAGAGTGAGAGTATGCTACCATTCTAAACACAATAGAATGCTTTGAAACTGAAATCAAATGCGCGCGTGCAGTACTCTATTGAATATACACATGAAAATGTTTAATTTTTTTTTTATTTGAACATGTTTGAAAAATATACATTCTACAGATAATTTTAAGCCTTCTATTCATTTGATCGTCGTTTTTGGTGTAATTAGCTAGCAATCGATAACAAAGCCAGTTTTCCCTCTTCATAAATTAAACACAATAATTTTTTACTATTATTTCTATTTTACAAAGAAAATTCCACTACTTCGAATTACGCATACTCAAATATAAGTCTGCAATTCAATATTTTTCTTCTTCAGGTATTAATTTTTTGCATAACATGACGAGATTGTTTAAAGTTATTAATTTCGGTTTCTACCCAAATGAGTGAGTGAAGTTTCTGTTCATAATGATCCATAAAATAAGCAAATACTCTTAATTAGCTTCTTACTACTATTATTCTTCCTTCGTCCTAATGTACAAGTAACATTATGCTCACCTTTGCGGATAACTCTGCTATAATAGGCTGCCGTAGCAGTCAAATCTGCCATATCAAATATTCAAGTTAAACAATCACGTGCGGCTGTGATCGACTTCTAACAGATTATACGTTTATGAAATTTTTCTTCAAAAATTTTGAGTCAAAATTAATATATTTTACTTTAATATTTATAAATTAATTTCCCATCAAATTAATTTCTTTACAATCAAACGACGAATCCGTGTCGTTAGAACGGTCAGTAAAAATAAAAACATATGATGTACTCGAAAGCTTCGATTACTTGAAAGCTCCGAGCTATTTTATTTTATTCTAATTTTTACCTTTACTTGAGTTTCATTAAAAAAATATGGGAACAGACCTATTATGAAATCTTTAATCGTAACAGTTTTTTAACACAATTGTTTTTTACAAGACCAGTACAAAGTAAATAACTAGTACTGTACACATGGAAATTCTTAAAAATTAATTTCAATTAAATAATTTTTTTTATATGTTTACAGACCTGAATTAACCAAAATGATTTTCCTGGACAAGTCTGAGTTGTTGCAGTTATTATACGGCTTTGTTTTGATGAAGTGAGATGAATAATGCAACCACATCGGCATTTTAATCCAGTTTCTTGTAAATTTTGTGTAAGTTTTATTGCATTCAGTTCAATACCACCTTCATATATGCAATTCCAAGTTTGTGAGGTATTATTATTGCAAGTTTCTGTTTGAACAGAAGTACCCTTCAATAAAGATTCAAAATTTAAATATTTTATTTTCTGAAATAATTAATTTGAAAAGAAAACTGTTTTGTGTATCAAAATTAAATAAATTCTAAAATTATATAAAGAAAAGGTATAATAAAGAAAATTTATTAAAATCTAATTATTATTCTGTAATCATTTTATAAATGATGTAATAAATAAAATTATGTTAAAAATTGTCTTACTTCACAAAACTTTGCACCATAACGTGGAGGCGGTGAGTCGCAAAACCGATAACGATTGCGTGTTCCCCCAAAGCAATTAGTTGAGCACGGCGTCCAATCACTCCATGGACCCCAACCACCAGTATCAGAATCTTCAAATATTATTTTCATAAAAAAAAAAATATGTATTTTAAAATTAATAACCCTGTATTTAACGATCATATTAAAAGAGAGACAAGATGAATTAGTATTTGGATTTTAGTTTCCACCCCCTAAATAATCAAAAATGTACTAAATATGCAGTTTCACATTATTAAAAATATTATTAATGAAAATTTGATTTTTTCTATTAACATTTTAGTATTACCTTATGAACAAGATAAAAATCTATGGAGATTATTCATCAAGAAAAAGAAAAAAGTAAAACATAAATTTTTAATATCACTTAAATTTATTTGTATTATTAGTAACAATTTATTATAATAGTTCACGAAGTGAGGGTGCTGGTACAGTCAAGCGAACAATGAATGTTCAGCGCTGTTGAGCACGCCTTAAGTGTATATTTTTGAACAAGATCTTTAAGCTAAGATTGCTTTTGCGTTTGCAGAGTCGTGTGCCACATCTCTCCAAAGACTAGACGAAGCAATATCACAATAAAATTTGTGATGCTATGGAAGTTTGTTGATCGTCTTATAAAGTTTCACCAAACCTAACTGGAAATTTAATTTGCCTGCCGCTAGATGATGTTTAAGTTTTATTTACAAGATATTTCTGGTTATTTTTTTCTGTTTTTTGATACAGAAAAGTCTGTTGTATTGTCTGCTGTTGGTCTGTCTCTTACTCGTCACCACAAAGATAGGCAGCTTTGACCCGATCTATATTAGTGCTGTTCATATTCGAATTTACGAAGTACTCGAAGTTTTCGAATAGTAAACGAAGTCTTCGAAGTTTGAAAAAACTTCAAAGTTTTTGTGAATTTTTGTTCTCGAAGTCTTTGAAGTTTAAGTGTAGTGATAAACTTTAATAATAACATATTTAATAATAATATATATTATAATACATATTTAATAATAAAATAAATTTTATGTATTAAAATAAAACAAAAAAACATGTTTTTAGTTTTCTACATAGATTACAAAAAAAAAAACATAAAACCGTACAAACAAAACAAATGCTTTCATCCCTCAAATAATTTGTGTGATGCACGTTTGTTTGCATTTTGCGTTCTTAATTCACCTTTTGCTTACGAAGTCTTCGAAGTTTTTCACTACACTTAAACTTCGAAGACTTCGAGAACAAAAATTTACAAAAACTTCGAAGTTTTTTCCAACTTCGAAGACTTCGTTGAAATGCGAATATTCGAATAATCGAAGAACTTCGGTTTTTTAAAAACTTCAAATAATGTGAACAACACTAATCTATACTAACACGTACTGTATTTTTTCCGTAGAGTAATCATCAGCTTATCGTCGCGATTAGTTACCTTAAATGGTCCATCGTTAGGTGCTTTGAGACATGGTCGAACAGTATCATCGCGTAGGTAAACATGAGTACATACATTAATGTACAAGTTAAATGAAACGACTTTCCGTTTTCGTATGAGAAAAAAATCTGTGTATTTTAATTTTTAATTTCTTAAATCTACCATTCTTAAATCTTACCATTCTTAGACTAATTTTTTATGCTTTAAAAAGTTGCTTAGTTGCAGTTCACATGCTGCAACCCGATTCCAGTAAGCAAATTTTATATAACCTGTCAACGGTAATTTGAGAACATTTCAGCACTGTTGTAAACAGGTAAAATAATTTATAAGTAATGATAAAACAATATTTATGTCGAATGTGTTGGGTTATAAATAATAATAAAATAATATTTATGTGTAGGGAATGTTAACTTACATAAGTACATTGTACAAATGTTTTTGATATGGAGTGCTTTGTAGTAGGTATCTCCATTAGTTGCTACATTACGTTTCGCAGTGATGATACGAATCCTGAATCGGAAATGTCTTTACTGGAACTTTCGAAAAACTCATATGGTAATCTAACTGTCGAACCATAAACCATCTCTGCAGAAGTCGTTTTTGTATGTGTTTCTCAGAACGAGTAGCACCACTGGCAGTTCATCAGTCCACATTTCCTTGGATCTGCACTTTAAAGCCGTTTCAAATGTGTGGTGACAATATTTACAACATTTCTAGTAAGCGGACGTGTTCTCAACACGATCTCCGAAAAATTTAAAATTCATAGTTTTAAAACTATTTAAATTTATTATTTTTGTAAAAACCGCTTTTGTAATTATTATAAAAACACAAAAAGAATTAAATTATCGACAAAAAGCAATTCGAAAACTGAAATGTGCATAAAATATTAATTTGAAAATAGCGCGCGCTTTGTCGGATTTTCGTTTATTTTCTTTTTGCACTACTTAAACTTAAATGCTCAAATCCCAAACAACCGTAATGCTTATCTAGTAATAGACGCACCAAACAAGTTGCTACACAAAACTATACAAACCGATAAAAGCTTATAAAACATTGTGTCTTCAGCAGTATCGCCTGCATTTCCCGACTTAGCGAGTGCAAAAAATAAAACTAAAATCCAAACAGGCATGAAACGCTATGTCAATATTAAAAGAAAACTTAGTCCTCAAAAAGGTGACTTAAGAGGTACTAAAATAAATAAAATTAACAAAGATAGTTCACTCACAAATATACTTTTTGGCAATAGATTTGCTGAGCTAGCTGAATTCACAGAGGAAGCTAATTAGCCTACTACCAAAAAGTTTAAGCCCCCTCCAATTTACCTGCGTGAACGCAGTCCAAATATCCTTGTCACACTTACCTAGCACGTCTGATTGGAAGCAATACTTTTTATATTGTTCCTTTACTAAGGAGCAATAAACGAAACTAAGATACAAATTGACACCGAAAATAATTTCAGGGTCATTACAAAACATTTCGACGACAGCAAGAAAAATTACTACACATATCAACTGAAGAGTAGCAAAGGTCTTGTTGTCCCATTGAAATCACAAATGCCCTAAGCGAAAAAGACTAGCGCTATAGCAGTTATAAATACAATTAATAAAAATAAAATCCCACAACCCATGTTTAAAGTTGAACTTTACCCGGAAGCTTCTAAGCTTAAAAATATGAAAGCCCACAAGCGAAATGGCCCTGTACAATGCCCAAACTGTCAAGAGGATGGCCACACTAAGTCATATTGCACTCATCGAACAGTGTGCGTAGCATGTGGCGAGCTTCAAGGTAGTTCCGAATGCGATAAAAAGGCATTAAAAGATTCCAACTCCAAAAAATGTAGCAACTGCAGTGGAAATCTCACCGCAAACTACAGAGATTGTCCTATTTATAAAGAACTGCAGCACAGGTTAGCTCTGCACAAAGAAGCGTTGCGTAATCCTACAAGAAGTAACCCCATCAAATTAGTTGAAGTACGCCAACCTTTAAGTTCTAAGCGTTTAACACCAGGTGTCTCGTCTGATAATGTCATTAAATCTGACAAGCAACAAGCCCCTTCAATTCAATGTAATAGTTTGGAAATTATGATCTCCACTCTCACCCAGAGCTTAACTCAGTTTATGTCAATCATGCAAACTACTCTTAACGAGATAGTTAAAATGCAAAGCCAATTAATACAAATGTTTTTGGCTAATAAATGAGTACTTTAAAAATTTGTACATGAAATGCAAACGGCTTAAGCCAACATTAACTTGAACTCACAAACTTCATGGCCGGAGAAAGTGTGGATATAATGCTTTGCTCAGAAACACATCTAACAAACAAAAATTTCTTTCCTATTCCTGGTTATTTATACTATAAAACCAATCACCCAGATGGCAAAACACATGGTGGTAAAGATATTTTGATTCGAAGGCGTCAAAAACACAATTTTCTAGGTATATATGCTTATAATTATATGCAAGCCGTATCAATATGCCTTAGGCACAAAGGGAAAAATTTGGTTTTATCGACAGTTTACTGCCCCCCTCGCTTCAACATTACTGAGACCCAATTTACGGATACGTTCTTATCACTAGGTGACAGATTTCTTCCAGCAGGAGACTGTCAAGCAATGCCAAGCACACGTATTGGGATTCACGAGGCTGTAATCCAAAAGGAAAACAGCTCTACAATTCTATTCTAAGTAGAAAAAATGTACTAGCCGTAATCTCCACTGGGCAGCCAACATATTGGCCTGCCGATAATAATTTTTTTTTTTTTTTAATTTTATTTTCTTATATTGCGATCTGTCAATTTAGAGTAGACAATAAACAATATTTAAAAGTGACTAAATACTTAAAACTTTTTTTTTTTTTGAGCTTTAATTTACTGAGCTCAGTAGCACATCCGTCTGTTGAAGTCGGACACATTAAAGTGCCAATGGCGTTTGTTTGCAAAGGCGTGTGAACGTTCTTCCTTCTGCTATAATTCTGCTCATAAAGTGGTTGGGATGATGTAACATACGTTTTTTGTGTTTACTGGCTTGGCTTTTAATGACATCCTTAACTACCGGAACGTTGAGATCGCGATGTATACATTCATTTGTTATATATCTAGGAGCATTTACGATTAATCTAAGGGTTCTTGATTGAAAACGTTGGATAATCTCAATATTTGAAAATGCAGCAGTTCCCCAGAGTTCAATGCCATATGTCCAGATTGGTTTGAGTATCGCTTTGTAGATAAGAAGTTTATTTTCTACGGAAATCTTAGAACTTTTGTTCAGTATCCAGTAGAGCTCCCGCAGTCTGATGCCAAGTGCTTTTCTTTTAGTAAAAATATGGTGCTTCCAAGTTAGTTTTGTGTCAAAGTGTATTCCTAAATATTTCACTTGGGTAGATTGAGGGATTAAGATATCGTTAAGTCGTACCGGAGGGCAATTTTTCCTTCTCATTGTAAAGGTTATTTGTGAAGACTTAGTCTCATTTGCTTTTATTCTCCAGGTTTTAAGCCACTGGGAAATGTTATCTAGCGCTCGCTGGAGTTTGTTGGATGCCAACTGGTTATTTTCGTCTGTAGCAATTACCACAGTATCATCGGCAAAAATTCTAATCTCAGTACCAACGGTGGTAGGCAAGTCGTTCGTGAAGAGTAAGTATAACACAGGTTCCAAGACACTGCCTTGTGGTACTCCAGCTTGAATTGGCTGTAAAGTTGATATTTCATGCCCCTGTTTTACAAAGAAATATCGTGATTCGATGTAAGATTTTAAGAAAATATAGTAATTAGATGGGGGAATCTTTTTAAGCTTAAACAATAGGCCGTTATGCCAAACTTTATCAAATGCCTGGGATATGTCCAGAAATGCTGCTGTGCAGTACTTCTTTTTGTCAAATGCTGTATGTATAACATTAACCACTCTGTGTAGTTGCTCTATTGTACTGTGCTTTTTTCTAAAACTAAATTGATAGTCTCCTATCATTTAGTCTCCTTTTATTGACAATAGGCATTAATCTGGTAAGAAATAAATTTTCCAACATCTTTGACATAACCGGTAGAAGACTAATTGGTCTATATGACTTAACATCTTTTGCCGTTTTCCCAGGTTTGAGTATCATGGTAATTTGAGCCACCTTGAATTGGGGAGGGATAAAGCCTTTTGTGACAATAGAATTAAAAATGTTTCGCAGCAGTACTATTGCTTCATCCGGTAACCCCGGAATAAAGCCGGGTGCTTTATTTATTTTTAGTTTTTTGATTTCGAATTTTATGTCGAAAATGGAGAATTTTTGTATTGGAAGGTCCAGTTGGTGCGTTTGCTGTAATACCTCTCTAATCTCTGCAGTTATACTATTTGGGGCTTCATTAATGTTTGGAATAAAAACTGAAGACAGATGGTCCGTAAATACTTTGCATTTTTCTGTATCTATTCGGGCCCATTGCCCAAGTTCGTTTTTTACTGGTGCATTATGCGTTGATGTCTGTTTCTGGATTGCTCGCCAGAGAGAGTAGTTGGTGGAAGTAGTTGCGTCTAGTCTTTGGAGATTTCTTTGTATATCCAAATTTCTGGTTGTTTACAGATGTTCTTTTAGATTTTTGAGATTTTAGTCGTCAGCGTGACAAGAACATTCATTAACGTAGTGATTTGTTCTAACATTTGCTTAACTACTATTAGAACGTCGCTCATGGTATCTGGAGATTTAATAGTAAGAGATTTAGGTGATTGTTCCACTAGCACGCTAGCATAACTTCTTTTGGGATCCCTTGGGATAGAAACTTTGTCTTTTTCTTCGTCAGTTTCTTTGTTTGTAGTTGTTGTTGGTTTAGGTTTTAGTGTTGGAAATTTCGCGGTTTGTAGCTGCTTATAAATCGAACAACCTTTATAATTTGCAGGATGGTTTCCTTCGCATAACACGAATTTGACTTCAGTACTTCTTCCTTGGAGTGGACATTGAGACAAAGAATGGTTTTTTGCACATTTGATGCACCTCGGATGTCTTCGACAATAACTTTTCGTGTGGCCATAGTCTTGGCAGTTACTACACTGAGGAATGTCTCGTTTAGGACGAGGAGGCTCAAACTATGCATCAAATTCTTTATGCTGTAGATCTCCTTGTTATTTTGTTGAGGCTCAAATTCTACAATGAAGAGAGGAAGTGGTTTTTTCGATTCTCTGTGTTTCATATTGAACACGTTTAG
This sequence comes from Teleopsis dalmanni, assembly GCF_002237135.1. Classification (NCBI taxonomy): domain Eukaryota; kingdom Metazoa; phylum Arthropoda; class Insecta; order Diptera; family Diopsidae; genus Teleopsis; species Teleopsis dalmanni. The sequence continues at coordinate 94,283,263 of NC_051846.1, read as the reverse complement.
AGCTTTATGGCCTATTTCCGCCAGAGCTGTTTTAATGTCCTCGGTATTGACAGACGAATGCATGTTTCTCAAGATAGCTTTAAAATTTCGTTCATCTTTAGGCTTGTAGGTATAAAATTCGGTTTTTTTCGATTCGAGTTGCTTTACTATTGTAACATAAGACTCAGTTGTTTTTGCTTGGATTTTTACTTTTTCGTTGCTTAAATCTTTTAGCTCATAATTGTTTTCTACTTGTGAGTACAAAAGATTTATGAGAGGATTTATGTTATTCTCCCTATCTACGAATATTGGTGGAGATTTGGGCTGCTTTTCGGCATGTTGTGCCACTTCTTCAACTTCTTCTTCTTCTGTTTCGAGTACTGAAAATTTATTTACGGAACGGCTTGGATTGTCTAGCCACTAACTATCTAATTTAGCTTGTTTTTTAGTTTGTTCAGCATTTTTTGAACGACGAATTTCAGGACTTGAAAGAGTTCTTTTCTGACTTTCTTTTGGAAGTTTAATTTTTTGTATTGAAGAGTTGCTTATTGAGTTTTCTTTTGAGTTTCCCTTCGATTGAGTATGTACTTTGAAAGTTTTTTTGGCTGTTCTGCTCTCTGCCGATAATAATAAAATACCAAACCTAATAGACTCCGCCGTGACTAAAGCCATAAGCAGAAATTGCATCTCCACATACACAAGCTGCGATTTGTCTTTTGACCATTCTGCAATTACATTTTGCTTACTTGATAGTCCTCAGTTTTATGACTGTTCTTGTAGCCCTACAATTCCTATGTTAGAACAAACTGGCTCAAATATAAAAAGTACATTACTTCACACGTACACATAAATTACAAAATAAAGTGTATGTCTTTCCCACTCAGCATCTACATACACTATCTATTGACATGGTTATCACGACCAAAAATCTTGTTCAAGTAATTACCAACAAATTAGACTGTAAGAAGGCAACGTGATATTATAATATCTCACTTATTATGGCCATAAATTTTATTACAAGACTTTTTAATGCCATTATTAAATTTGACTTTTACCTTACCGAATGGAAAACATCCATGATTATAATGATTCATAAATCAGACAAAGTGTAATGGTATATCTATAGTTGATCTTACTCAATGTTAAGGTCACCTTTGATGACTATTGCATTTATATTCTTCAAAACACTCGCAACTAGCTAATAAGCGCAAACTTGTAAGGAGCTTATTCAATAGAGCAAAACGCTCTGGTAGGTGGGAAGAATATAGAATTGCACTTACTGACTGTAACATATCAATCTGACAGTCCAAACGGCAACCAGACTACACAAGGCATTAAATAAGGTCAAAACTAACGAAGTAGGCCTTTTGAAAAAACCCGATGGCTCCTTCACCACTGGTCGTGAAGACACCCTTGACTTTCTTTTGCAAACACACTTCCCTGACTCCATAATCGGAGCATCAACATCACAATCAAACAGAGAAGTTACTGCTCCTACACGTCAGGAATACGCACTTTCTGGTGTTATCTTCGACAAGGACAAGGTGAAATGGGCGATCAGCTCATTCCTACCATTCAAGGCGCCTGGTAGCGATGGTATCTTTCCTGCTTTATTGTAGAATTGTACGGATATCATTCTAGACCCATTAATTAAACTCTTTAGGGGATCTTTTATTACGGGTTATATCCCTCACTTCTGGAGAGGTGTGAATGTGATCTTTATTCCCAAATTGGGCAGTAAACCCATGGACCAGCCAAAGTCCTACAGACCCATTAGTCTTACTTCTTTCTTACTAAAAACTGTTGAAAGGCTAATTGATCTATACATACGGAATAAAATGGAACAAACGGTTCCTCTCCACTCCATACAATATGTCTACTTAAAAAGCAAATCTACAGAGGTCGCGCTGTATCACTTGGTCAGCAACATTCAAAGTACCTTTCAATCTAAAGAAATTGCTTTATGTGCTTTTCTGGACGTAGAAGGTGCTTTTGATAACACATCATATGAGTCCATATCCGGTGTATTGGCCCGCAAAGATATAGACTCATATATAATAACGTGGATAGATAGAATGTTACGTGACAGGAGCATATCTACCAAGTTAGGGAGTACTACCGTCAGTATTAGTGCCGTACGGGCCTGCCCTCTGGGTGGGATTCTCTCATCATTGCTATGGACGTTGGTAGTAGACGATCTACTAGTCAAACTGGAGCAATCTGGCTACCATGCCATGGGTTATGCAGATGATTTGACAATCATTGTTTCCGGTAAATATGATGCCACAGTTACTGATGTAATGCAGACGGCCTTACACAAAGTCTCGAACTGGTGTATAAAAGAAGGTCTAAGTATTAACCCAAAAAAAGTTGAAATTCTGCCATTTTCCAAAAGATACAAACTGAATATTGGGTCCCTATCTATTAATGATACGACTATCGAATGCTCCGACGAAGTTAAATATCTAGGGGTCACCCTAGATAAGCGTCTTTACTGGAACACTCATCTGGACAATATAATTGGTAAAGACACAAGGGTTATATGGACATGTAGGAACTCATATGGTATAACCTGGGGCATAAGTCCTAGAATTATATCATGGTTATACCGCACAATGGTCAGACCCATTGTATCCTACGCAGCTCTTGTTTGGTGGAATAAAGCGCAACAAAATGCTGCAATAGTCAAATGCAATAAACTGCAAAGACTCGCATGTATCGCTATGACGGGAATTATTCGAACATGTCCCACATCAACACTGGAGTCCATAGTGGGTTTCACCCCTCTGTGTCTCTTTATTAAAAATCCAGCAGATATGAGTGCAGCTAGGCTACACCCTGTTATCAACATGCACGGAAGTCTCGACAGTCAAAATTTTATCTGCACACTAGTTACTGGCGTAGAGATTTGCGATAGGACAGATCGCATGAACATGAAATTTCGCTTTGGTAGGAAGTTCGAAGTCTTCTTACCCGATCGATTGGACTGGCAAAATGGCACTCCTGGAGCAGAACCAGAAGTGATTTTATAGTTCACCGATGGTGGAAAAACCAAAGAAGGAGTTGCTGCTGGAATATTTACAGTGTACAGTGGCTTTCAGCTTTTTTCATTCAAATACCAATTTTAAAATTGTTTACGCTATGTCATCGGTTGAAAATATTTAATTGCCATTTTTAAGGAAAAATATTTATTATTTAATTTAGAAACTTCAAAAATATTGTTTTAATAAATAATGAACGTAAACTATAAAAATACTTCTATTTTAATGCCTCAACTTATTTCATCCACAAAAAGAAATTTCATTTGAGTCCAAAGTCAATACTTGGTATGATACCTTTTCGCTTTTATCACTTCGTCAAGTCTCTTCGGCATTGGACCTACAAGTTGTTGAGTTGTTTCTGGAGCAATTTTCATCCACTCTTGTTATAACCTTTTTTAAGTTTTCTTTATTAGAAATGGCATATTGCCGAATATTTTGTTCCAATATTGCCCACAAATTTCAATAACTGTCATGTCTGGACTCTGCGCCGGCGGTGTCATAAGATATGGGCAGTTCCAAATCAACCAAGACTATACGATACCGGCCTTATGTTTTGGGTCGTTATGTTGGTAGAAGTGAAATGTTTCATTGTTTTGTTCATGTTACCATCAATAAACTCCAGATTCCAACGCCGGCGGCTGACATACAGAAACCATAACACTTCTACCAACATGCTTTACTGTAGCTTTTAAATTTTCGTTTGTGAGCCCAATATTTGATTTTCACCACACGTAACTCAGGCCTAGCTAGAAATATTATATTTAGATTCGACTAAGAATATGACGCTATTCCAGAAGTTTAATTTTTTGTGGGCATGCTCCTTAGCATAAGTAAGCCGACTGCTCTGATTTTTTTTTGCTTATGAAGGGTGGTAAAGGATACACTCTATTTAGTATTGATAAATATATTTTTTATTATTTTTGCAATTAAAAGTCTTACAATTTATGTTTGAACAAAACATATTAAAATTCACATGCACATACCGAATTAAAAACCAAAAATAACAACGTAGCTAAAGTGTCTGTACAAAGGGTAGTATTACAATGCATTTTGCTTTTTTGAACAAATGTTCAAGAAAGGTGCAATCCCAATGTAGTGAGTATTTGGTTCACGAACAAAGGGTTTTTTTTAGCTACTCGACAATTAAAGTAGGATTATTGAAGCGCGCGGCGGACAGTTTCCACGCTGCACTTCTTGCCTAGTTCTATCCGTACCTTAGTGACTAACTAGTAGCATTTAATTTTGGATTCCACTTGATTTTTCTAACAATATCTCGCTCGTCATCTGAGTTGTAAATTTTATTTGGTGTACTTCCGCTCATATTTTAAGTGCTATTCTCACGAAGCCTTTGCTGACTGTTTTGAGCTTCAATTCCAGCCAAACGAAGACTATGATTATGACTCTGAAGAGGAAGAACATAGTACCGATGAGGCTTACAATATCTTGGTTAAAGAGCCTGAGGGAGACATCGCGCCTTGCTCTAGTGATGAAATTGCTCTAATTATCTCAAGATTGAAGATAAGATCTGCACCAGGGTACGACAAAATTAACAACAGATGCTTACGTAACCTGAAGATTCGGAAGAAGCGATCCATCTCATCGCAAATATAACCAACTGTATGGTATGTTGAGGCTAGGTGAATATCCTAAAATTTGGAAGCCACAGTTGTAGTCTTTCCTAAACCCGGTAAGGACCCGAAGTTCCCGCAGAAATGGCACCCGATTAGCTTACTGTCAGCTCTGGGTAAGTTAGCTGAAAGAGTGATCCTAGATAGACTTAAAATTTCGGTGAACTCGCTGAATATTCTCCCCGATGAGCAATTTGGTTTCAGGGAAGACCTCTCCATAGAATTACAACTGGTGCGAACAGTTCAGATGATACAGTCTGCCCTGAGCAGAAGGGAATCAACGGGTATGATTACTTTTGACATCGTGAAGGCATTTTACAAGGTCTGGCACGACGACCTGATAGTTAAAATGTCTCGTTTTGGTATCCCAGTCGGGTTGATCAAAATCCTTGACAGCTTCCTTCGCGAGAGAAAGTTCCGTGAAAGAATCAACAGTACTACCTCATCAGTACGAAGAATAGAAGCGGGTGTTCCTCAAGGATCCCCGCTCTCCCCCTTGTACAACATCTACACGTCTGACATCCCAAAGCTAAGTCCTTCGGTATTATCATTATACGCAGATGACACATGCTTGTTATATTCTGATAAACTTGCCAGAAATGTGACCAACATGCTGCAGGAGCATATTAATCTCATCCTGGGGTTCTTCCATAAATGGAAAATAAAAATTAATAATGAGCAAACTAAACCCCTGTTTATTACACGTAAACATAGGTAACATCCACCGAAAGTAAGAGTTGGTGACATCGTGATTAATTGGGAGGATAGCATTAAATACTTAGGTATCATGTTTGATAAGCGATTCACTTGGCATAAGCATATACAAGTCAAAAGAAGCAGTTGGGCTAAAACACTGCAATGCTTACAACCACTTTTCAAACACAACAACCTTAGCGTGAAGAACAGAAAACTGATCTATAGCCAGATAATTAGACCAGCATTACTTTATAGGTGTGTCGCGTATAGCAAAGCTGCCGACTCTACTATACAAAAGTTGCAAGTTGCTCAAAGTCAGGCTCTCCGAAGATTCTTCAAAGTGTCTTGGTACATCCGCACAAACGACATACTAAGAGACCTTAGAATTGACCCGATTAAAAAACACATAACGGACAGAGCCCTGAAATTATATGCGAAAATTGACAGGCTATCCTACTTAGCACTATCTTATCTTAGAGTAATCACTCTCCGGACGGTGAAGTACGCAAACCTTAGATCAATCAATGAATAATCATGAAGCTTATAAGGAATACATAAATTAGTCAATGAGATGGGTAGGACCCTGTAGTACCCCCAGCTTTCAAAGAGTGAAAGTGCCTAGTTGCGCTGACTCGAAAAAAGGATCAACATACATACATATATACATTATGACTAAATTAGTATGCATATATGTATTTATAAATGTTATCATTAAAAATATTTTATAAATGTAATTAGTTTCATCATTTTCTTTCTTTTTGAATGTCAGGTATTGTAATATAATTAACTTCTCTAAACAGTACATTACAGAAATCTTTTCCTAAAATAAACAGCAACAGCAATCAAATTATTCCGCTCTTCAGTTTACCCCAAAACTCACAACTTGAACGCACTGTATAACCAAACTGATTTCATCTTTATTTTTGTCAAGATGGCCGGCAGCGTCATCGGTTAACAAACAGTGACGACAGGGTTGCCAATAAGTTTCAAATAAGGTTAAAAATTATATTACACTTTGTTCTTCGCAGAATGAAATGCTAAATTAATTTAGTGTATTATTTTTACATATTAAAGCATGTTCATTTTTATAACACTAAAAATATTTCATGAGAAATATACCATTGAATATTATTCGCTTATATTTATTTTACCTTACTATATTATTTGATCGACCATTTCTAAAACTTTATTTTGACTGTTAAAAAACTGGACTAAAATTAAGATTCATACCTTAGATCTAGAAATTTATTCCTTAGATCGAAGTGCTACTCTCTGGTCCACTCTTTAAATATTGGAAAATAATAATTGAATTAAATTATCACAAAAAAGTCAATCGGACAAGTAATAAGAGCATATAGAAAATGTTGAATATTTTTAAATTCCAGAATTCATTTAATTTTTTTTTTTCTTTGAATAAACAAACTATTAAATTATTGAATACATAATTAATTTAACTTACCTTTCACTGGTAATGTTGATACACAGTCTACACGTACATCAGCAACAGCTCCAGATATGGATTGCGTCACATATTTAAAGCAATATTCTATATATTTCTCCGTAAATAAGTCGCAGCTAAAGTATATTGCATGTTGCCCTTTAACAACCCTTTTCTCATAAATGTAATGTAACGATGTTGGTGGTTTCAATGACACCACATCGGCACGCAGTTTGGCAAATAAACGTACGCGATCACCTTGATCTAATATACAGCGTGGATATTGATATAGAACTCCAATACCTATATGCGGATCACATGGAAATATACTGCTTGTATGCACATTAAAAACAAATTTGTCACTCCACTCAACAGTAATAAACCGACGTACAATTGATATATCATATGCACTAGCCATGGGTCTTAGCTGTAACACATAATTGCCAGCTAACCCGAAAAGAGAACAATCAAGAGTTAAAGATTTTAATTTCGGATATCCATGAACTTGTTCTTCATACAATATATTTGTTTTCGATATATTTTGCAGTTTCATCTGAGAGCATGAAGAATTTCTACCACAATAAACGAGTTCTAACCAAAACTCCGGCAATTTTTCATTTTCCAATGCCTGGTTGCAGTTCAGGTCAATAAATTTTAGTATTACACTAACAGGGTTTTCAGGATAAGTCTTTAATCGAATTGGACTCACAATCATTTCAACTCGCGGCCATTGTACATTTATAATTTGCATTAATATTTGCTCTCTTATCGGTTGAAATGTATTTGACTTAATGGATTCTACTTCCTCTGTTTTATTAGAAGAACTTTCTAATGAGATATCGATCTTACTCGAGCCAAGAACTATTTTGATTTCGTATAATCCAGCCATTAGAAATATTTGACATGGCACAGTTATTTGAGTTAGATTGATATAATTAGAAAAAAAATGCATATTCTTCACTATTTCCATGTCATTTCGCTGTTTAAATAATTCGTAATTTTTAGAATTAATAAAATTTGCATTTTTAAATTCTTCAAATTGTGGATTAAAATATTTACTGACAACCAAAGTATTTGTTGCTTCTTTATTTACATTTTCCATAACACTTTCCTTGCTCTTCTGTTTTGAATTTAAAATAATTTCTTCGCTTGTATTATTGTTACATGTTATTGTTGGCAATAATATTGCTTTATTATTTATAATACTGTCGTTCGTCGCTTTAATATATTGAATTTGAATACATAAATCGGCACTTAAAGCAAAAAAAGAACTCGAAGGCATTAACTGATGGATCTGTAGAGTCACACCTCGACCTATTTTTGTAAAAAAAAAAATTAAATTATGTAATTAGTTCGCAGTTTTTAGACAAATTTATAAGCAAAAACATGTGTAAAAGATTGTTTTTTGATTTGGTTGATTTCCAACCCAAATAGCTTATTTATATTTTGTGTAAGCTTGTTGAAAAGAACAACACAATAGAGATATTCATATAAAGGTATAAAATACCCCATTACACAAATATGTATGTGCAAGTGATGAAATGAATACACATTTTGTACGAAATCTGTGAAAGTATCAAGTGTTGATTTGTCACTATAATAAATAAAGCGCGGTGCAGACTATCATTTTTGAACGTCATTCCAATTGCGCTCTCTCGTGCTCAAATTTATTCTAGCGACCGAACTTGAACGTGCTCACATTCAAGAATTGTCATTCAAGCAAAAATTTTTCAAGAATAAGGTTGCTACTCAAAATATGCTCTTGAATGACAAATGAAAGTTTTCGGGTGACAGATTATGTGCTAACATGTTGGTTGTGTGTCATTCAAAGGTAGAGTCAATCATTTTAAAGTGTCATTTTTAAATTTTCTCTCTTGAATGACACTCAAAAATGATAGTCTGCGGCATGCTTAAGAGTGAGTCAAACCCAGAAAAGGGAATGAATTGTTAATGCTGAAATTCTTCAAAGTAAATTATATGGCAAAAATGTTATCAGCATTTCCTGTATTAAATTTAATTTTGTTATATAAATAAATGTTGACTCAGCATGACATAATGTGTTTTAGCAGCCTTCTGTATTTCTTGCTTGACTGGTCACGATGTAGATCAGCATTTCACACGTACCAGCGAGCGTTAACTGCATCCCTGACTGCTTTGTTTTGGAACCTTATTATCATATTTATTATATTATTTTTTGCACAACCCCAAATTTGGACACCATAGAGCCGTACCGGCTTGAAGACTTGTTTGTAAATCATAAGTTTGTTTTGCTGAGATCCTTTAGATCTCCTTTCAATAAGTCAAGTCAACTTTTTATATATAATATTTAGCTCAGTTAATTTTTTCTTGACATGTTCCTTCCATCTCAGTTTGGCATCTAGGCTCATACCCAGATATTTCGCAGAATCAGCAACTGGAATTTTTATGCTATTTAGAGATAATGGAATTTGATTTTCTCTTTTGTTAGTAAAATTTACGTGGTTAGATTTTGAACTATTTACTGTCAGTTTCCATTTATTTGTCCATTGTTCAATTTCTTGTAGAACGATTTGTAGCTTGGTGGTAGACACCTTGTTGTTTGGACCTGTAGCCATTATTACCGTGTCATCTGCAAAAGTTCCGACAACACACCTTGGATTCACTGGCAAGTCATATGTGTACAACAGATACAGCAATGGGCCTACTATACTCTTCTAAAGGAACCCCGCGATTTATACGATATAATTGTGAACTCGATAATACTTTTCGATTATATACGATTCCAGTAGTTTACAGTACGGCTGTGGCAGAATAGCATTCAGTTTATATATCAGGCTTGAGTGCCAAACCCCGTCAAAAGCTTTTTAGATATGTAGAAACACAGTTGAACAAGTTTTCTTGTTCTCTAAAGCCTTTTCGATTTCGTGCGTAACTCTGTGTACTTGTTCAATCGTTGAGTGAATATTTCAAAATTCAAACTGAGATTTGGGATAAGATTCCATTGACAAGCTATTTTTTCAAGTCTTTCGCAGATTAGCTTTTCGAACAATTTTTCTATGTCATGTTTTTGATTTCTCTAGTTACTTCTTTCTTTTTATCAGCAAAATAGCTTCATCATCTATGTTGTTTTTTGACTCTATGCGCTGGGTTTCCTCTTGACTGAAGATGTTGCTTAGATATTCAGCCAGTGCGTGTGGCTTTTCTATCTGTCTTTTCGTCCATTCATTATTATTTTTTAAGGGAGGGTTATGAGAGATCGGTTTCTCATATTTTTTCATATTACGTTCCTATAGCTCCTATAGCAAGGCTTGTGTGTGAAAAATTCCAATTAATTCTACGCAGTTGTTTTTGGTTGATGCCCTTTTAAATATGGAGAGCGATAAGTAGCATTTTCGACATATGCTACTGTTTTACTACAGAAAGTGTGAAAATGCTGTTCAAACCAGAAAGAAATGTGTATGAAGAAGGTGTGTTGACAGTATGCCAGAACAAGAACTGGTTCGCTAAATTTCGATCCGGCAATTTTAATGTCAACGATGCACCACGTTCGGGAAGGTCGATTGAAGCTGATAAAGATGCGATAAAAGCATTAGTTTATGCGAACTGCCGAACAATAACCCGTGAGATCGGACTGAGGTTACATTTACAAAATTCAACAGTTTATGACCACTTGTAAGGCCTGGGATTATCCTCAAAGCATCTGTTCTCACAGAGAAAAATCTTTGTCGCCGCATTGACGTCTGCTATTCTCATCTCCAACTTTACGCAAATGATACGTTTTTGAAGCGCATCATCAATGGGTTGTACACAACAACTTCAAACGCAAGAGGTCATGGAGTAAAAACGATGAACCGGCTCAAATCATTTCCAAAGCCGATATTCACCAAATAAAGATGATGCTGTCTGTTAGGGGCGATTTTAAAGCTTTTACCGGATAACACAACGATTAATTCGGAAGTGTACTATCATCAGCTGGACAAACTGAATGATGCACTTCAACAGAAAAGGCCAGAACTAATCAACAGAAAAGGTGTAATGTTTCACCAAGACAACGCGAGACCTCACACAAGTTTGGTCATTCGCTTGAATGGGATTCAATGCCACACCCACCATATTCTCCAGACCTTGCACCATCCGATTATTATTTGTTGTAACGACACACTTTTCCAGTCGTTTTGTTTGCTGAGGTAGCAAAGCGGCTATCCAGGTTGGTAGCAATGATTTTTATATTTGCACTTCGTTCAATAAAAGAAAGCGTAGTTTTATAATATAATTCAGTAATGACTTTATTCACTTCAAAACAAAAAAAAAATAGATATATATCAAGCAATATACATTTATACATAAATTGGTGTACAAAAATAAATTCATAATTCCAAAGAAAATGTGTTGCTAATGGAAAGCAAATGTTATAATTTGCTCGCGTAGTCATGTCATCATGGTGAACTTATATCACCGGAGTATATAATAGTGAACTATGAAATCCTTGTTGAAACGATGACGATGCTTTTGCTGTTGGCGTTGACTTTGAGGAGGCTCCTGACAAGACCGCGTTCTCTTCTGGGTTCCTTCCCTCCTTTCGGATGCTCTGTGTCAAAGAAAATTTACACTTTGGCTGAATAAGCCAGGTTATTAGTAACAATTTAACAATAAAGTACCCAATAGACCAGTAAACTCAATGAATCTACACTCTATCTCTTCGGACAGACCCATTTTGTTGAGGTGGTAACGTAGTCCGTGGTGACCCGTTAGATATCCTACCAGCAACCTCAACTCTGTTCTGCTGAAGAACGATATCTTATTATAACTATAGGGGTGAACCAGCACTTTAGCCTGACGGTTACCTCGACTGTCGCGCCAGTAGCGACTTCTCTCGGTTGAAATCCAATTATTGATTAGAGATCTAGTTGTAGACCAACTTTTGATTTGAGTGGCAGATCTTGCCCGTGCAAGACTATCGGCAGATTCATTACCATTGATTCCTGTATGATCAGGCACCCAGCACAGCGTCACTTTATTATTGCCTACCGGCTGCTGCAGCGTGTAATAGCACTCTACTAGAAGCTTTGAGAAAACATTTCAGGAGCATAATGCTTTGATTGCTGCTTGACTATGTGAATAGATACAGATTCGGGCGCCTTTCAACCACTTGTCAATGTTGATGCGAGCGCAGACCTCAATAGCGTGAACCTCAAATATTCCAGCACCAACTACTTCTTTGGTTTTTGAACTATCAGTGTGCCATGCCACCACTTTTGGTTCGAGTCCCGGAGTGTCATTTTCCCAGTCCAATCGATCGGGTATGAGGACTTCGAACTTCCTACCAAAGCGAAATTTCATGTTCATGCGATATATCCTATCGCAGATCTCTATGCCAGTAACTAGTGTGCAGATAAAATTTTGACTGTCGAGACTTCCGTGCATGTTGATAACAGGGTGTAGCCTAGCTGCACTCATATCTGCTGGATTTTTAATAAAGAGACACAGAGGGGTGAAACCCACTATGGACTCCAGTGTTGATGTGGGACATGTTCGAATAATTCCCGTCATAGCGATACATGCGAGTCTTTGCAGTTTATTGCATTTGACTATTGCAGCATTTTGTTGCGCTTTATTCCACCAAACAAGAGCTGCGTAGGATACAATGGGTCTGACCATTGTGCGGTATAACCATGATATAATTCTAGGACTTATGCCCCAGGTTATACCATATGAGTTTCTACATGTCCATATGACCCTTGTGGGTTTGCCAATTATATTATCCAGATGAGTGTTCCAGTTAAGACGCTCATCTAGGGTGACCCCTAGATATTTAACTTCGTCGGAGCATTCGATAGTCGTATCTTTAATAGATAGGGATCCAATATTTAATTTGTACCTTCTGGAAAATGGCAGAATTTCAACTTTTTTTGGGTTGATGCATAGGCCTCCTTTGGTACACCAGTTCGAGACTTTGTGTAAGGCCGCCTGCATCACATCTGTAATTGCGGTATCATATTTACCGGAAACTATAATTGCCAGGTCATCTGCGTAACCTATGGCATGATATTCAGATTGTTTCAGTTTAACTAGTAGGAATGACATATGCATCTTTACCGATGGCTCCTTGATGGATGGCAGAGCTGGTGCTGGGGTTTACTCGAAAGAGCTTAATCTAACGTGCACTCTACATCTAGGAATATATATCTCCGTCTATCAGGCTGAACTTATGGCGGTCTCACATGCTCTGGATCACCTATTGGATTGTCAGGTGTATCAGAAAAAGAAGCGCTAGACAATCAAGCAGTTATCAAAAGCATGCAAAAGACATATATAGCTAACCGCTTAGTTCAATAATGTGTAACGAAGCTCATGGAATGTGCTCATGGAAATGAGGTGACGGTCATGTGGGTTAAAGGACACATCGGTATTGAGCAAAACAGGAAGGCAGATGAACTTGCAAAGCAAGGATCAAGCCATAATTTCTGTGGCCCAGAGCCCAGAATACCATTGAGTTACAACATGACGGCAGTCTATGCCTATAAGTGGATAACCTCACTTCATCTTAATAGATGGAGAGAGTTGAGCACTTGTAGACAGACCAAACTCATGTTGCCGAAATCGTGGGTCAGGGAAGCGATAAAAGTGATTAGCTATTCGCGGAGCACTCTAAGCTGGCTGACTTCCCTAATTACTGAACATGGCAACTTCAAGTATCACCTCAAAAAGGTAACTCTTGCTAAGAAAGACACTTGCAGACTTTGTCTAGAAAAAGAGGAGACAGCAGTGCATATATTGTGCCAATGTCCAGCACTGGCAAGTAGGAGGAAGACTAAGAGGAGAAAACTTGGCAGGAAACCTCTATCTAAATGAGATGATTGCATTAACAAAAGATGTAGTTATGCAAACGGAAGCCACTCCAGCTTTAACTCAATTACAACATCCGAGAATCGAAGGACGAAAAAGGACCCAAGTAGTTCCGTAGTCTACTTCGACTAATCCTTCAACTCAGTGGGGTCACTTGTTGGACAGTGCGCTATCCCAACGTCCCACCATATATATATAACTAGTAGATCGTCGACTACTAGCGTCCATAGCAATAGTGAGAGAACCCCACCGTGGGGGCAGCCCCGCACAGCATGAATGCTGATGATAGTACTACCTAACTTGGAAGACATGTTCCTGTCACGTAACATCCTACCTATCCACGTTATTTTACATGAGTCTATATCTTTACGGGTCCGTGCTCCAGATATGGATTCATATGATGTATTATTAAAAGCTCCTTCTACATCCAGAAATGCACATAAGGCGATCCCTTTAGATTGAAAGGTGCTTTGAATTTTACTGACTAAATGGTGCAGCATGTCTTCTGCATTTCACGACCTCTGATTCATCTTTTGAGTAGGCATATTGGGTGGAATGAAGTCGGAAAGTTAGTTCCAATTTATTCCGTATGTGCAGATCAATCAGCCTTTCCACAGTTTTCAATAAGAAAGACGTAAAGCCTACTTCATTTGTTTTACTGCCATATGTCAAGCTTGTAAGACATTTCTTAATATTTTCATTTTTAAGGTTACTGATTTCTCGTCTATTTTTTGTGTAGCATTATTAAGGTTTCTTTTATTTTGTATTAAACGTGATTGCTGATTGCCGTAAAGCAATGCGTTTCGCTCGCTAGGTTATCAATGCTTCGTATTTTGCAAGATAGGTCAATATTTTCATTTATTTGAGCTTTAAAATAATTGCAGATTGTTAGACGATTTGTTAATGTCGGTTTCGGTGGCGTAGATAGTATGTTACATTCATATGTAAGTAATATAGGTGAATGGTCAGAATTTAAGCCGAGTCCAACTTTAACTTTAATGTGCCTTTTTTGAATTTTATTTACAATGAAAAAATCAATGACATCTGGTAATTTATTTGAATCAGTTTACCAGTATGTTGGAGAGCCAGCGAAGAGAATTTCAAAACCTGTGGCCTGACAAGCTTTGAATAATTCCTTTCCTTTAGTGGAATTTAGTCTTGACGCTAATTGGACATTTTTTGCATTGAAATCATCATCAATTATAGCTTTATGTTTGTGTAATTTCAGTAGATCTATGTACAGTTCATATTTCATATTATGTCTCGGTGGACTATAAATAGACGTTATTAGGATTTTAGAACCACTCTCTTCAACTGCAACGGTTCTTGCCTGGAGTTTATTTTCTTGATAATGTTTAATGTTGGATTTAATTATAACGGCACTTCCGCCTCTGACATTATTGCTTGGATAAATAGTATGATAAGTATAATAGTTTTTAAATTTCATGTACGATTCTCTTGTAAAATGGATTTCGCTTATTAGGCATATGACTATATTTTCAGTCTGTAAAAATAAATCTAATTCGTTTTTGTGTTGAAACAAACCATTTGCGTCCCAAATGGTTCCCCTTAAATTGCAAAATTAAGGGGTTTACCGAATATGTGCACTATTTCGATTTGCAACAACACAGATATAGTAATCAGTAATGGTAAGATACAGTAATGATAAAAACAAAATCATAAGTTCAATTGGATCACCAAACTTGTCGCACACAAAGAAATGCTCATTTTTTGCATTACCTCAAAAGGGTTTTCTCCTGTGTTTCTTTTGTAGAGAGAGTATGTAAGTTTTACCATTATAGAGGAACCAGACAAATTTTGTCCTGCCATAGACCGCATTTTATTTTAAAGAAACCGCATTTTGTATAAACCTCATATTATGTACTGATTCGTAAATCACATGCATCGTAGATATTGTTTCATGTGACATCGATCATTTTAACAGATCGTTATTATTATTCAGAATGAAATTAAGTGAAAAAAAGGTAAGTAATAAAACGATAGCTACCGTACCATACTTTTGGAATTGCCTTATCATTTATTTTAATTTAAAATAATGCGTCTACAAGCAAAATAGTTTTAAAATTTAACAAGTAAAAATAAAAATATAATGAATTAATTCAATTATTCTACAGCTGGTTTATAATGTCATTTTAAAATATATACTGCCAGTAAATTTGTTAATTAAACCTTGACAGCAAAGTAACACAACTCCAGAAAAAGGTGCGAACATAAAAGTCAAGTACGGCTTTGGGTCAGTTAATTAAGGTGCGCTGACTCTGAGCTTCACATTTGGTGAGACACGAGATCACCAAATACGAATGATTAAATACAAGACTTATTTCCATGACCACAGATGGTGTGTATTTGACAATACTCGAAACACCTGTATGGTCAGTCAAAAATTAAATTAATTAAAATAATATAAATATAAATTTTTGTTGTTGTATTTCACTACTTAGGAAAAAAACTTCTTAATTTAAAAAAACTGAATGTTATATGTGAGAAAAATAAAGGTTGATTCTAAAGTCTGTGTAATATTTTAAACTGGAGTTAAGAATTTCAAATTGATCGACTACAATTTTATGTTTTTTCATTTTGATTTGTATCAGCTTCCAGACAAGAACAGTGAAACGCATTTATTTCGAAATGTTTTAGCAAATATTTCGTACTCTATTTAGAACTTCATCAGTGCTAATTCTTTAAAATGCATTAGTTTTTTTGTTCATCCATAGTCATTAATAGTCAATGTTAACAATCAATGACTATGGAAGCATGCTACATCTGATTATGACAAACCACCAACAATGCAACCAAAATGCTGTAATTGCAGAGGAAATCATCCAGCAAGCTATCGGGGATTTGTGGTGGCAAAAGAGCTGTAAAAGTTACGAGATAAGAAGACAAGCCTGGTTAAAAGAAACCAAAAGCAACCAACCAATAGTTGGTTGCTGGTGACATTCCAGCCAAGAGTGTAAAAGACATGAAGTTCACAGAGTTCTGTCTAAAAACTGAAGTCAAAATGCAATCCTATGCACAAATAACTAAAACTAAAAACTTAAATTCAAAGTTTAAAAATGCAATCCTTATGCAAATCTTGAAGAAATTAAATAAGCAAGAAGAATTCAACCAGCTGATTGAAAAGCATTTAAAAAACCTAGAAATACTCTCCAATAAGTCGCACGATGGTTAAAGCTATAAGGATAATGTTACTAAAAATTTTGATATTTGCCTCATAGCTAAAACTCATTTTACTAGATCGTCTTACATAAATTTCAAAAACTATTCAACTTACCACTCAGTACATCCGGATAAATGTGCATAAGGAGGTAGCGCAATAATACTCCGGAACAAAATTAAGTATCGCCAAGGAATTCAGTTACCAGCTCCTGAATTCCAGATAGTTTCAGTTTAAATCGAAGCCAACCTTTAACGGTAGCGGCTTTATATAGCCTTCCGAGGCATAATATAGGCAAAGAAAAATACATTGAAGTGTTAAAGGCTCTTAAAGAGCCTTTAAAGAAATAAATTTATTCTTGATGGTAACTTGAATGCTAAAAATACTTTTTAAGGTTCGAGACTTATTACGGATTCGGACCTTCTAAAAGCTATTCAACAATCTAGTTGTGAAACAATATCGACGGGAAAACCTACTTACCTATTGACCCACAGATCAAACTAAGATACCTGATCTTATTGATGTTTTTATTTCAAGAAAAGTTTCTAAAAGCTTTATGGAAATTAAGGATAGAGCTGATCTGAACTCAGATCATTCTCCAATCTTTCTAAATATTTACAGTTCTATAGTAAAAAAAGAAAATTTCTGGCTAATAATTTCACAGACTGGAAGCGTTTTAAAACACTTGCGAATCAATTAAAAATAAAACATGTTGTTGCCATAGAAGATAAACATCAACTAGAAAGCGATATAGAAAAATTTACAGAAAAAATATAAAAAGCTTATTGGAATAGTATTCCCGTTATAAAGCAGATTATGATAAGTCTAGATAAGTCTGGGGATAAGTCTCTTCTCAATAAAGTCTGAAAAAGGTTGACTCAAAGGATAAGATATTTTAAAAACGACTCCTTTAAAACATTTATAGACAATTTATCGTGCGAAAAGAATTCACACTATTAAAATTTAAAAATAATTGAACAAAAAGCAATCAGCAGAAGTTTTTTCGAAATATCTTAGAAGTACTTTCACAATAGAAAATGCTGAAGAGAATATTACAGCTAATATAAAACTAGACAGCGAAATAAGCATACCTCCAGCTTCTGCTCAGGAAATAAAAGATATTATTAAGTCTCTAAAATCCAAAAAGCTTTTGACCTCTTGACAGCTGAGGTTCTAAAGAATTTGCCAAAAAAATGTCATCAAAGTTCTGATATTTCTCATCAACACATGCTTCAAACTGAGATACGTACCCTTCTTCTGGAAGGTAGCTGAAGTAATAATGGTAGCCAAACCTGGCAAACCTGCATATGAAGTTTCTGCATATAGGTAGACCCATATCCTTGCTACCCATTTGGTCAAAGGTTTTTGAAAAAGCATTTAAAAAGCTTCTATCAAATCTTTTAGAAAAACAAAATCTAATTCCAAATCATCAATTCGGCTTTAGAACCAGCCACTCAACAATTGAACAAGTTCATCGAATTAGTAGTACAATAGAAAACTGTTTCGAAAAGAAGGAAGTGTGTTCGGCAGTGTCACTTAATATCTCCTAAGCATTTGACAAGGTATGGCAAATTGCGAATGCAATTGCCAGAACAATATAGCGATCTTATAGTATCTTATATAACAAAAAGAGACAAGAAGACTGTTACTTAAACCTAAAAGAAATTAAAGCGGGTGTTCCACAAGGAAGCGTCCTTGGTCCTATACTTTTTCTTTTGTTTAGTAATGATATCCCAATAACAGAAAATTGTTTGCTGATGATACAGCTCTAATTTCAATTGGTTCTAATGAAATGGAATCAACTAAAACTCTCCAGCTAACTATTAATAATGTTCATGAGTGGATCAAACAATGGCGACTCAAGCTTAACAATACAAAATCGGTACATGTTGACTTTACGATTAAAAAGGTCTCCCACTGTAAATTAAATATAAATAGACTGGAAATACCCTATGCGAATACAGCGAAATATTTAGGCGTCATCTTAGACGCTTAAGTACGTTGGAAAGAGCATGCAAAAAAGAAAAAACAAGAACTTGAGCTGAAATATGAGCAGATAAAATGGTTAATCAGTAGGCATTCAGTGTTAGCACAAAATAAACTCCTGATTTACAATTTAAGTCTTAAAGCCTTTATGGACTTACGGTATACAGTTATGGGGATTCACCAGTAACAACAATGTTATGATAATACAGCGTTTCCAAAACAAAGTACTCAGAAATATTGTAAATTTTTTTCATTTCAAGGTTTTCGTTATTGCAACACTCAAATTGCAGACGCTCCGTGTTTATCTAAATTTAAATCTAAAATTCAAAGAAATAAATTTAAATAAGTGCGCACAAAAATTAAATAATAAACGTACTTTCTAGTTAGCGCGATCCGAGACAGCATAAGTGCGGTTTCTATATTTAATTGCAAAATATATTTTTTAATTTTAACAAAAAACAAATTTTATCAAAAACATTAAAATAAATAAATTGTGTTTTGTTACTAATACCTTCAAACAGCTGACAGAGACAGCATTTGTTTATTCTTTTAACGAAAGTAAAAATTTACAAAAGTGGCGTTGCCACAGTGAGTGAGTGAGTTTAAAGTGTTCGGACGCGTTCTTGTTTGCTCTGCTTTAAAATAGTTCAAATACAGAAAGTGCGGGTCTTTAAATCTAAAATTTTGCAAAATAGCATCCTCTTAGACAGACGCTTAAAATTCCACTGCTTTGTTTGAGCTTGAAAGTGTGTTATAAATTATTTCATACTTTAATATCAATACAAAATTAAACAACAACAGATTGCGCCAAATAGAAAAGGTCTAAAATGAGTGTTCAGCGTTCTCCCCCTGAGCGCGAAACTAAACAAGTTATTGAGGGAGTAAGTATGCAAACAAATAAATTTACTAATTTATTGCCGTCTTCTTCTGCACGCAAAAGTGATCTTCTCACAGCGCATGCGCAGTCAAAAACTTTTTCTTGGAGTGCTGAATGTGGATCTTCACTGCCAAATTCTCCATCAACAATTGTTGCACATCAAAACAGCGATGATAAACATGTATCAGAAAAAACGTTGCAGAAAAATGTTTGTATGCAAAAGTTGCTAAATTGCACAACAAAACATAACGAACATGAGTCTATCAGCATTGAAGATAAAAATAATATTCAAAATGCTGCCAAACAAGACAACGGCAATAAAATTCAGACAGGAATAGATAGATATATTCTTGTAACAAAGCGGAAACGCAGCCCCATGACAAAACCATCTAGTCAAATTTCAAAACTAACAAAATTAGTTGAAAACGGCGCCTCCTTAAATAAAAATAGATTTCAAATCTTATCAACTGATGAAAATAACGAGAATACCGAAAATAATACCAAAAAATACAAACCACCTCCAATTTATCTAAGGGAAAAAAATTCGAACGATCTTTTAAAGAAGATAACATCCATAATAGGTGATAAACATTTCTACGTGATTCCACTCTTGAAGGGAAATGTTAATGAAACAAAAATCCAAATAAATGATGAATTAAATTATAGAAAAATTATAAACTTCTTTGATGCCAATAATAAAAGCTACTACACCTACCAGCTAAAAAGTAGCAAAGGTTTAAGTGTGGTAATAAAAGGTATAGAACACTTCGTACCGGAAGCTGATATAAAAGCAGCCTTAGCAGAAGCCGGATTTGAAGCAAAGTCCATCTTTAATATTAAAAACAAAAATAAAACACCTCAGCCAATATTTAAAGTAGAACTTGAGCCAAACGCAAAAAAACTCGCTAAAGGAGAAGTGCACCCAATTTACAATCTTCGTTATCTTTTACATCGAAGGATAACAGTAGAAGAGCCTTTCAAAAGAAAAGATCCAATACAGTGTACTAACTGTCAAGAATTTGGCCATACTCGAACCTATTGCACCTTACCTAGTGTATGTGTAATATGTGGAGATCTACACAAATCCTCCATATGTCCAAAACCTAAAGAAGATGCAAATGCAAAAAAATGCAGCAATTGCGGCAAAAATCATACTGCAAATTATAGGGGTTGTACCGTATTTGTTGCAGTTAAGCAGAGAACTCTTCCCAAAAATCAATTAAACGCTGTGCCACCCAAAAATTACTACCAAGAACAAATAAACAATACAGAAGCAACAATCTCTCAAGGCAAAAGTTATGCAAATGTATTAAGAGAAAATATTCAACCTCAACAATTGGCAATACCAGCAGTAGATAATTTAGAAGAGACGCTAAAAACACTGATCCAAAGTCTTAATCTTTTTATGTGTAGTATGCAAAGTATGATGCAAGAACTTATAAAAAATCAAACTGCTCTAATGCAAACTCTAATAATGAAAAAATGAGCAACTCCATTAGAATATGTCACTGGAATGCAAACGGTATAAACAACCACAAACTTGAAATTGAATATTTTTTAATTAGTAATGCAATTGATATTATGCTTGTGTCCGAAACACATCTTACTCAAAAAAACGCTTTCAAAATTCCAAATTACTGCTTTTATGACACCAAGCATCCCAAAGGTATGGCTCGAGGAGGTACTGGTATTATAATAAAAAAAAGACTTAAACATTTTGTTTTAGAAGACTTCAGCAAAGATTATCTACAATCGACAGCTATCCGATTTGATGAATATGGAGAAAATATCGTAATAGCTGCAATATATTGTCCACCCAATCACAATATAGAAGTCCAAGACTTCCAAAACTTTTTTAAAACACTCGGTTCTAAATTTCTGGTCGCAGGCGATTTTAATGCGAAGCACACATTCTGGGGTTCAAGGCTAATAACGCCAAGAGGACGGAAACTTCTAGCAGTTGTGAAAAGTGAAGATCTCAATGTGATTTCAACTGGACACCCAACATACTGGCCTTCTGATCGACAAAAAGTCCCAGATCTTATCGACTTTGGTCTAAGCAAAAATATTAAACCATCAACAATCACCGCATTTCCATTAGTTGAACTGTCATCAGACCACTCACCAACAATAATAACAATGCAAAGTCAACAGAATAGAACTATCCAAACGCAATGTCTAACAAAACATATAAACTGGTTAAAATTTCGTAAATATGTTTCTTGTCATATACCTCAACATGCTTCGTTAAAGGTGAATAATGAAATTGATGCTTGTGTTAACCAATTTTCTGAAGTAATCTCAATGGGTGTTGAAGTAGCTTCTATAAGAATTGAAAAAAAAGAACCCAAAAAAATCGGTGTGACAAAAACAATAGAGGGATTATTACAACGAAAGAGAAACGCTAGAAGACTATGGCAACGGCACAGATCCCCAAAACATAAAGTTTTACTAGCTAAATGTACAAATGAACTCAAATATGCACTAGCGGAAAGACATCAAAAATCCCTAGACAATTTTCTATTCAATTTGGCACCTAATGAACAAACGGATTATTCACTTTGGAAGGCAACAAAGTACCTCAAACAGCCTATCCAGCATGAATCTCCTCTCAGACTAGAAAATGGTGACTGGGCACGAAGTGACTCAGAGAAAGGGGAAATATTTGTAAAACACTTGAAAAATGTATTTACTCCAAATAATGCTTCACAAAATACTTCTTTACCAATTACAAACCTATATCCTTCGAGCAGGCCCCTTATTTTTAAACTAGAAAATATCAATAAAATTATAAAAGATCTCAATGCGAAAAAGGCAGCAGGACCTGATAAAATCTCAGTTACAATGGTGAAACAATTACCACAATGTGCCATTATACATCTCAGGCATTTATTTAACGCTATCTTACGGACAGGATATTATCCCAAACTTTGGAAAATGTCACAAATAACAATGATACCTAAACCTGGAAAGGACAAAACCAAAGTAGAATCCTACAGACCAATTAGCGTCCTTCCAGTATTATCAAAAATATTTGAAAAGCTACTAATAACAAAAATAATGCCAATACTCTCAGCTAACGAAATAATTCCGGAGCATCAATTCGGCTTCAGAGCTAAACACAGTACAACTGAACAAGTGCATCGTATTGTATCATTCGTAAGAAACTCATTTGAAAATAAACAATACTGCACTTCCATATTTATAGATGTAGCCCAAGCGTTTGATAAAGTATGGCACGAAGGCTTAATACATAAAATTACAACTCTCATGCCAGTTAACACTCACCTTTTGTTAAAAAACTACTTAAGCAGAAGAACTTTTATTTTAAAATATAAAGATTTTGTTTCAGAACCCTGTCCTATCAAAGCTGGAGTTCCACAAGGAAGTGTAATAGGTCCGCTATTATATCTGCTGTATACAAGTGATATGCCAACTTCGGAAAACACTTTAACTGCAACATTTGCTGACGATACAGCAATACTAAGTGCACACAAAAACCCCGCAATCGCACAACGCATGCTTCAAGAACATGTTCACCAACTTGAGAAATGGTTATCAGTATGGCGTATCAAAGTCAATGAACAAAAATGTACCCATGTAACATTTGCTCTAAGACCAGGAAACTGTCCCAATATTACAATAAATGAGCAAAAAGTACCTTCAAGCGACAATGTAAAATATTTAGGGATACATCTAGACAGACGTTTAACTTGGAACAAACACATAGAGGCTAAAAAGACACAAATAAATATAAAATTAAGTTCATTGCATTGGCTTATGGGCACGTCATCTAAGCTACCACTTGAATACAAAATTTTGCTATACAAGTCGATAATAAAACCAATATGGAGTTACGGAATTCAACTGTGGGGAACAGCGATGCCATCAAATATTGAAAAATTGCAAAGGCTGCAATCTAAAACCCTAAGAATGATAACAGGTGCACCGTGGTTTCTGAAAAATGCTAACCTTCATAGAGATTTGAGCATGCCAACAGTAATAGAAGAAGCTGCTCGATGTAGCCGTCAGCATCTCTTAAAGTTAGAAGACCATCCTAACCAATTAGCTTACATGCTGCTACTGAACAAAGGCCACAGACGTCTAAAAAAGAAGGACACCATTAACATCTGTTAACCTTCAAAATTTTTATTTCATTTAAAATATTATAAATTTTCTTTAATTGAACTGAATGTGATTTCTTGAATTAATTTTAATCTCAATTTTAATTTTAATATTAATTTTCAATTTTATTTTATTAAATAAATTAATGTCTTAATAATTTTTTCCAAATCAATGGCTTAGGAAAAAAAATAAATTTAGTTTTAAGATTTGATCACTTATTGTTAGTTTCCAAATTGAAAGATTCAATAAATAACGTATGAATTGAAAAAAAAAAAGTGAAAAAGGCCTAAATGGCTATATAACGATAAATGCAGAAGATACTAAAATAAAAGATCAATCTATAAACAAAACTATAGGTAAATCTACAACCGAAATAAACATTAAAAAAACAGCTAGTGAAATTGCTATAGCAAACAAAATAAATTTAATTAATAATAAAAAACGAAAATTTAAATAATATTCTTCTACATAATCAAAAAGAAATAAATTCAAAAGAACCCGACATAATCATGAACCAGGTATCAAATAACATGATTTCGGGAGCCTCAAACGAAGAAGCACCTAAATCAGCTCAGGTAAAATTTTCAAAAGATCAAATTAAAGAACTCCAACTACAGCTACAACAATTACACAGCTAAGGGAAAAACGAATTTTTCGAAGATAAAAAATCATATCAAAACATATCTAACAAAAACACCATCTCTGTTAACAACAATTGGAAAATAGGTTCAAATCGGAAACAAGGTAAGACACCTGAATTTATAAACACTGCTGCTACAGTCACAAAAACTATTTTATCACCCAATTTCTCAAACTGCCCCAATATATCAAATAATAAACAGATTGGCATTGATCGCTATTTTTCAACAATAAATAAACGCAAGCCATCCTCCTCTCCTGCAAATGAGAATTCACTTAAAATCATCAGAAGCCAAAGCTCACAAAATAGGTTTGCTATACTCACTGACAAGGAAGAAAAGGAACCCATTGGAAACAAAATTAAACAGTACAAACCGCCACCAATTTTCCAAAGAGAAAAAAGTTCAAATGAATTAGTTAAGGCTTTAACTACCATATTAGGAAAAGACAGTTTTTACGTTGCTCCTTCAAGGAAAGGGAATATTATTGAGACTAAAATACAGGTAAATACAGGAGGGGGATGGGATTGAACATACAAGGTAAAGTGTCTGATTGCATTTAACATGGTAAATGCCAGCGCGATCCTTGTCACTGTTCTCTCCAAGTTGACACACAGCCTCCACGTGGCCCCTCTGGATAGCTACAATCATCCGTGCGTAGTGAACTAATGTGTGCAGCGAAATCCACCTCAGGAAATATATGAGGTTATGCGTCGGGCTTGGAACCCACCATTTAAAAAAATTCTTTCAATGCAAACGAAGAGGCAGCCTCGGATAAGGAAACGATCTACTGATGACGACAAACGCAAACGTATTAAGGAACACGAGTTAAAAATATGCACCTGGAATGTCCGAACTCTTTACAGAGAAGGTGCATCTATACATGTCCTCAAGGAATATAAGGCTGACATTGCCGCTTTGAAGTTTGAAGTCGGATTTGCGGTAAGCCGAAAGCTGAGAAATTTGGTCTCAACGTTTACACCAATAAACGAAAGGCTCGCAAAAATCCGGATTAAGGCAAAATTTTTCTTCATCACTCTAATATGTGCGCATGTCCCGACGGAAGATAAAGATGACGACACCAAGAAAATTTTCTATGAACAGCTTGAACAAGCATATGAACGCTGTCCCCATCATGACATCAAAACCGTTGTTGGAAACTTCAACGCAAAGGTGGGTAAAGAAGGTATCTTTGGTGCTACTGTCGGAAAGTTCAGCCTTCACACGAAAACTTCTGATAATGGAAGAAGGCTGATTGATTTCGTCGTGGCTAGAAACATGGTGGTTAGTAGTACCAGATTCCAGCATCTCAACATACATAAGGCAACATGGCTGTCACCTGATCAAAACACAAGATCTCAAATTGATCACGTTGTGATAGACGGAAGGAATGCTTCCAGTGTCTTGGATGTACGTACTATCCGAGGACCCAACATCGATTCGGATCATTACCTTGTTGCAGCCAAGATCCGCACACGTTTATGTGCGATGAAAAAGGTACGTGAACAAGCACAGCGAAAGCTAGACGTCGAAAAGCTGCAATCACAACAGACAGCTAATGACTTGGCTACTCGACTCTCCCAATATCTGGAAAATTCATCTGAAGAAGCCGATATATGCGCGCAATGGAACCACATCTCCAAATCTATGCGTACCGCTGCAGAAGAGGTGATCGGCTATCAACGTATACAAAGAAACAGCTGGTACAACCAAGAGTGTCGCAATGCTACCGCAGAAAAAGACGCAGCATATCAAGCCACCCTGCGGTCAGTTGCGACGCGCGCAGTTAAAGAGCGATATCGGCAAAAGAGAAGGGAAGAGAAACGTCTTTTCAGGCGAAAAAAGAAGGAAACAGAAAAACGTGAGTACGAAGAGCTTGAGAAGCTGGGCGACAGGAATATGGCTCGAAAATTCTAACAAAAAATTAAAAGCCTGACAAATGGTTATAAACCCGGAGCTAATTCCTACAAAGATGAAAACGTGTAAGGACGGAAATTTTGACACCAAATTTCCGCCTACATAAAAACTAAGCACTATTGCACACGCGGTTGTCAAAACAAGATCAGAAGCACAGCGGCTACACGGCCAAGAATAAAAGCACAGCGGTTTACGCGGTAACATCAGAAACACAGCGGTTTACATTGCAAAACACAGCAGGTAAACGAACGGAAGAATTTAAAATACGCTAGACGAAAGCTTCGGCGTAGGAGTATTTAAGACAGCGAAATTATGAAGCAGACGCAAATCTATGAACATTCGTCAAGGTGGTATTACGCCGGAAAAAAAATTATAATAATAAATTATATGTCTATGAAACATATATCAGAAATATATAAGTACTGCGTTGGTGTTACGACAAAGGCCATAAATTATATGTCTATGAAACATATGTATATATATATCTTCTTTTAATAATACATATCGAGTTGTACTATATCTTTCTTCTTCTAGGATTGATTTGTAATCAGTTTCTTTTCCAATTGTAAATTGTAAAATTAAAGTAACTTACAGAGGAGTAAAAGGAGTCGGTCTTAGGCAACAGAGGAGGAAAATTCGGAAAACCACTGCAAGTGAAGATCTCATCGACAAGTACGATAGGAAATACAACAGGAGCCTGAGCTAAAGAAGATGCACATTTCTTGTTCTTATTTTTATTGAATGAAATCACATTTTAATTGAAATAACTTTATCATATGTTGGAATAATTATTGGAATATTGTCTTCCAAAGTAAATAAGCTATACAATTCAATCTAGTAAACGAACGTTTCCTTTTCTTTCTTTTTTTTTTTAAAACACCTACGTCCCGCGAATATAAATTCATTGTAATGACTCTGGACGACGGCTGAGGATACCCCAGCAAAAACTAAATATTTTTGAACGTCACCAAAAAGTGTCGTTACATTGGCGCCCGAGCAGGGACAGAGTTTTAGAAGAAAAAAAAGAACGCACTAGGAACATAAAGAACAGTGTACAAGCGTTTCAGGAAAAATCATTAGACTACACACAAAGTCGCTTAAATCATTAAACTAGTAACATGGTCAAGACGGCATGGATTTCTATAGCGCGCAAAGAGGATCTGATTTTAATTCTAGAAGAAATCAAGGTCAGTACATCAGGAACCGTTGAGGAACTACGGAAGCGGGTACGTGATCATCTAACAACGGAAGAAAACCCGACAAAATTACTAGACATAATTGTGAAAATGGAAGCCAAATATGATCGTAGTCTCTCACCCAAACTTCCAGGTTTCGAAACAGAAGCACCGAAAATACACATCTCGATGAATGACAAGTTTGAGGACATAGCGAGAATCGCGAATCAAGTTCGCAAATGGGCTGTGCATTTCAATGGCGAAACGAACCCACTACCATTTCTGGAGAAACTGGAAGCACTCGCCGACAACTATAACATTTCCAAGGACATCCTGCGCAGGATGATGCTAAAAATACTCGAAGGAAGAGCCTTAATGTGGTTCCGAAATAACAATCGGAAATGGACGCACTGGTCAAGTTTTACCCAGGATGTTCGAGAATTTTTCTTGCCCTCTAACTATTTAGAACAACTAGAAGATACGATTCGGAACAGAAAAACACCATCTCTGTTAACAACAATTGGAAAATAGGTTCAAATCGGAAACAAGGTAAGACACCTGAATTTATAAACACTGCTGCTACAGTCACAAAAACTATTTTATCACCCAATTTCTCAAACTGCCCCAATATATCAAATAATAAACAGATTGGCATTGATCGCTATTTTTCAACAATAAATAAACGCAAGCCATCCTCCTCTCCTGCAAATGAGAATTCACTTAAAATCATCAGAAGCCAAAGCTCACAAAATAGGTTTGCTATACTCACTGACAAGGAAGAAAAGGAACCCATTGGAAACAAAATTAAACAGTACAAGCCGCCACCAATTTTCCAAAGAGAAAAAAGTTCAAATGAATTAGTTAAGGCTTTAACTACCATATTAGGAAAAGACAGTTTTTACGTTGCTCCTTCAAGGAAAGGGAATATTATTGAGACTAAAATACAGGTAAATACAGGAGGGGGATGGGATTGAACATACAAGGTAAAGTGTCTGATTGCATTTAACATGGTAAATGCCAGCGCGATCCTTGTCACTGTTCTCTCCAAGTTGACACACAGCCTCCACGTGGCCCCTCTGGATAGCTACAATCATCCGTGCGTAGTGAACTAATGTGTGCAGCGAAATCCACCTCAGGAAATATATGAGGTTATGCGTCGGGCTTGGAACCCACCATTTAAAAAAATTCTTTCAATGCAAACGAAGAGGCAGCCTCGGATAAGGAAACGATCTACTGATGACGACAAACGCAAACGTATTAAGGAACACGAGTTAAAAATATGCACCTGGAATGTCCGAACTCTTTACAGAGAAGGTGCATCTATACATGTCCTCAAGGAATATAAGGCTGACATTGCCGCTTTGAAGTTTGAAGTCGGATTTGCGGTAAGCCGAAAGCTGAGAAATTTGGTCTCAACGTTTACACCAATAAACGAAAGGCTCGCAAAAATCCGGATTAAGGCAAAATTTTTCTTCATCACTCTAATATGTGCGCATGTCCCGACGGAAGATAAAGATGACGACACCAAGAAAATTTTCTATGAACAGCTTGAACAAGCATATGAACGCTGTCCCCATCATGACATCAAAACCGTTGTTGGAAACTTCAACGCAAAGGTGGCTAAAGAAGGTATCTTTGGTGCTACTGTCGGAAACTTCAGCCTTCACACGAAAACTTCTGATAATGGAAGAAGGCTGATTGATTTCGTCGTGGCTAGAAACATGGTGGTTAGTAGTACCAGATTCCAGCATCTCAACATACATAAGGCAACATGGCTGTCACCTGATCAAAACACAAGATCTCAAATTGATCACGTTGTGATAGACGGAAGGCATGCTTCCAGTGTCTTGGATGTACGTACTATCCGAGGACCCAACATCGATTCGGATCATTACCTTGTTGCAGCCAAGATCCGCACACGTTTATGTGCGATGAAAAAGGTACGTGAACAAGCACAGCGAAAGCTAGACGTCGAAAAGCTGCAATCACAACAGACAGCTAATGACTTGGCTACTCGACTCTCCCAATATCTGGAAAATTCATCTGAAGAAGCCGATATATGCGCGCAATGGAACCACATCTCCAAATCTATGCGTACCGCTGCAGAAGAGGTGATCGGCTATCAACGTATACAAAGAAACAGCTGGTACAACCAAGAGTGTCGCAATGCTACCGCAGAAAAAGACGCAGCATATCAAGCCACCCTGCGGTCAGTTGCGACGCGCGCAGTTAAAGAGCGATATCGGCAAAAGAGAAGGGAAGAGAAACGTCTTTTCAGGCGAAAAAAGAAGGAAACAGAAAAACGTGAGTACGAAGAGCTTGAGAAGCTGGGCGACAGGAATATGGCTCGAAAATTCTAACAAAAAATTAAAAGCCTGACAAATGGTTATAAACCCGGAGCTAATTCCTACAAAGATGAAAACGTGTAAGGACGGAAATTTTGACACCAAATTTCCGCCTATATAAAAACTAAGCACTATTGCACACGCGGTTGTCAAAACAAGATCAGAAGCACAGCGGCTACACGGTCAAGAATAAAAGCACAGCGGTTTACGCGGTAACATCAGAAACACAGCGGTTTACATTGCAAAACACAGCAGGTAAACGAACGGAAGAATTTAAAATACGCTAGACGAAAGCTTCGGCGTAGGAATATTTAAGACAGCGAAATTATGAAGCAGACGCGAGTCTATGAACATTCGTCAAGGTGGTATTACGCCGGAAAAAAAATTATAATAATAAATTATATGTCTATGAAACATATATCAGAAATATATAAGTACTGCGTTGGTGTTACGACAAAGGCCATAAATTATATGTCTATGAAACATATGTATATATATATCTTCTTTTAATAATACATATCGAGTTGTACTATATCTTTCTTCTTCTAGGATTGATTTGTAATCAGTTTCTTTTCCAATTGTAAATTGTAAAATTAAAGTAACTTACAGAGGAGTAAAAGGAGTCGGTCTTAGGCAACAGAGGAGGAAAATTCGGAAAACCACTGCAAGTGAAGATCTCATCGACAAGTACGATAGGAAATACAACAGGAGCCTGAGCTAAAGAAGATGCACATTTCTTGTTCTTATTTTTATTGAATGAAATCACATTTTAATTGAAATAACTTTATCATATGTTGGAATAATTATTGGAATATTGTCTTCCAAAGTAAATAAGCTATACAATTCAATCTAGTAAACGAACGTTTCCTTTTCTTTCTTTTTTTTTTTAAAACACCTACGTCCCGCGAATATAAATTCATTGTAATGACTCTGGACGACGGCTGAGGATACCCCAGCAAAAACTAAATATTTTTGAACGTCACCAAAAAGTGTCGTTACATTGGCGCCCGAGCAGGGACAGAGTTTTAGAAGAAAAAAAAGAACGCACTAGGAACATAAAGAACAGTGTACAAGCGTTTCAGGAAAAATCATTAGACTACACACAAAGTCGCTTAAATCATTAAACTAGTAACATGGTCAAGACGGCATGGATTTCTATAGCGCGCAAAGAGGATCTGATTTTAATTCTAGAAGAAATCAAGGTCAGTACATCAGGAACCGTTGAGGAACTACGGAAGCGGGTACGTGATCATCTAACAACGGAAGAAAACCCGACAAAATTACTAGACATAATTGTGAAAATGGAAGCCAAATATGATCGTAGTCTCTCACCCAAACTTCCAGGTTTCGAAACAGAAGCACCGAAAATACACATCTCGATGAATGACAAGTTTGAGGACATAGCGAGAATCGCGAATCAAGTTCGCAAATGGGCTGTGCATTTCAATGGCGAAACGAACCCACTACCATTTCTGGAGAAACTGGAAGCACTCGCCGACAACTATAACATTTCCAAGGACATCCTGCGCAGGATGATGCTAAAAATACTCGAAGGAAGAGCCTTAATGTGGTTCCGAAATAACAATCGGAAATGGACGCACTGGTCAAGTTTTACCCAGGATGTTCGAGAATTTTTCTTGCCCTCTAACTATTTAGAACAACTAGAAGATACGATTCGGAACAGATATCAAAAGAAGAATGAGTCATTTCAAAACTATGTCTTAGCACTACAGGATTTGATGCGGCAAGCCGAATTTACAAAATGCAACAATTAAGCCGAATCTATCGAAACAGTAGGCCGGAATACCAACTAAACATCAAACCACGTAAATTTAGCTCCTTGGAAGATTTGATCAAGTTAGCAGGGGAATTCGAGCGACTTATTCAACTAAGCAAAACCGAGTGACAACACACTCAAGAATGGTCACCGCCAGTTTCTGTTCACAGAGTACAAACCGAAAGGGTGAACGTAGGAAGTGCGTGCCGCAGATGTGGGGAAGCGAATCATTTTGCGCGAGGTTGCACAAAACCTAAAGTACTTTTTTGTTGGATTTGTGGCATTCTGGGCCGTCGAACGATCGAATGCTGTAGGAAAAACCCAACTTATGGAAACCGTCAGAACCCATCGGAAAACTCCTTGGGGGTTGTCACGCCAGGCGGGACGACAACCACCCGATCATCTTACCCGTCAAATTAGAATCCACTCACCCAAAACTGATGCAAGAAAGAATAGTCCATAATCAAAGCGTGGAATCGAATAATCATATCCAGCAGACAAGTAACCAACAACCAATTCCACCAATCGCAAAGCAAGCAACAACAGTTAGTAGTTCAGTAACAAATACACTACCCACGCTAAGCATGCAACATCGAAGTGACTCAGAACCACACTCAGTACCACTACAGGGAAAACCACAAAAGCAAGCGTTGCTTAATACGTCGTAACTCCACCGAAAAATTCAACGACTCATAGGGAAAGTCCAGAAGTATGTTATCACCAAGCCTATGCACAACAGTCGCCAGCCAACCGCAATCAAAACACACAACCACGAGAACAAAAACATCAAATCGAAGAGCATGATTTATCATCACGCCCAGCACTGCTACAATGTTTAACGATAGTACCAGAGTCATCATATGTCAATCATTCGCAAAGTAATTTCAAATCATCGTCGCAAACGCCAGAGTGTAATTCGCAAAGCAACTTCAAACCATCGTTACAACCGAAGAAACTTAAGCCGCAGTCACCACCTTCTGTTGATCAGCAACAGGCACAACGAGAAGCACCACCAAGAAATGATAGCCAGTCTGGTTCACCATCATCTTCGTCATCAGCTATATCGCCACAGAGAAAACCTGCTACAGTACTGCCATTATCAAACAGTCGTCATGTACAACCGACAAATCCATTAGATCCATTAGTTATCAATGCTTCAGATAGTAAACTTAATACAGAACTACCAAGCCAAGAAACTCAGGTCAAAGTTAAAGTCAAGCGCGACAGACAACAAGAACCATGGTCGCCGCAAGAGGAATTGAAAATCGTTCAACCAAGCAAAAAAGGAAACAAACCAGAAACACTAGTAAGGCGTCTAGGCACCTTTAAAAGAAAGGATGACCATCACCATGTCAAAAACCAAGACGAATTCTTGAAAATATTCAAGAGTCCTAAGAAAAGAAAGAGAAATCGTGCCTCATCATAAGAACGAACACTGGGTTAGTGTTACGTTAAAATCATATCATCAGTTGTATTTTTTTTTATCGCCCCGAAGAAGAAGGGAAATGTAAGGACGAACATTTTGACACCAAATTTCCGCCTATATAAAAACTAAGCACTATTGCACACGCGGTTGTCAAAACAAGATCAGAAGCACAGCGGCTACACGGCCAAGAATAAAAGCACAGCGGTTTACGCGGTAACATCAGAAACACAGCGGTTTACACTGCAAAACACAGCAGGTAAACGAACGGAAGAATTTAAAATACGCTAGACGAAAGCTCCGGCGTAAGAGTATTTAAGACAGCGAAATTATGAAGCAGACGCGAGTCTATGAACATTCGTCAAGGTAGTATTACGCCGGAAAAAAAATTATAATAATAAATTATATGTCTATGAAACATATATCAGAAATATATAAGTCCTGCGTTGGTGTTACGACAACGGCCATAATTGTATGTCTATGAAACATATATCAGAAATATATAAGTCCTGCGTTGGTGTTACGACAACGGCCATAATTATATGTCTATGAAACATATATCAGAAATATAGTAAGTCCTGCGTTGGTGTTACGACAAAGGCCATAAATTATATGTCTATGAAACATATGTATATATATATCTTCTTTTAATAATACATAATCTGGTGATACATGTCCAAAGCATGCTTAATATTTGGAGGGATCACTTCTCGAAACTACTAAATGGCGGTAGCAGCAATGTGACTGAAAGCGAAGATGATCCCGAATTTTCAATCGTTGACGATTAAAGAATCGTTCCGTCTCCCGATCATAATGAAGTTAAAACAGCTATAACGCGGGTCAAAAACAACAAAGCTGCAGGAGCCGATGGTTTACCGGCTGAGCTGTTTAAAGCTGGTGGCGAAGAGCTATCAAAATGCATGCTACAGCTAATTCGCAGCATATGGTCGGATGAATGCATGCCCAACGATTGGAATTTAGGTGTGCTTTACCCAATCCACAAAAATGGTGATCCTACAAACTACGCCAACTACCGCGGGATCAGTCTTTTAAATATCGCATATAAGGTTCTGTCAAACGTACTATGTGAAAGATTGAAGCCAATCGTCAACCAACTGATTGGACCTTATCAGTGTGGCTTCAGATCTGGCAAATCCACTCTAGACCAGATATTCACAGTGCGTCAAGTCCTGGAAAAGACTCAAGAAAAACAAATCGACACACACCACCTATTTGTCGACTTCAAAGCTGCTTTTGACACTACGACTAGAAGCACACTCTATGCCGCTATGTCTGAATTTGGTATCCCAGCAAAACTTATACGGCTATGTAAAATGACGTTGAGCAACACCACCAGCTCCGTTAGAATTGGAAAGACCCTCTCCGAGCCGTTTGATACCAAACGAGGTTTCAGACAGGGTGACTACTTGTCGTGTGATTACTTTAACCTAATGTTGGAAACGATAATTCGAGCAGCAGATTTAAACCGTACTGGCACAATATTCTACAAAAGTGTAATGCTGCTTGCTTATGCCGACGATATTGATATCATTGGTCTGAACACCCGCGTCGTCAGTGTGGCATTTTCCAACTTAAAAAAACAAGCAAAGCAGAGAGATTCAACGAAGAATTACTCTTGCCAACAAATGTTACTTCGGGCTAAGTAAACAATTGAGAAATAAAGCCCTCTCTCGACAAACAAAAATCACGCTCTACAAATCCCTTATCATGCCTGTCCTGCTGTATGGTGCAGAAGCTTGGACAATTACCAACAGTGATGAGAAGACGTTAGGAGCATTCGAGAGAAAAATTCTTCGGAAGATCTATGGGCCATTACGCGTTGGCGACGAGTATCGAATTAGATGGAACGATGAGCTGTATGAGCTATACCGCGACATTGACATAGTTAAGCGCATAAAAATTCAGCGGCAACGCTGGCTTGGTCATGTCGTGCGAATGGAAGAAAGTGCTCCGGCTAGAAAGGTATTTGATTCGGTACCCGCAGGTGGAAAACGCGGTAGAGGACATCCGCATCTTCGGTGGAAGGACCAGGTGTCCAACGATTTGGGGCGCTCGGTACTACCAACTGGCGTCAGAAAGTAACTAATCGGGCTGACTGGCGAAGGCTACTCGACGCGGCCAAGGACGACACACGTCTGTAATGGCCAACTAACTGAATAAAGGTCTGTCAGTGGTCATCAAAGGTATTGAGCCAGGTCTAGATATAGGGGAAATTCAAACAGCTCATAAATAGAGAACGTATTCCACAACCCCTTTATAAAGTTGAGTTGAATTATGATGTAAGCAAGCTTAAAAAACGTGAAGTTCATCCGATATATTCTCTACAATATCCACTTCACAGGAAAATTAGCATCGAGCAGCCGAATAAGCGAAGAGAACCAGTACAATGCCTAAATTGTAACGAGTATGGTCACACCAAGACCTATTGCAAACTCAACAGTGTATGTGTTATATGTTCAGAATTGCACTCTACGGAAAGTTGTCTAAAAAGCGAACAAGATGAAGAAGCCAAGATTTGGTCGAACTGCAAAGGCAATCACACAGCCAACTATCGCGGCTGCCCTGTTTTTTTTGCTCTAAAAAATAAAATGGCCGTAGCCAAACATAAACAAATCCCTAATATTAACCTCTCACCCGAGCAATTTCCTCATTTAAATAAAAATATTTACACGGCCCCAAATGAGTTTTCTCAAACATTGTATGCTAATACTCTGAGGGAATTTCGAGATCAGATAAATAAAAACACTGACACACAATCAGCGCCAATGCAGCCTACGTTACTTCTTTTATACAAAGGATGGATAAGTTTATGGAATGGTTGCAAAGTATGATGCAGTCCATGATGCAAAGTATGGTCCAGAATCAAGCGCTTATCTCCAGACTACTGAAAGCAGAATGAATGCATTTAAAATCTGCCACTATTCTAGAAGTCAGTTGTCATCTATATCTAAACAATATCGATGTTATGCTAATTTCAGAGACACACTTAACGCGTAAAAACTGCATACGTATACAAGGCTATTCTTTTTATGACACCAAACATCCCGATGGCAAGGCTCACGGTGGTACTGGTATATTTATCAGAAGTACTATGAGACATTACGAACTAGAGCAAACATCTTCAAGCCACTACTCTTTGCATATTTATCGCCCAAATGAAGCTAGAGTTATCTGCTGTATATTGCCCTCCTAGATTTTCGTTAACAACTGACCATTTTACAAAATACTTTGATTCCTTAGGACCGAAATTCCTAGCAGCTGGAGATTTTAATGCTAAGCACACCTTCTGGGGCTCCAGATTAATATCGCCACGAGGAAGACAACTTTATGCAGCTCTTAATAAGGGACTCGAAGTCATATCATCTGGAAATCCCACTTATTGGCCGACCGATACCAGCAAAACTCTTAATTTGATCGATTTTGGTTTAAATAAGGATTATATCTCTGCTGACCCGTCGTATGATTTTTCTTCAGACCATTCTCCGACGATCTTAATACTGACAAATATTTCCGAAGGCCAACACTATAATATTAAATCATTTGTCAACTGGCGTAACTTTGGTACAGAAGTTGAAGGAAGTCTTCCAGAAATTGCTGCACCCCGTCATACCGATGAAATTGAGCACGTTGTCGACATATTTAACAAAATTCTAATTGACGCGGCCGCTGATTCTACTATTGTCCAACAGAACCATGCAAAAAGAACAATTTTTCCATCGACCTTGAATGGGCTTATCTCTGCTAAATGTAATGCGAGACGAGATTGGCAAAGATACCGTTCTCTCAGATCTAAACTCAGCCTCTTTGTAGCGACTAAAGCCCTGAAAAAAACCCTTCATTAGGAAAGAAACAATTCAATACAAAAATATTTAGAAAGCCTTGGCTCTCAAAAAGAGCATAATTATTCCCTATGGAAAGCTGCAAAGAAATGTAAAGTCCCAATTAAAAGAGAACCTCCTATACGCAAACAAGATGGTTCTTGGGCTCATAGCGATGAAGAAAAAGGAACTACTTTGGCATTACACTTACAGAATGTTTTTCAGACAAATCCCCAAATCAATGACTTCCAGCCTAACATATCTAGCTTAACTGACATACAAAACCCTCCAATTATAGAGCTTTCGGAATTGAAAGAAGTTATAAATAACATTAACCCAAAAAAAGCACCTGAACAAGACCAAATAAATGGGAAAATGATTAAAAACTTGTGATCGAACTCAGCGATCGTCTTCATTCTCACCATTTTTAACAGCAAACTGTCTCTTGGGTACTTTCCGACGCATTGGAAAACTTCGCTGATAAAAATGATCCCTAGGGCTGGAAAAGATCCCTCAGTTGCTACATCATATCGACCAATAAGTCTATTGCCACAAATATCAAACATTTTCGAAAAACTCCTAATTAAAAAAATACTGATTTCCTCGCCGATAGAAAACATAATTCCGGACCATCAATTTGGTTTTCGCAAAGAGCATGGAACAATTGAACAGGTCCTTAGAATAGCTAACGAAATACACTTAGCTTTACATTCAAAACAGTATTGTACGGCAGTTTTTCTTGTTGTAGCGCAGGCATTTAATAAAGTGTGGCTTGATGGAGTTTTATTTAAAATAACGCTCTCGCTTCCAAAAAATTTTCGTAAACTTCTAAAATCTTACGTGACTCATCGAAAATACAGGGTCAGACTCAAATCTTTTACTTCGCAAGAGTACCGCTTCTATACTTAATCTATACAGCTGATATTCCACAATACCCAAACAATTTGCTGACGACGTTCGCCAACGACACTGCCATAGTTAGTTTCGCCCGTGACCGCACTATAACGTCACAAAATTTATCCACGCATCTTGGTTTGATTGAAGAGTGGCTTTCAGAATGGAGAATCAAGGTGAATGAAACCAAATGTGTTCAAGTAACTTTTACTCTCAGGAGAGAAACATGTCCAATCACATTCTGTAAAATATCTGGGAATTCATTTAGATAGAAGGCTCACGTGGACTAGTCATATTGAATCCAAAAGATGTCAATTGAATCTTAAATACAGAGAATTGTACTGGCTTCTAAATTGCAACTCTAAACTCAGTCTCGATAACAAATTGTTAATTTATAAATCAATATTAAAGCCGACAAGCTACGTGCGCCCCGTGGTACGTCAAAAACAAGAACCTACACAAAGATCTAAATTTACCAACTGTTGAAGAAGTAATACATACCTAAATTTCGAGAGAGACTCAAGTCGCACCCAAATCCTCATGTTCGACACTTATCTTCTGCAACTGCACCAAATCGTCTTAAAGGAAAATCTTTGATAAATATGAATTCTCTAGCTCAATAGCATACATTTTAATTTGTTGAGATTTGCAAAATTATTGTCAATTTCCATTTTAGAAAGTAAATAATAATATAGAATAATATATATATATAATATAATATAATAATATAGAAGTTTTATATAGTAAATATAATATAATTTAGAACATAAATAATCAGGTTTACAAAAAAAAAAAAATGCGCCTTGGTACATGACCTAGCAATCAAACCCGTCGAGGACGTCATAAAAACGTATGCTGCTGCTCACACAACGAAAATTACACAACATAAGAATGCAGAAGTTTTACAATTACTTAACGCAACTGACTCAGCACGGAGATTAAAACGTATAAAACCCTCTGACCTCACTAAGTAATAAAACCTTAGCGTAAATATTTATAATTTATTAAACTAAAAATGCTTGTTAGTCTTAAGTATATTTACTAGTTAATAAAAAGAAAGAAAAAAACTCTATTAGCAGTTAAGTTCCTGGCATAGAGATCTGCGATAAGACATATCGCATGAATATGGAATTTCGCTTCGGTAGAAAATTCGAACTCCTCATTCTCGATCGGTTAGATCGTTGTCTCTGATTGATAAATAGTTTTAAATAGTTGTCGCTAATGGCGCGACATTCCAGGAAACTGGCTAAAGAGCTAGTTCATCCCTACAGCTATGGTAAGATATCCTTCTTCAGCAGAAAAGAGTTGAGGTTGCTGGTGTGATATTTAACGGGTTACCATGGACTGCAATATCACTTTAAAAAAGTGGGTCTGTTCGAAAAGATAGATTGTTGACTCGGCTTAGAAGCAGACGAGACTTTCAGTCACATTCTCTGTGACTTCCCAGCCTTGATCTCGACAATAACGAAATCAATGGGTCGATAACACTTCTCTCCTTCTGATATTAGGAGGTCCTCTACGGCCGACATTCTGGATTTAATTCGGAAGAAGAAATGTCATCTGTTCGGTTAGGGTCTGTTGCAGCACAAAACATCAATCATGGTCGCAGTGCTCCGCTCCGTTGGGAGCTATTACCCCGTGTATTCCTATTCCCAGTGTGGTTAATGAAGAAATATAGAATTCTATCACACTCAGAAACCTTGAAGAAATGTAAATTTTTTTTGTCTTGCACTTTTCAATACTGTGAAGCGATGAAATGAACCAAATCTTTGCCGTCTTTTATACTAGAGAAATGCAATGTGTTCAATTGATTGATTTGTGTAATTAACGGGAGTTTGTTTATTATCATAAACTAGTAATTTTGTTATTATTATTTTTATTGATTAAAAGTTTATAATATTTGTTGTTTATTAATTGAATTAGTATTTTAATTCCAATTTCCATATTGAAAAAAAATTTTACATTACACCACAAATGGACATTGTCTCCCCTGTGATTTGTTGATTATCATTGCGAATACTAAACAAATTAGAAATTGAAGTCGTTCAAATTTGATTTGACGGAAACTACAATCTACAATACCATTGGGATACGTGGCAACAGAAATTTTTCTCCTTCAAACTTTCCACTCAAAATGGCTGCTTTAATAATATTTTTGGAGATCTGTTTGATGAGAGGTGAAGATCTCTTGACGTTTGACGTGTACCGTCCCACAATTTACATAAATTAAAGTTATGATGCAAAATTATCGGCGAACTAATCACCAATCGTAGATTGTGTGATGGCATGCCTACAAAACTAACAACAAAACAAACATACCATATCGTGAAGCTGTTGGATCCCTTATGTACTTAATGATTTGTACCAGACTAAACGTCGATTACATTGTTGAAGGTTTAAACAAATATCTTGAAAAACCCTTAGAAACACATTGGAAAGGAGTGAAGAGGATTCTGAAATATTTGAAAGGTACAGTTGATGATGTCATTCATATTAAAATGCATTCAGAGCACATACAGTTATCAATGTACTCTGATGCTGATTGGGGCTGCAATAAGGATACTAGGTGCAGTATTTCTTCTTCGGCTGCGTTCTTAATTGGTGGAGCAATTGCTTGGAGCTCACGCAACTAAACAATTACTGATACATCAACTACAAAAGCAGAATTTGTGGCACTTTGTGCAGCTATTAAGGCAGCAAATTGGCTTAGGCAGCTTTTGTGTGATTGTGGATATGAACAGCGTTCACGAACAATTGTTTTTTCAGCAATCAACGTGCGATTACACTGGTCAAAAATCCTTAGTCTTCGAAATGAACGAATCATATTGACATTCAATATCAACACTTGTGATATGCAGGATCATGCTACTATTGATGTGCAGTACAAGAAGACGAATGAACAGTTAGCAGATGTATTTACAAAACCTTTCTAAAACCTTTCTCGCATTTCTAAAAGCGAGAGGGAGTGTTGAAAATATTTGCTTTTAATATTGTGGCAACACTTATTATTGTACATTTACTTATTTTGCTTTTTCAACTTTTTCTATTGTTTGTCTTTCTCTTGCGTTTTTAAACCTCATGGAGTAAACACGTTTTTCTTTTTCCTAAAATCTAAATTAGAGTAATAAAATACTAATATTAAATGAATGCACGTTTTTTTATTTCATAAATCTGAATTACAATAATAAAACTCAACAGAAATATTTTTTTTTAACATCATCCTAATTTGTATTCACGCAGCGACAGAAGATAAGGACAAAACGTCCGAAACGTTCTTTGGGATATTAACGCAAAGGTCGAAAGAAAATAAATCTTAAATGCAACCGTTGAAAAATTCAGCTTTCAATTAACCTCCAACAATGGTCAGAGTAGTTCAATTTGCTGCGGTAGGAAATTTGATAGTATGTAGTACAAGATTCCCATACCACGATAGTCATAAGACAACGTGGCTATCTTCCGGTCAATCAACACAAAGTCAGGTTGATCACTTTGTGATTAATGCAAACCACGTTCGTTCAATTCGTTCAGTGGTTTAAATATCAGCACAGCCCACTACCTTGTCGCAGCCAAGATACAGATGCGGCTTAGTACCGACAACAACGTGGTCAGCGTGTTGACGATCAAGCTTATCGCGATCGAGCTGGGAATGATGCTATAAGATACAACTGGCAGATAGGATGCTAGAAGGCAAATAATTCAGATCTGGTGCCGCAAATGTTCGATTTCGGGAAGGTTAACATTCACACTCAACCCTGATGTAGAAAGACGGATTAAGGGAGGATACGGTGAAGTTAGCTTCCGCCTGACTCAAGCTCTGTCCGGTCACTGGTACAGGTTTCACCTAGTACAGGATCCCTGATATCTGCTTGGCTAGAATTAGAAGAGAACGTAAAACATGTGTTGTTTGCTTGTCCAAGATTTGGACACTTGAGAGCGGAATGAGTAGTGAAGTTAGGCGAACCAGTATCGACCGGTATTTATAATAACAAATGTTCTAAATTGTTGATAACTTATGTACAATTAGGAATAAACTGTAAAAACTATTTTATTTTTTTGAATTGAAATATTGCTATTTTTGTTATAATTTTTGATTTCATCGGATCAAAATTCTTTGGGTTACCTGAGAATTGTTGTAGAAAAATTGGTTTTGTTTTTTTTTATATAAATTTATTTTATTTGATTAAATAAATTTTTATAAGAGTAACTAGCTAACAATAATAATAAGCTAACAAACAATTTTAATCCACAATTATAAAGAATTTAATCAAAAATCACGCAAGTTCATTTATCACGCATTTCGGACAGGTTGTGACCAAAGATAGCAAGGTTTCAGATGCCTAAGGCGACGTGTTGACTCTATTGACGCCAGTTCGTTACCTTCATCATTCGGATGAGAGTACAGTCGCTGCAGGTGCATTCTTGCATTTCGACGTATTTCTTCCACCACCGTAATTATCCCTAGATCACGATGCAGATCAGAGTTCCTTACGTACCATGGTGCATTTGCCACACCCCTTAATATAACGTTTTGGAATTTTTGTATGGTTTCAACATGTGTGCTGTTAGCGCATCCCCAGAGCTGAATACCATATGTCCAAATTGGTTTTAATATTTGTTTGTAAATTAATAGCTTGTTATGAAGTGACAGTTTCGACTTCTTTCCAATAAGCCATTTGATTGATCTGTATTTTATATTCAGTTCATTTCTCTTTTTTTTTACATGTTCATTCCATCTCAGCTTTGCATCCAATGTCATACCGAGGTACTTAGCCGTATTAGAATGTGGAATTTGTATTCCATCAATGTAGAGGGGTATAAATCTGATATTTCGGTTTGTAAAGTTGACGTGAACTGATTTATAGTGGTTAAGTTTTATTTTCCACTTTTCAGCCCAAGCGATAATGTCATTGACAGAAGACTGCAGACGCCTGGCTGCTGTTAGTTCATCATCTCCAATCGCTAGAACAGCTGTATCGTCAGCGAACGTCGCTGAGATCGTTGACAAATCATGTGTGTATATTAAATATAACAAAGGACCAAGTACACTGCCTTGGGGTACCCCAGCGTTGATTTTTTGGAGTTTACTGTAATCGTTTTCATGCTTAACACGGAAGTAACGATTGGACAAATAAGAAGAAATCATATCAAAATACTCCAACGGAAAAATGTCTCTTATTTTTGTTAGTAGACCTGTATGTCAAACTTTGTCGAAAGCCTGCTATACGTCTAAAAATACGGCTGAACATACTTTCTTTTCCTCAAGAGCAGTTTCGATTACGTTTGTGATTCTGTGGACTGTGTGCATTTCAATAAGCTGTTTGTACTGCTCTGTTTTAATTTTGTGCCTTGGCGGGCTGTAGACAGAAGTAATTTGTAATTTAT
Source organism: Teleopsis dalmanni (assembly GCF_002237135.1). NCBI lineage: Eukaryota > Metazoa > Arthropoda > Insecta > Diptera > Diopsidae > Teleopsis > Teleopsis dalmanni. The sequence goes on along the minus strand of NC_051846.1, from coordinate 94,240,100 downwards.
ATTGCAGATCAAGCATAATGGTTATCGCCTGAAATTCTTCTTTTGAGATTGTTTTGGATACGAAATACTTAAAAGATTTCCGAATTAAAAATCCACTTCCTCCTCGAGCGCAATTACTGGAATGTACTACGTGATGAAACTCGTAGTTTTTAAATTTTAGGTATGAATGATGTGTGAAATGCGTTTCAGAAGTAAGGCAGACATCTATTTCTCTGGCTGCTAAAACAAGTTCAAGCTCTCTAAAATGTTTGAGTAAACCATTAGAGTTCCAAAGCATTATTTTTGGTAAACTTGACATTATTAATTAAGTTATCTTTTCTTGTTCTAACTGAGTAAGCCTCTTATCTAACAGTTTTCTTGTTGAGTTAATTTTTCTAATATTTGGTTAAGAATTTTATAATTTTCATCAGGCTGGGCGTTGGATCGCATTATTTCAGCGAACGTTGGATTGTTTTTGTTAGTAGGTTTTAAGTTTTTGCTTATTAATTCAGATGGTTTATTATTATGTTGATTTCTGGCTATCACTTTATTTCGTTGGAGATTTTCATTCTTCTCTTGAATTATTTTATTTCTTTGCTTTTGGAGCTCCTTAGCCACTACACAACCTCTGTAATTGGCTGGATGTTCTTCCCCGCAGTTGCAGCATTTAGGTTGTTGCTGATCAGGCTTTTTGCATTCTATTGTCTTATGATTACCGGCACATTTAACACATAGGGCTATTTTGCCACAATAGTTTTGAGTGTGAACATATTCTTGACATGTTTTACATTGTGATATATGTCTCGACCGCTTTATTGTTTCTATTTTAATTACACAATACAATATAGTTTTGATTTCGTGTATTTTCTTAATATCTTCGGACGCATCAAATGTGAGCATAAACATGTCAAGTGGCTCTTTTGAGAAGGGCTTCCACTTATTTACCGCATTTAGAATGTTCAATCTTTTCTGTTGCAGATCAATTACAATCTCTGACGGGTCACATGATTTTGGAAGGTGTTTAGCTATTACTTTTATCGGAGGCAGTTGTTTATTTTCATAAGAATACCAAGCAATTTTTTGCGTAGATAGTGCTTTTGTTATTGATCTGTAGTCGTTAACCTCAGATGTACTGATTTTGTACAAAGTGCTATTTAAAAGTTTAATAGAAAATTCCTCTTTACAGTTGTTTTTAGCAATGAGAAGGAGATCTGAGTACTTCATTCCTTCTGAGACCATAATTAGCGGTAGCCGTGATGATTTTTGGTCTGCTGAGGCATTCTTAGTTGCATAAACTGATGCAATATTTTTGTCCTTGAAAGGAGATATGGAATCAGGAGAGCGATCAGGTTTTCTTTTCTTGGCGGGCCTTTTCTTGAAGATCCACTTCGTTTCTATCACAAGTTCATCTTCATCAGTTTCATATACCATTTGATTGTGCACATTTTCAGACTTTTGGGTAACAGGTAATGGAGAACCAAAGCAACTCATTTTCTTTTTTAAGAATTTCTATCTCATTTCTAATTTGAAGACATAGCTGCTCCATATGGTTTATTTTTTCTATGTATTTAGCTATAGCACTACTTTCGGCTTTCTCTTTAAATTTTAATACTTTTCCTTCACCATAAAGTGGAGGTTGGTGCGGATTCATATTAGATTAAGTTCTTTACGTAATTTCTGTTAGTTGATATATATATTTTTTTTAAGAAAAAGAAAACAACTTACAACTACAACTTTACACGATGTTTTTTTTTTTATTTAATTTAAATTCAATATGTATTCTGTCACATAGTATGGTGACATTTCACAATTTTTTTAATACATACTATTTGAGACTTGATCATTTACAATTAAAGTAGTTCTCCCTGTAGAGAGCTACTCTTTTCTTTTTAATTTAAGATTTTTATAATAAAATTTGATTTTTATAACAAAATTTGATTTCTATAATAAAATTTGAAGCGGCGTTTTCCCTTTCAGTCTCGTAAATATATTTGAGGGGGACATCAAATTCGAAGCAAGGATGTTGGGATGAATTTGTATTCGTTCATGGTATTTTCTAGCTACCTTTTTTACTTCATCTCTTACCGGGATTATCCTAAGGTCTCGATGGATTTGAATGTTAGTTACATACCATGGAGCATTTACTATTTCTCGTAAAGTTTTAGATTGAAATCTTTGAAGAATTTCTATGTTGGATGTTGAGGCTGTTCCCCATAATTGAATGCCATAGGTCCATACTGGTTTTAGCACACTTTTATATAAAATAAGTTTATTCTTTAGAGAAACTAAAGATTTTTTATTCAGTAGCCAAGACATTTTTATGTATTGAATCCCAAGGGATTTCCTTTTGTTAAAAATATTTGTTTTCCATATCAGACGTCTATCTAAGTGCATGCCCAAGTATTTAGCGCTATTTGATTGCGGAATTATTATATTATTAAGTTTAATTTCCGGGCAGGTGTCTTTTCTCGTTGTGAATGTAACATGAGTAGATTTTGTTTCATTTGCTTTCATGCGCCAATACTGCAACCATTTTAATATACGATCAAGACCAACTTGTAGTTTGAAAGAGGCTACAGAGGGATCGTTTGCACTCGCCAGGATAGCTGTATCATCTGCAAATGTGCCGGTTACAATTCCTACCGTCTTCGGTAAATCGTATGTGAAAAGCAGATAAAGGGTTGGACCGAGTACACTACCTTGTGGTACTCCAGCTCTAATAACATGTAGAGAAGACATTTCATTCTCATTATTGACATAAAAGAGTCTTTTCAATAGATACGATTTTATGAACGTATAATAGTTAAGTGGCAGAAGCTTTTTACATTTGTAAAGAAGTCCTTGGTGCCATACTCGATCAAACGCTTGAGATATGTCCAAAAACGCTGCTGAGCAGTATTCTTTTCGCTCGAAAGTGGTCTGTATTTTCTCAACAATTCTATGAATTTGCTCAATGGTTGAGTGTTTTCTTCTGAATCCAAACTGGTGGTTTGGAATTATTCGTTTCGACTCAATTACCGGCATAAGACGTTTTATAAATAATATCTCAAGAACTTTTGAAAGAATGGGAAGGAGACTTACTGGACGATAGGATTTTACATCTTCAGCTGGTTTCCCTGGTTTTAGTATCATCTTTATTTCGGCAACTTTCCATTGATCTGGGATGAAACTTTTTAACAAGGATGCATTAAAAAGATGAGTAATAAATAATAAAGCAACATCTGGAAGTTTTTTAAGAATTTCAGCAGTTATGAGGTCATAACCAGGTGCCTTTTGATTTTTAAGAGATTTAATTGTAGAAATTATTTCTCGTTTTTTAAATTTCCTAATTGGTAACTCCATTTGGTGAGTTTCTTCTAAAAATTTGGAAACATTGACATCTATTTCTGAATCGCCAGTCATATCATGTGAAATAAAAACGTTTTTTAGATGGCTTGCGAAAAGTTGAGTTTTTTCAGACGGTTTTTTTGCCCAAGTATTATCTGTCTTTTTAAGTGGGGGTCGATAATCTATTGTATTATTTACTTTTTTATTTACTTTCCATAGAGAATAGTGGGTATAATAGAGGATAGAATAGAGGATAGTGGATAGAATAGAGGCTATGTAAGAACTGCTGCGTATTTTGTTCCGTCTGTCGTTTCAGCAGAGTCTTTAGATCTTTAATAATTTTGTTAAGTTTCCTCTTGTCTTCAGGAAATCTGGTACGATGCCATATTTTTCTAGCATTTCGTTTATCCTTTAGTTTTTTTGTGATCTCCCCAGTATACATTACTAGATTCTTCCTATAGACTTTTGGAGGAGGAGTAGCTTCCCATGCTGCTTCCTGAATAGATCTGGTTAGGTATTCAGTCGCTTCTATTATTTCTCCTTCGCTTTTTAGTGGCATTTTGACGTTTAGAGACGATGACAATATTGTGTCAAATATTGTCCAATTGATTTGCTTAATGTGTAATTGACATTTTTGGATCTTGTTTCTAAGGTCTTTATCTATTATGACAATCACTGGTGAATGGTCCGATGATAACTCTAAGCTGGTCTTACACTGCACATGTTCATAAAGAAAGCCTTTGGTAGCACAGAAATCAATTAGATCAGAAATTTTTGCTGTATCTGATGGCCATTATGTGGGCTGTTCAGTGGAAAAAGCTTTAAGTTTCAAGAGTCTCACTGCTTTCTATAATTCACGTCCCTTCGTTGTGGTTATTCGGGATGCCCAGAATATATTTTTCGCATTGAAGCCATCGCCAGTTATAAATTGATTCCGTAATGTTTTAAAAAATTTTATGTAGATTTCTCCCTTCACATTATGTTGGTAGGGACGATTTGAGACCTAAGAAACTTTGTACTAAATACGTTAAAGATGTTGTGGTTCCGAGTAGACGTTGTTGCTTCCTCTTTAACCAAACAATATACACCTGGTTGAGGATGTTGAGGTGATGGTGATGATGATATAGTCCTCCCAGAAAATTCGTAAAAATAATACACTTTTCTTTAGTTATACAATGACACAATTACTTTATTTATTTCCAATATATATCAGCGCTACTACGCTTCACTTTACACTTTTTACACTATTTAATACTTGGTCAAGCGCTACTGCGCTTAACCTCTTCACATTTCCATGACGCCAGTTCCAATTTTGAACTCGTCTTATATACCTAAACTTGATGCAAAAATCCAATATATGACCTAGTTACTTTATTGGGTTTTTCCCATAGTTGTATAATTTATTTTGCTAAATTCGCAAAGTTTTATTATTACAAGAATGCTCCACATATTTTTTTCAATTCTTCCGTATTTAATATTTTCAAAGTCACTTACATCATGACACCAATTACTAACCAAATACCAAAAATCAGCATTTCTTATCGTCGAACTGACGGTCTGATGCTTTGGTTCTAGTCAATAACTGCCCAGATGCAAACAACCTTGCCTATTTTTAGGAAAATATACGATCAACTAAGATCGTACACAAATAAAAATATTACACGTATTTCACAGAGAAATTGCAAAACATAAAGTTAAATGGATTAATTATTTAACTCATAACAAAGAGCACTTTCCTAATTCTTTCTTTTGGCCCATCATTATTTTCTGAATTGATTGAATGTAACCCATCAATGTATAAATAATTCTTTTCGCTTCGTATTGTTTCGCCTTTAGTGCCAAAGGGATCATCATTTCCAATGTTGTCACACAATGAAGTAGGTAATCCGGTGTCCACATCGCCAAAATCATTGAGAGAATCGAGATATGACTGCAATTCGTTGATAAGACTTGAGCTTTCTTGATCGCCTCTTCCGCATTCACTTTTATTTTCTTCAAAGATTTTGTTTCTTTTTCTTCCCGTTTCCTCTTCTTCGTCTCCTTCATTATAGTTGTTTTCACTTCTTGTGTGTTCGGAAGAACTTGTGTCTACGTCAGAAAAGGTTGTCCACAAGTGATCTCTTCCACGTTTTCGCTTCCTGTATGATTCGGAGTTGCATCGTCCAAAATCAATCGTTCTCTTAACAATGTTTTTTTCGACATGTTCCGGTGAATATGTATAACTGCAAATACTTGATGTTGTAGAATTACTATCGTCTTCTTCACAATTAAATGACATTTAACAATTCTATAAAATTTTTACAACTTTTATACTAAAATTTTACGTAAATTTTTCTTTACATTATTATTGTAAATAAATAATTAATATTAATTTAATACTTGAAATCTAAAAATCAACACTTACGATTTGAATTTGCGTTGGTAAAGATAATAACACATTTGACGACGACGACGACGACGACTGGTTTGTGATTGGCTGACGCTAGCAGCGCGTTTGATTTACTAGTCATGGCTTAGCTACATTATGGCCTACGGCCGATAGCTGCCGACGTAAATCAAACTGCGCTGCTAGCGTCAGCCAATCACAAACCAGTAGGCTATATATGGCAGATATAAGAATTGGTCCGACTGAGTCCTCGATCATAACATTTGTGGCTTGAGTTTCATCAGAGCTGTAGTGAGTACATTCATAATGTTTAAGTGTTCTTTTTATTAATATTCCTTGAGCTTTTCCGTCCGGATGCGGAGACTGATAGAAACAATAGGATGGAATTTTAAAAAAACTTTGTTTTGTGAAATGAGTTTCTGAAACTAATAATACATCTACGTTATTTTTTGATAGAAATAATCTCAGTTCATAGGAATGTTTTGACAACCCACTGGCATTCCATAAGACGAGCTTTATGGGCATACGGTTTGTTTAGAAACAAGACTTACTAAAAGATTTGTCATGGTAGTTATTTGATTAATTACTTCCCGCATTAGTTTCATCATTTCTTTCATTTCACTCACCAATGCATCGCTGTGAAGATTATTTTTATTGGAAGAAATTTGATTTATTTGGTTGGCAGCAACTTGAGCGTAAGTTTGCTGAGAGTTTTTATTTGGAGTAGTTTGATCTGGTTGAGCGCGTGCAGGTTGAGCGAAAGTTTGCTGTTTTTCGTGTTGTTCTTGATGCTGATTAGTTGAGGATACAAATTCAGCATCAGGTTTTAGAAATTTTTTTCTAAGTGGTAGGAAAGTAGACGCTTGCAGTTTTTTATATACTAAGCAGCCCTTGGTTACCTTCACAAAGAACACATTTAACATCATTTGTTCTGGATTTTCTTTCGCAGTCAGCCGATGCGTGATTACCAGCACACTTAATGCATTTGGGTTGTCTTCTACATCCTGACTTGGTGTGGCCATAGTGTTGGCATCTTGAGCATTGAGGTAGCTCACGTTTAAAATGGGGTGGCTCAAAGGTAACTCGACTGTGGAGTAAGCTTTTAATGTTGTAGCTATCTTTGTTATTTGGTTTTTGCTCTATTTGTACAACGAACATTGGAAGGGATCTTTTTGTTTGGCGATGTTTCATATTCCATATATTTGTAGTAGCATGTCCAAATTCTTATAGAGCTGTTTTTATATCCCCAATATCGACGGAGGGATGCATATTTCTTAATATGACCTTAAAGCTCCTTTCATTTTTAGGTTTGTATGTTCCGTGTTCTTACTTTCTAGCAGTTTAACGATTTTTGTATAAATTTCCGGTGCACCTGGCTGTATACGAACCCGAGTAGATGAAATCACTCTCATTTCATATTTATTATTTGCAATTTCGTTAAGCAGATTTAAAAGTGGGCGAACGTCCTCAACTTTATCTACAAAAATTGGTGGTGATTTAAGGGGTTTTTCCTCTTGTTTAGCTGGTTGGTCTTCTTTTTCTTCCACTACCAGTCCATCAAATCTATTCGAATTACTAAGCCAGTAGTTCAATTTTGGTTCTTTTGGTTTTTTCATTTTTTCAGGACTGTCTCTAAGTCTTTTACTACCTTTAACTTCGTTCCATTTTTCTTTTCTGCACGGAAAATCAATTTTAGCGTTTTAGGATTTCGCTCATTGATCCTGATCGTTCTCGTTGAGAAACCTTTAGTAAACTCCCAATGCCTTTGTTTTGTTTATTCATTTTTTCTAAACTTTGATCTCGTTTAGTTCCATCTGCTGGTGAATTTTTACTTTTTAATTGGTGTGTACCACCTTCTTTTACCGGAGGTGGTGTTCTATTTATCGGCATGAAATGTTATTATTAAATTTGTGCAGTCGTTTTATATAAAAAATATATAAAAAAAAAAAAAAATATATATAAAAGAATACAAAAAGAAAAAACAAATTAAAAAGATTTTATTAAAAAATTACACAATTACACGATAAGCGAATTGCAATTGGTATAATTTTTGAGTCAATTTACAACACTTTTTTTTCTTTATTTATTTGAAGCTTTCAAGCTTTATATGCTGTCTCTATCAGCTGTTTTAGATGTGTGTGTGGTAAAATATTAAAAACAAATTCAAAACAAAAATAATTTTGCAAAGTTAAACCCTTTTTTTGATAAAAAAAACAAATGTTTTAAATTCAATAAAAGTTTCACTTATCTTTTAAAATCATGCACAATTTTATTAGCTTTTTATTTAGAGTCACTGTCTCAATTTATTTAATTAAATTTGTGATCACTGTGTTCCATTTTTTAATAAAAAAACATTAAACGTTGCGGAGCGATTTATTTTGCGCGCACTATTTTAAGCTTGCATCATGCATTTCATCACGCATTTACACGATGTGAAGCCAAAAATTGTGCACCAGCTTAGTAGTTTTGCAACACTATGTTGTTTATATCAGCTGGTTGTGTATGTGTAATAAAATAAAATAAAATATGGTAAACAAATATCATACGAATATGTAATTTTTTTGTTTTATGTTTTTGATTTTCCGTTCGGAATATTAAAAAAAATCTAATCAATTAATAAAATAACACCGCGGGCGCGATATTTCGGCACTTTCGGCAAGTTCTTTAACTAATTATGATATTATATTATATTTTTTAATACTTTCGCATTTAATGTCGTCTCTTAACAGGTTTCACTTCAAAAAAACACGGAGCGCACCACGAACGCGACTTACTTTTTCAAAACGCAAAAAAGTTTTTTTTTTGAAAAATTAATTCATATATGGTAAACAACAATATTAAACTCTTAAATTTAGGCAACTAATTGACATTTGCTTTTTTAATATTTTAGTACACTTAATACTACTTTATTATTTACTTACATTTGTGAAATTGTAGCAACATGAGTAAAAAAATTTCTATGGCGCCATTGCTCGAAGACCTCATTATTTTATAATAAAAATATTTTCTTATATGCTCCCATAAATATTTATATATATTGATTTTATTTTTATTTAACAGCAATCTGAAAAAAATAAAAAGGTGAAATTAATAGGAGAAGTGAAGAGTATTCAGGAACTCTAACAAGATATAATTAAGTATTATTACCCTGTCGAAAATTTGTACTAAAAGCGCGAGTAATAGTTTTTTCTTTGAAATATAGCTCTCAACATAAATTTTTAAGTATAATGGTATCTATTCCTTTTTATCCGTTTTTTTATTTATTTAATTCTTTCGTAAAATTGCAGTCATGTTTATAGCAATGCACAAAAGCAAAAGTTCTATTTCAAACAAAAAACTCAAATAATTGATTTTATACAAATGGTGAATTGAGTAGTCCTTTATGCGTGAGTTAAGTACATATAAGGTGGATTGATAATTACATGAATTCACAACAGGTAGCAACACCGGAACAAAATTAATTATATTTTGTATATCTGACAAGTTTTAAATAACTTCATCATATGTTTGATAACTAACCATATGTTTGGTTAGCTTTTTGCAAGTAATTTGGTGATTTTTTATAGAATGGAAAAAATTGAATGTCTTTCAATAATAAAATTCTTTCATTTGAAAGGAATCAACAATAATGCAATCAAATTAGAAATCGATTCAGTTTACGGCAACTGTCCAATTTGGACATAATAACGACATCGTAATAATAATAATCATATCACTAATCATCTGTTTAAATTTATTTCATTTTATTTCTTATTTTATTTTGTTGTCAAAGCGTATTCTTATTCTCATAATGTGAATGACTTGATGTCTTAACGGTGGGTTAAGATATCAACATTTATCAAAAAGTATCGATTCAGATTCAATAACAAACGAGTTATTGAACAGCAACCTTGCATCATGTTAACAACAATAAACTAAAATAGTCGAGCATTGCCTGGATCTCACTTGCATTTACTCTCTTTTTTCTTGCATCCAGTTCCTCTAATCACATGCATGCACCTGTAGTTATTTAGTTAGTTGTGGTGAAGGGAGAAACGAGTTCTCCTCAATTAGCTAAAAAAAAGCCGTATTGAATCCACAGAACCTCGTAATAGTGGGTAGTAGAGAGAAGATCAAACTGAGGCATTTATAAAGGCACGAATCTGGCAAATGCTAATGCTAGCGATATCGCCGAGTGTGTTGAAGAAGGGAGTTCCCAGAAATTTAAGCCTAGTTGTGGTCAAACCTAGATATATACATATCAAATGCTTTGGTGTCCTTTCTTCGAGAGCTAATAGACACGCATTACAAGAGATACCACAGTCTAGCTCCATGCGGTTCCATGGTCCAGTGCCCTGTAAAGACAGACATTCACCTAGATACCTCTGATTTGCAACCATTCAGTAGAAATCTTTTGGAGTAGAAATCTGAAAATGCACACAATTGGCATATTTATTCTCAATATTGAAAGTACTTTAGCATTGGCAACTGCATATTTTATAAAAAAAATTAAAAAATCTTTGACTGCATGGACTCGTATACATTATATTGCAATAATTCATAAGACACCAAATGAAGTGTTTCGAATTAATACTGCAAAATCCTTTATAGTTTCCTTTATCAAAACAACTTGAAAACACATTTTCGATTTTCTGAAAATGAGGTGGTTATAACAAGTACCCATTCGATGATAACGAAACAAACTGCACATCAGACAACAAGAAGATATTTTCATTGAAAAATCTGTGTTCCCTTACAACGTAAAGATTTGGAAAGACAGTTGCTATCGATCCAAAATTTTTTTGGTTACAAGTTTTTCTAAAATTAAAATGTGTATCACGTAATTTTGAAATGAAGAAAATAGAGGCGATTTACTGAGTCTCTTATTTAGAATTGAACGTTACACTTTGAATTTAGTTTTTAAACTGTTTATTTATTTACATCGTGAGAATTTGCTAAATTAGCACTTTAAACACCAGCCTAATATTACCGTCAAACGGACGTTAGGGCTCATGTTGCATAAAATGCAATAAACTTATTATACTTATCAGCACGTTTATTTACTCATATAGTATATGCTTATGCACACCAAAGCGGTTCTTATAATACCAATAGAACGGATTATTTTTTAATACTATATATTTTCCCTAACTCGGATTATGTAAAGTAGACATAAGGTGGTGTGGAAATATGTATACACATAACCAATTACATAAAAATTAAAAATCTATTTTATCTAATATATAATATATAAAAATCTTGTGTCACGGTGTTGGTGGTTAAACTCCTCCGAAACGGCTAGACTAATTGTTTTTTTCCTAAATAAAAATATTCTTAGCTTTTCACAAATTTTTCTGCCTGGCCAACTCATCTCATTTTCAATATTTTATTTGTTCATGTTTGCATGGCCAACTCATATTATTTTCAATATTAAATGAAGAATATGCAACCACCACATCACTCCCCTGGCAGTGACTGAGTAAGGCGCGATGTCACGTTAAGTCAAATTTAACGTATCTTCTTGGAATGCGCACTAATCGTCCCCTTCGTGTTACATTATTGGGTTTGGTATCCATTCGATTACCCGTCATAGTTTCTCTACGTGATAGGTTTACGTCTTCATAGTCGCTTGATAAAAATGCTGCCTTTACTCGGTCAACACTCACCCACACCGGTTTGCCTTTGATTAGTATATCATACGTCCTGTCTGAACGCCTCACAACCTTAAATGACTCGTCATACGGTGTTTTTAATGATGGACTACCATCCCTCAAAAAAACATAAGAAGCATGTTGCAGTTCCTTCTGTAAAAATACCTTTTCTTTTGAGTGGTGTGATGTGGGAACTGGACGTATCTGGGACATCATCTGTCTCATATTTTCCACGAATTCATGTTCTGGAATTTTGTCATTATTACCTTGCTCCAGAAAATCGCTCGGCAACCGCGGAATTGTCCCATATACCATTTCTGGTAGAGTGCTTTGAGGTCTTCTTTAAAGATATTTTGAAACGCTAACACAATCAAAGGTATTGCGGTTTTCAGAGTCCGGTGAAATCGTTCAATCAAACCATTTGCTTGAAGATGACGTGGACTAGTTCGGATATGTTTGGCATCAATGAGTTTGGCCAGTTCATTGAACAGTGCTGATTCAAACTGTCTTCCTTGATCTGTTATAATCTGCCTCGAAACGCCAAAGTGCATGATCCAACCATTGATGAGCGCTGTGGCCACCGTGCTGGCATGTATATCCTCGACAGGGACTACCGCTGGCCATCTGGTAAACTGATCGATGCATGTAAGGCAATATCGGTAACCGTTTGTCATACGAAACGCTCTGCTATTTGCTTAATAGTAGTTCGCCGAACAGCATGTGCCAAACTATATATTGAATTGAAGAGGCGTTGTCTGAACTGTTCAGTTACAAAAGGACGCACACGATTTGATGATACATCGCATGCAATTTCCTTAGATGAATTTGGAATGACTATCCATTTCCATTGAAGTGCAGATTTATTCGTATTAGACAGAAAACCATTCGTTTCAATGTCGGTTTTCTGACTTGCTGCTAATTGGTCAAGGTCAACTAGATCTTCTTCGCTGACAGCTTCGATACGTGACAGAAAATCGGCTATCAGATTATTATTGCCAGCTATATGCAAAATGTCGGTTATGAATTGACCGATGTAATCTAAATGTCTCAGCTGGCATGACGATGCCTTTTCCGGTTTCTGTCGAAATGCATACGTTATCGGCTTATGATCGGTGAAAATAGTCCAACGTCTACCTTCAATCGCATGTTTAAAATATGCAACCGATTGATAAATCGCGAGCAACTCACGGTCGTACGTGCTGTACTTGACTTTGGTGCTCATCAACCGCTTTGAGTAAAATCCCAAATTCTCGAATTGTCCGTTGTTGATTTGATTTAATGTAGCGCCAACCACTACGTTACTGGCATCCACGTGAAGAACGAAGTTTGCGTCTGGGATTAAGTGAACGATTGTTGTTGCATTAATTAAGGCTTCTTTGTATTCCGCAAATGCGTTACCTGCATTCGCGGTCCATTCAATAACAGTTTTGTCCTGTTTTTTGTTACCTGTAACGAAACTTTGGGTGACGTTCAAAAATTTTTAGTTTTTGCCGGGGTATCCTCAGCCGTCGTCCAGTGTCGAGACAATTTATTTATAGTTTCGCTGAGACGTTGTTTTAGAAGAAAAAAAAACGTTGTTTTATATATATAAATTATATATATCTTTATTTATTCCATAAAAACTTATGATCTAACAAAGTTTAATTAACCAAATTCCAAATAAATTATTTAGCCTATAATAAGTGATTATTCCTTGAAAAAAACATTCCTTTTGCTTTTTTTAATAATAATCAAAAAAAATATATGTTGACACCAGAATTTCCTTTCTCAATATATTACTTGTTAAAAGATTTTTGGCAACCACAGTGTGACTTCCTGAGCCCCTCCTCTGTTAAAAAAAAAAGCGTTTACTCCGTGCTGTGAAATAAAACTATTTGAGCCAATGAGCCAGGTTAAAAAATATAGTACTCATAAGACGAGGAATAAAATTTCAAACTACGTTTGACTCAAAGAGCCAGGTTTTTGGCACAATGTGCCAGATGACCAATAGGCCAGTGTACTCGTTTTGGAAAAGTAAAATTTCAAGTATTTGGTAAAATTTACCAGAAGGCTCAATGAGCCAGAGCACTTGTTCTTTTACTTGTCGAAAACCAAGTCCTCGATTATATGAAATGTGCCTCCTTTTATATCGAGCATACCGGAGCTTTTTGGTGTAGCGTACCGGTATTCATTGCTGTACTTGACTTCGCCGTGAAGTTGAACTTTGTGTTCTACTGTTTTCCTTTTCTTCTACTTCGCCGTGATTTTTAGTACTTTTACTACGAACCTCGCACAAAATGGTTCGCTTCCCCACATCTACGGCACGCACTTCGTACGTTCACCCTTTCGGTTTGTACTCTGTGAACAGAAACTGGCGGTGACCATTCTTGAGTTTGTTGTCGCTCGGTTTTGCTTAGTTGAATAAGTCGCTCGAATTCTCCTGCTAATTTGATCAACTCTCCCAAGGAGCTAAATTCACGTGGTTTGATGTTTAGTTGATATTCCGCCCTACTGTTTCGATAGATTCGGCTTAGTTGTTGCCCCTCTGTAAACTCGGCATACCGCATCAACTCCTGTAGTGCTAAGACATAGTCTTGAAATGACTCATTCTTCTTTTGGTGTCTGCTCCGAATCGTATCTTCTAGTTGCTCTAAATAATTAGAGGGCAAGAAAAATTCTCGAACGTCCTGGACAAAGCTTGACCAGTGTGTCCACTTCCGATTGTTATTTCGGAACCACATTAAGGCTCTCCCTTCGAGTATTTCTAGCATCATCCTAGGCAGGATGTCTTTGGAAATGTTATGGTTGTCGGCGAGGCCTTCCAGTCTCTCCAGGAATGGTAATGGGTTCGTTTCGCCATTGAAATGCACAGCCCATTTGCGCACTTGATTCGCGATTCTCGCGAAGTCCTCAAACTTGTCATTCATCGTGGTGGACTCTGAGATGTGTATTTTCGGTGTCCCTTGTACACTGTTCTTTATGTTCCTAGTGCATTCTTTTTTTTCTTCTAAAACTCTGTCCCTGCTCGGGCGCCAATTGTAACGACACTTTTGGGTGACGTTCAAAATTTTTAGTTTTGCTGGGGTATCCTCAGCCGTCGTCCAGAATCGAGACAATTTATTTATAGTTTCGCTGAGACGTTGTTTTAGAAGAAAAAAAAAAAACGTTGTTTTATATATATAAATTATATATATCTTTATTTATTCCATGAAAACTTATGGTCTAACAAAGTTTAATTAACCAAATTCCAAATAAATTATTTAGCCTATAATAAGTGATTATTCCTTGAAAAAAACATTCCTTTTGCTTTTTAATAATAATCAAAAAAAAATTTATGTTGACGCCAGAATTTCCTTTCTCAATATATTACTTGTAAAAAAAAAGATTTTTTGGCAACCACAGTGTGACTTCCTGAGCCCCTCCTCTGTTAAAAAAAAAAAGCGTTTACTCCGTGCTGTGAAATAAAACTATTTGACCCAATGAGCCAGGTTAAAAAAATATAGTACTCATAAGACGAGGAATAAAATTTCAAACTACGTTTGACTCAAAGAGCCAGGTTTTTGGCACAATGTGCCAGATGACCAATAGGCCAGTGTACTCGTTTTGGAAAAGTAAAATTTCAAGTATTTGGTAAAATTTACCAGAAGGCTCAATGAGCCAGAGCACTTGTTCTTTTACTTGTCGAAAACCAAGTCCTCGATTATATGAAATGTGCCTCCTTTTATATCGAGCATACCGGAGCTTTTTGGTGTAGCGTACCGGTATTCATTGCTGTACTTGACTTCGCCGTGAAGTTGAACTTTGTGTTCTACTGTTTTCCTTTTCTTCTACTTCGCCGTGATTTTTTAGTACTTTTACTACGCGCCGTGTTTTGTGTGTGTTTTTCTTAAAATTAGTGAAAATAATTAACAATTTTAAACCAAGGTAAAAAAATATTTATTTTGTGGATTCAATAATATTTAACCCCAAATGTGAAGATATAATTAAACAAATTAGAAATAATAAAAAACTAGTGTTGATGTGCTTAGTTGGTGCCGGAGTTTTTTTGTTTTGTTTTGTTTTGTTTATGTGTATAAAATAAATTTGTACAACCAAGAATGTTGAAATTATTTTGTGTTTGTTGTTTTTTTTTCTTTTTATTTATAAATTTGTTTCAAATAGATATTTGTTAAAAAATTAAACGTGTTTTATAATAATGGTTCATTGTTGCTGTGTTTACAAGTTCTTTCATTAATTCATTCATTAAACAATTTAAAACAAAAATTAAAATTTTATTGTATTTTTTTTTTATTAGCATCTGCACACTGCATGTAGCGATGCCCGCGGTACATTGGCTTCGAGGATCGCAGGTAATGTCCATGATATGTTGAATAACATTTTAATTAAATTTTATTTTTTTTTCAGCTAAGTCTACTTCAGTTATTTTCACGTGAGTTAATAAATATATTATGTGTAGCGGTGGCAGTTATTTAACATACAGACTGTATTTTTCTCTTCTTCTAGCTACTATGTAACACAAAAATTTATCGTAAAAATTTATGTCGTTACATACCTTTAATTAAGTTTTGAAGTTTTGGAAAATTTGCAATCGTTTCAATTTTCTTACCTGATGGACGGATTTATGATTAATGAGATGACCAAGGAATGTTACTTCTTTTTGTGCGAACACACATTTCGCAATGTTTATTTTCAGACCATGTTCCTGTAGTCGTTGTAGTATGCTGCGCACATGTTGCATGTGATCATCTATGTTATCGGAAGCGATGCAAATATCATCAACATAATATATGGCAAAGTTAAACCCGAAAAGAACTTGGTTCATAATCTTTTGAAACTATTGTACTGCATTACAAAGTCCAAAAGTCATCACATTAAATTTATACAGGAAAAAGGTGTTATTATTACTGTTTTTTCTCTATCCTCTTCAGCAACCGGTATATAAAAGTAAGCCTTTTCTAAATCTAATGTTGTGAAAATGCGTTTCCCATTTAGAGAATGCGTGAATTCTTTGATGTGTGAAATGGGATAGCGGTCAGGAACTGTTTGTGCATTTAGTCGACGGTAATCGCCACAAGGCCGCCATAAGCCATTTTCTTTTTGCACCATATTTACTGGCATCCCTGTTGATTAAAACTACACGGCAAGGAACATTATTTTTGCTTCCGCACCGAAACGATGGTGATAGTTTTTTTTTTTTCGAGGCTGGAGAACAAAAAATGTCTACACACACCCGCAGAAACGTCTTTCTGTGGGTAGTGCACGGTGCGCGCTAGTCGCTGACATGCTAAAAAACTCCCCTTTCCAGGATGAAGTACATGACCCGGAACCACCACTAGGTATTGCGATAGTGATAGTAACACATAGGATAACGTCTTACTTG
Organism: Teleopsis dalmanni; assembly: GCF_002237135.1. NCBI lineage: Eukaryota > Metazoa > Arthropoda > Insecta > Diptera > Diopsidae > Teleopsis > Teleopsis dalmanni. Next base: position 94,223,419 of record NC_051846.1, on the reverse strand, counting down.
CAAATCAGTACGGCGCGAACGACGTCGCTTGCGATCTGAAGGTTAAGATCTAGTTCTGCTTCGTCTTTGTGCAGTTTTTATCTCCGCAACCTGCTTACTCAAACCGTCTATGGCTTCCATGATATGATCATTATTCTGTGTAGATGTGTTGATGACAGCTACAGAATCGTAGTTTCCTATCTCCAACATCAGGTCTGCCTGTTGCGCACATTTGTCCAAGTTAGCCTCCGAAATTGAAACTACTGCTCGCACTGCTTCTAGCAAATGATCCAGCCACAATTGTTTTATTGCTCCATCATTCATGGCGCCGCTGGCTAGATCTCGCATGGTGCGCAACAAATGTGTTGGCTTGCTGTCACCTAACCGGCACTCGTGTATAAGTCGCCGCAGTTTTCAATTTTCGGAGTCTGTAAAATCTTGAATTAACCGCTTCTTAATCGTTTCGTATTTTTCTAAGATATTTTTGGAAATGAAATAAATGGAGAAATGTGATTCTATTTGCATTGTTTCGATTTGCGTTGTATTTTGTCGGTCCCAATTAACGTTGCAAATCGGGGTCTTACTGTATATTTTGCTTTCTGATACTCTGATTCATTATCACCGGCTCTTATTAATGCGGACAAAAATAATCAAATTGATCAGTATGATCGTATATGAATAACAGCATTCCATAAGTCACTTATACGTGCTTTTTGTGGGTATCTCTAAGTATTAAAATTATTCACTTTAGTTTTTATACTATTACTTGAGGTTAATCAAATTTTTTTTATTTCCAACATAAAAAATCACGTGAAATTTAAGAACTTAAGCCAGTTTTGGTTAAACTTTCAAGTTATGTAAACCTATGTATACTCTGACTTTCTTTATGTGAATGCAAATAAAAATGAAAACAAGCATTTCTTTTTTGTTTCTATTGTTTTTTATTAATACTTTCAGATTTACGTTTGAATTTTAAACTAATTGCAATCTTTTAAGTTTCAACGTTGATAGAAATGAATTGATACAAGTTGAATTTTCTTTTTTTTTATTATAGAAAGTTAAGGCACACATTTGTAGTCGGAAACAGGAAATATTGTTTTAAAAGATTTTGAAAAAAGTGTTTATATATAAATCATAACACGAAGTAATCTCTATGATATATAATATCATAGATAATTTAATTTAATATAATTTACATATATATATATGTAAATAAATATGTATATATTTTTGTGAAATGCTACAACGATAAAAAAAAAGAATAAAAATAAAAAAAAAATAGTGCAATTTTCAACTTTTGTAATCTTTGTTTTTTATTGGTTTTCCTTCAGATTTTTTTAAAAAAAAAGGAAAAAGCAATTCTATTGGTTAATAAAAAAATATACTACAAAAAAGAATTTGACATTTATGCAACGGAATGCAGTTTTGGTAATAGCTAAAATTTAATATTTCATTATAAGGTGTTTTTATCACTTTTCGGCAGTTATATAACAACGAAAGCTTAGTGTTTAATGCAAAATGCCTGATAGAACTGAAAATCATTCCCAATGCCAAGTTCTTCTGCATTTTGCCCCAAGTCGAATACTTTTTTACATTTTGTACATTTCGTAAGGGCCATGTTATGCAGAGCGTCTCAGGCACGGCAAAATTGGCTCTTTACTGTCACATCAGTACTGCTAATTTCGTATTTTTACAATGTTTTGGTACTTTTTAGTTGTGCCTAAATTTAAAAGGATATGTGGATGTTCACTTTAAATTTTCCACCAAAAATAACCAGCAAGAAAACACTAAAAGAGGTTGTAATGTTAATTTCTTATTATATTATCTTATAATAATTATTAACAGTACTTACAAAATTACACGCCTTTCCTTAAAATCGGAAGATATACTAATTAGATTATTAGTGGTTTATGAAATAGACTGTGTTGCTTACAGTCATTTTTTCTCCAAAACGTACTAAAATTTGAGTAATTTGCTCCTAATTGGCGCAAATTCTGAAATTTATTACCATACAACACTGTTTTGCCTTAGTGCCGTGGCACAGATACGCCGGCTTTCATATCGGAATTTAAACCGTCATATTGTTTTTCCTGTCATATCAATTTAATAATTTACATTGAAAACAACAACGATTTTACTCATGCTGTGACTTAGACACTACACAACATAGCCCTAAGAAAAAATGTGTTGATCTGTTGGCCAAAATACAAAACCAAAACTTAGCTCTTTCTCATTTTTCTAACAAATGTGAAACACGTAAAAATAAAAATCCTTATTGAAATTGGAACAACGGGATCAAAAATATTGGACGTAGGATATACATAAGCAATTGATAATCTGCTTGCCATGTCAATTCTTAGATAAATTTTCATTATTTTTTCAAGAAACCTGCAGGCCAATTTGTTCCATAGTTTAAGGAGCATACATAAGTACATATGTACATTTTTCCCTATGGTGGCATGTAACGGTCTATTACAGAATTTATAATTTTTCAGAAATCATGATTGCTTAATTTAAGATTAATTACATTAATTGAACTTAAAAGCATAATAAAATGAAACAAAACCACACTGTAGAAACATTTTGAAATCAATGACATCTTATAAAATGAATTAAATAATTTGGAATCAAACGCAATTTTTTTTATAAATAATAAAAAGCAAACACAATGATAAATATTGTTACCACTTAACCATTACTTCTTATTAGGATTTCATGTTTAGAATTAGTTATTTCACATATTACTTTGAAATAAATATTACTTTTATTAGTTATTTTCAAAATACTAAGTTTTAAATTATAAACTACAACACCTCACTCTCAATTTAAAGAATTTCACCAATGATATCGCCAAAAACACATAATCGTTTAAACGCTATCTTAATACTATTCATTGCATACAGTATATTCAATTTGTATAAAGACAAGGGTAAAAACATGCTCATGAATCCTTACATTCAATGGTTTGGTAAATTGGGGTTTGTGCTAGAAATTGGTGGTTGAAAAAATGATAAAACAAAATTGCAATCAGCGATTCAAATAGTGTCTAACACATATCCGCTTTACATGATACGACGCGTTGTAAGAAGAGGTTTACTGTTATTACAGCCTGGCTGATTTATTTTTTTTATAAATCAAGTTAAAAAAACACAATTTGTATCCACACAAGAATCTAGTTACAATATTAATTTGTATAAAATTAGATATTAAATTGTGAACAATTTTTAGCTACTAAAGCAAAACGATACAATATTTTGCACCAACATTCTACATTTTCAGTAGCAAGAGTAAGTACAAAAACATAAATGATAGAAAATTATTTACCCATAATTAAATACAAGAATTATTTCCAACATCACTAATGACGGGTACTTGGCAATACTTTAAACAGCTGTACGGTCGGCCAAAACTTCAATTAATTAATATAATAAAAAATAAATTTTTTGTTGTTGTAGTTCACTAATGTTCGAATAACCTTGTTATAAAATACACAACTTTCTATTAAATTTAATAGTCACTTCCGTCTGTAAAATTTGACGTTATATTACAACTTATATTTCCAAAATAATAGTCTGGCTCGTGAGATTCGTGGAGTAACAATAGTTTGACTTTTTCAGAATATATAAATCATGCAATAAATAATGCGCCTACAAAAGTGCTACTCTTTTTAAACTTAACAATTAAAAAGAAAAATATAATCAATTAATTCAATTATTTTACAGCTGGTTTATGATTTTGATTTAATAAAAACGCAGCAAGTGAATTTATTAATAAAAAACTTTCACACAGCCAATTAACAAAACATCCGATCAACAAATTAGATAAACTCGCCCACGGCCTAAATGTTTAAATAGTTAGCGTCGATTAGTTACTTGGGCCATGTGCGAGTTGATCTAATTATCGTTCTAATTAAGGTAAATTGTGCCGATAATTTAGTGAAATGTCGGTATATAGGTCGTGTGCGAGTTAGGCTAAGTTGCGTTCTAAATGAGGGAAATTCTAAGTTGTGCCGATAATGTAGTGATGTGTCGGTACGTGTTGTTAAATGGCTAAATGTGTGCAGTGCAAAAAATCCCAAAAAATTTCCCATTTGGTTTAGCATCAACTTAGCCTAACTCGCACACGTCCTTAGAATATTTTCAACATGGCTAAATCGAGTCTAAGGGCGTGTGCGAGTTGTTCTAATATCATGCTAAACTAAATGGCATTTTCCTTGGGATTTTTTGTTCTACATCTATTTAGCAACAAAATTCAAAGAAGTGCGCGAGTTTTGACAGCCAATATATATTTCTAAGTGTTTTTTAAAAATCACGCGAACGTCAAAAATTATAAAAACAATATTGCCAAGTCAATGAAAAGAAATTTATCTAGTTTTTTGGAAACAGTCACTATAATAAAATTTTATCAAATAAATGTTCATAATATTTAATTACAGTAATAAAAATTTTAGAAAATACAGATATTTACAAAATGTATTGCAAATGCTCATTAAATAATCAAAAATACATGTAAAAAGTGTTCATTTTTCGATTAAAAGATTTTTGATAAAGATAATGTTTTTTCATACTAATAAAACAAAACATTTTAATAAACTTATTTTTTATTGTCATCTTCACTTAAATTACCTTTTTTATTTATTAAACATCTTATGAAAATATTAAAGTGGGAAGCCTGGCAATTTTTCTATTTAGGACGTGTGTGAATTAGGCTAAGTTGATGCTAAACCAAATTGGAGATTTTTTTGGAATTTTTTGCACTGCACACATTTAGCCATTTATTGACACATCACTACATTATCGGCACAACTTAGAATTTCCCTCATTTAGAACCCAACTTAGCCTAACTCGCACACGTGCTTAATATTCTGTAATAGAATATTGATAATATTCTAAATACTAGTGCTGTTCACATTATTCGAAGTTTCTAAAAATTCGAAGTTCTTCGAATATTCGAATATTCACATTTCAACGAAGTCTTCGAAGTTGGAAAAAACTTCGAAGTTTTTGTGAATTTTTGTTCTCGAAGTCTTCGAAGTTTAAGTGTAGTGAAAAACTTCGAAGACTTCGTAAGCAAAAGGTGAAGTGAGAGCGCAAAATGCAAACAAACGTGCATCACACAAATTATTTGAGGGATGAAAGCATTTGCTTTGTTTGTACGGTTTTATGTTTTTTTTTTGGTATTCTATGCAGAAAATTAAAAACATGTTTTTTTGCTTTATTTTATTACATAAAATTTATTTTATTATTAAATATGTATTATAATATATATTATTATTAAACATGTTATTTTTAAATATTATTTATATTAAATAAAAAATTTACATTTTAAATAACTTATATTTATTATTCATATTTAAAAAATCATATTTGAGAAAATTTTTAATATAATATAAAATATATACGTAATAATATGAAAATATAGATATTGATTATAGATATTGATAAAGGAAATTTTAGAAAAGTTTTAATTTTTCTTTTAAAAAAAATCACAAATTAAAACCTTGAAAATAAGTTATGAAAAAATGAGTTTTGCTCATTAATGCATAATTATTTGACATGTATGAGCTGTGATGATCACACAGGTAAGCACAAATTTATTTTTTGCATAATAAAAAATAATTTTTGATGTTTTTATTGTAAATATAATTTTTTAAATATAAATAATAAATATAAGTTAATCAAAATGTAAATTTTTTATTTAATATAAATAATATTTAATAATAAATATTTAATAATAATATGTATTATAATACATATATGTTAACCTACATCCGAAACGCACAATTGGGCACCTTAAAATTTTTAACAACAGGTGGTCACCTAACCTATGTTTGACAGCGAATGACACAATCGAGTGAAGTAGAATAACGGAAGTTCGATGGGTAGCGTCGTGAATAAATATATTGTTTTAGTTAAATAAAGTAAAGTAATGTTATGTAAAAAGAAAGTCTATTAACGTTTTGTAGTTAACGCAAAAAACCAAATTTAAATTAAACCAAAGTTTAAAGTTCAGAAGTGGGATTGAATCAATGTCCAAAAGGGGAGTAATTAAAACGTAAGTTTGAATATTTGGCGCAGAAAATTAAAAAACAAACGAACGCAGATATATACGTAATGATGGTGACCATCGAGACACTGACGAAGGAACAGTTGAAGGACTTCTTACAACAGCAAGAGTTATCAACTACAGGCAATAAGGCAGAATTAGTTGCAAGATTAACTGAACACGTGAAGGCAAGCGGCGTAGTTTTACAATTTACGAACGATAATGAGGAATTGCGGGGTGAAAACGAAGAATTGAGAAAACAAATTAGCGAACTGCGGCAAATGGTGCAACAAGTGGCCATTAACCAGAATAACGGTAGAAACAATCAAAACAGTACTTCAGAAATGCCTAGTAAGGACCGTAACGCGCATTCTATACGAGAAATCGCAGAAGTCCTACCCGAATTCGACCCAACGAATGAAGATTCTATTACGGCTACGCAATTTGTCGAACGTGTTGAAGCTGTTATGTCTGTATATGCGTGGCCCGAAAAAAGTGTGCTTCTTGCAGTGTATAGCCGTTTGAAGGGTGTAGCGCGCATGTGGGTGGACGCATCACCAAGAATGCATGCTACTTGGAAGGAGTTCTCAAATGAGCTTGTCACCGAGTTCGGTTGCGAATACGATGAAGCGGATATACATTACAATATGTCGCGCGTTGCTCGAAGGCAAAACGAAACAATAACTGAGTTCATTTTTCGTGTCTCTGCGCTAGGACGACGTCATAATCTTAGTGAGATGGCTATCACGAAATACGCCCGAGAAGGATTAAAACATCGAGAACTACAAATGGCGATTGCTCCGCAAAAATTCGTATCCGTTAAAGAAATGCGTGAAGCATGCGAGAACTTTTTACAAAATTGCATTAAGATAAACGAAAAGCCTTTTCATAATGCGGGTGAAAGCGAACAAAGAATACAATCGTTCAGTAAGGCAAAGAATGTTATGTGTTACAATTGTGGTGAGTCAGGGCACTTGTCAGTAAATTGTGCAAGACCCCCAAAACGTCCTCGTTGTATAGATTGTAATAAGGTGCACCCCAAAAATGAACAGCAAAATTGCGGAAAACCATCAGCTTTTGTGCGAAAAACAAGTATTATCGACAATAAATTTCTTAAGAAAATAACGATTGGTGGCAAGCAAGCCATTGCATTTATTGATACTGGAAGCGAATGTAATATGGTCCGAGAAACATTTGCCAACGATATTGGTGGTACGCGCAGCAAAAACCTATTTACCATCAGTGGATTCGGTGGTGGTATAGAACGATCTGAGATACAAATCGACACGGATTTGAAAATCGATGAAGTTGAAAAACCGTTGACGTTGCACGTCTTCAAAGATCGTGTGTTGAATTACGATTTATTGCTCGGGGACGAAATATTCAATAGCGAAAATATACGCGCCGTATATGACAACGGACAGTTCAAATTCGAAGACAAAGTAAAAACGACGTGTAAAATTAATAAACTTAGTCCAATAACGGAGGATGACGTGTGTATGGACACTGTAAATTCAGATTCTAAGGGAAAGCTGTTAGAGGTGATGAATGAATTCCGAGAATGTTTCGCTACAGGTATGGATGGAATCGGCAAAACTAGTGTAGTCGAAATGAAAATTGAGTTAACGACCAACGAGGTAATCGCACAAGTCCCGTATAGAGTTCCGGAACCGAAAAAAGAAATCGTTGCGAAGAAAATCCAAGACTATGACCTCATCATCGAACATCGAAGCGAGCAACGAATGGCGCATGTCGACGCACTAAGTCGTATGCCTAACGAAGACGGTTGCGATCTTGAGGAAGCGACTTTGCGAGTCTGGAAGGCGGAAATAACTGAGGCAGATTGGCTTTACAGTATGCAATTACAAGATAGCAAACTTCAACAAGTCGTAATGAAAATTGAGGATAAGGATTCAGACATTATTAACGACTATAAAATAATTAACGGACGACTGTACAAACGGTATAAAAACCAACAGCTCTTCGTAATACCAAAGGCTTTACGATGGAAGGTGACACATGATGCACATGTTAAAACAGGACACTTAAGCGTTGACCGAACGATTGAATACTTACTACGGTCTATGTGGTTCGCTCGAATGCGAAACTTTGTCAAATCTTTTGTGAAAGCGTGCATTGATTGTGCCTTCACTAAGCGTCGAGGAGGTAAAAAGGAAGGTGAGTTACATTGCGACAAAATGGAGCCTATTCCGTTCAAAACAATACACATTGACCACCTGGGACCTTTTCCCCGAAGCCGAAAGTTAAACGAGTATATCCTGATTATTGTGGACAGTTTCACAAAATTTGTCATCGTCAGACCAGTGAAAAGTACGAACACTAAACAAGTCATCGCCATTCTGAATGAAGTTACCAGTTACGTTGGAACCCCTGAAACTATAATAAGTGATCGTGGTACCGCCTTTACGTCAAAAGAATTCGAAAGATACTGTAACGATCAACAAATCAAACACATACGCAACGCAGTCCGACCGCCACGAGCCAATGGCCAAGTCGAACGATTTAATCGCACCGTTTTATCCATGCTGCAACCCTCAACACAAGATGACCGAACCTGGGACGAGCAACTACGAAACATTCAATGTACATTGAACTCACTGATTAGCCAAACGACGGGAAAATCTCCAAACGAATTGCTTTTTGGATTCAAGCCACGCGACATATTAGGTAACAAGCTGATCCAAATTCTCCAAGATGAAGACGATACTATTCCCATCACCCAAGAAGAACCCCAACGCCGACGATTACTTGCTGCTAATAACACCGATAGTAAACGGGTAAACGCGAAAAAGCGTTTCGACGATAAACACAGGAAACCAACGAAATATGAGCAAAGTAATTTAGTTCTAGCAGAACGAGAACCAGCATCCACAGGCACGTCCCGCAAACTTGAATGTCGATATAAAGGACCGTTTGTAGTCACCGAAGTTCTCGATAATGACCGTTATGTCATCGAAGACCTACCAGGATCCGATCGAAAACAACGACATTATAAATCAATCTATGCGTCTGATCTCCTAAAGCCATGGTGTCAATTGCCGTACGAAGAAGAAACTGATTCCGAGCGCGAGGACGCTTGACGTCAGGAAGGGCCGACTGTTAACCTACATCCGAAACGCACAACTGGGCACCTTAAAATTTTTAACAACAGGTGGTCACCTAACCTATGTTTGACAGCGAATGACACAATCGAGTGAAGTAGAATAACGGAAGTTCGATGGGTAGCGTCGTGAATAAATATATTGTTTTAGTTAAATAAAGTAAAGTAATGTTATGTAAAAAGAAAGTCTATTAACGTTTTGTAGTTAACGCAAAAAACCAAATTTAAATTAAACCAAAGTTTAAACATATAAATAAAATAAATTTTATGTAATAAAATAAAACAAAAAAACATGTTTTTAATTTTCTGCATAGAATACCAAAAAAAAAAACAAACATAAAACCGTACAAACGAAGCAAATGCTTTCATCCCTCAAATAATTTGTGTGATGCACGTTTGTTTGCATTTTGCGCTCTCACTTCACCTTTTGCTTACGAAGTCTTCGAAGTTTTTCACTACACTTAAACTTCGAAGACTTCGAGAACAAAAATTCACAAAAACTTCGAAGTTTTTTTCAACTTCGAAGACTTCGGTTACTATTCGAATATTCGAATTCTTTGAATACTTCGTAAATTCGAATATGAACAGCAATACTAAATACCAACATTTCACTACATCATCGGCACAACTTGGAACTTCCCTCAATTGAAAAGCAAATTAGATCAACTCACAAACGGCCTAAATAAAAAAATCGATAGAGTTGCCATTTTTATATTTTCATAAGATGTTCAACAAATAACAAAGTGAATTTAATCAAATAAATCAAGGTATATAAAATAAATTTATTTTTATGTATAACAATATGTTTTTATGAAATTGCTTTAAATTAAAGCCTAACAATAAATTTTTTAATCTTATACCAGATTCGCATTATCTCATTTAGGCACTTGCTCATTTATATAAATGAGGAAGCGTTCACATAATAATGAGCTCATATATACAGCTTTTAGAACTTTTATATGTTAAAAAGACTATAAAAGAACTTTCTTTTGTTTACAAATAAAACACAAAAAATTTCGGTACTGTGTAAGATAATAAAATGGAAAACGCGGAAAATTTAAAAAATATAATATATAATGTGTGTGAAATTATTAATAATAAAAAGAAAGCTATTTTTGAATATCGTAAATATCGTGCACCGAAAAAAAATACTTGAAATAAGAAAAAAGCATATAGCAATGCTTTCTACAATAATTGCTAGGAACCGGAGGAAGTTCTGGACTTTGGTTAGTGCCGCCAGTAATGATTATTAAATAAAGTTTAAAATTAACATTTTTTTCAGAAATGAACAAAGAAATTCTAGGAAGTAGATTGCCAGAAAAATAACCCAAATTTTTTCAAAGAAAATTTTCGCATGAGTTTGGAATATTTTAAGGAGTTATGTGAATTATTGAAAGGACTACAGAAAAAACATACAACCTTTCGGATTTCAATTTCTTTAGAAAAGAGAATTGTCATTGGATTGTATTGCCTTGGGTCGTCGGCTGAATACAGTAGCGTAGCAATTCTGTTTTACGTTGGCAAGTCAACCGTGTGCATTTACTTGAAATTATTTTATCAGGAGGTGTGGAAAATTCTTTCACCCTTATATATGAATGCATTTCCATTAACAAGCGACAAGGTGAATAAGTGCATCAGAGGATTTGAGGTTCTAAGTTTTCTGCAATGTTTAGGTGCAATGGGCAAGTTTTCAATTTACTATTACTGAATCATATTAATTGTAAACAACATTAAAGATGGAAGCCACATTGAAATAAAACCAGAATCTCAGAATGCTGTTGACTACTATAACTATAAAGGGTGGTACTCGATTGTTTTGTTTGCCCTCGTAGATTATAGGCAAGTAATTTATAAGTAAATAAACAACGAAATTTCAATAAACGCGCATATATTTTACTACTTATTTACAGATACCGTTTTCTTTATATAAATGTTGGGTATCCTGGAAGAGTCAATGACTCTTTCATTTTTGAAAATTCATCACTTAAGAGGCAGTTAGAAAATTGTGTTGCTCTAGAAGACAGAAGTAGGATGATTAATGGTGTCAAAATACCAGTCTTGATTCTCGGTGATTCTGTATTTCGATTTTCCACCAAAGTTATGAAACCATACCCTTATTATGAAAATGCTAGCATTGGTCAAAAAACTTTTAACTACCAATTATCTAAATGTCAAAGAGTGGTTGAAAATTTTTTGGGCAACTTAAGACACGGTTTCGCAGAATATGGAAGGGCATTGATAAAAGAATCGAAAACTTGAACAGCATTATACGATCCTGCTGTGTTCTTCACAACTTTTTAAATGAAAAACAATGATGTAGTGGAAAAAAGTTGGGTACGTGCTCTGAAAAAACAATAGCTGGTTTCAGAACGACAACAACCAGAAGAAATTTCATTATTAAATGACGGCGATCTAAATGCAGAAGAAATAAGACGATGTTTAGCTACATTTTTTAGTAAGTTTTATTAGAAACTCACCTAATCCTAATATTTAACTTTGTAGCACTAAATAACTTAATCTAATTATCTTATATATTAAAAAAAAAAGGAATGCAACTTAATTATAATAATATAATGATAATAATAATTATAAATTCTGTTATATTATTAATAAATAATTATCGCTAGTCATCGCTGAAGTCATCGTAACCAGTGAGCCGAGTATATTGAAAGCCTCTTTCCATTGATAACGTGGTACGCGATAAAGCAACATTGCTTTCTTCCATTAAATTCAAGAACCTTTCAACTGTGCGTTCCTGCAGCTCGATGTGACCGTTCTTTACATCTATTAGATTGTAGTGTGTATATGTGTGTCAGAATGCTTAATAGCACAATATTTTATTAACATTCCATTCCCATACTTTGTTGCACTGTTTATGCAACGGGAATACGAAACCTCACACGACGTACTTAACCGTCTGTGAGTTTATGCTGAAGCAGCAATTACACATATGCACACTTATTAGAATAAGATGTACATACGCTGCGACGTTATGTACTTAGCGATAAGAAACTATGTAATGCTTAGCTCAAGACAACTGTCCGCTGAGCTTCGCTTTAATATTAAGAATCATTTCTAACTCAATATTAATAAACTACTCGAACCGAAAACAACACGTATTTTCATTACGGTTACATGGCGATCCTGCCAGTCTTTCTTTGCGGATATTTATTTTGAACTGTACTAATTAAATTGTATTAATTATTGAATTAATTAAAGTAGTGGTGGTTAAAATTCGTGGCTTTGAACGGTGGATAAGTACATTGCGAGTACATTAAAAAAAAAAAAAAATGATAATAACAAAAATTAAAAATAATAAACTTTGGAATATTGTTAATAAAGTTTGGAATGTTACTTTGGAATATTGCTAATAAACTTTGGAATGTTGCTTTGGAATATCATACAATATTCAGCATATAATTATAATTACGAAGTACAAAAGCAATAAATACAAAAACTATTATGTCAAACAATGCCAAATAGTGAAACAATAAAACAAAAACTAAAACAGAATCCATATGCAGGTCCCAAGCCGCTAACCATCGAAGAGTACAAAAAACGACAAGCGAGTACAATTAACGCAAGAAAGCAGGCGAGAAAGATCGAAGAAAAACTAACAAAAATCCCAGAAATACCTAAACCAAAAAAAAGGCGTGGAGGCGAACGAGCACGCATGCAGAAACGCCGTATGATTTTAGTGGATGCCCTAAAATCAGACAGGTTAAACCAGGAAGCAAAAACTCGTGCCGTGAAGGAGTTGAAGCATATTAACAAAATTCTACATCGAAAAAAAAAATTGGCGATGCATTAATTTGCACAGTCAATAAATTTTTACTGAGCACTATAACTGCGTAATACGCTGGGTGCGTTAGTATATTATTGTAAATGTAAAAATTGTTAATGTAAATTATTAATGTAAATTATTAAAAGTAAATTACTGTATTACTATTATATGTTACTAAAAATATTAATTATGTTACCTAATATATATACTTAATACATATTAATTTATATATTACAATTAAAAAAAAATTAATTAAATCTGATTAAAATTAATTAAAATTTTATTTTAAATTTGAAATTTACATTTTATATGATTTCAACTAAAACTAGTAAAGCATTATGGGAAATCCTAATTCTAAACCTAAAGTTCAAAACCCAAATGCTAATGTTGTTAATGATGTAACGATAGAAGAGAATGTTACAAATGATTACATTTTGATTGAAATAAAATATATTTTGTTGTTAATAGCTATTGTAACAATTGCAAATAGTGCAATGAGGATATATAAAATCCATAAAAGAACTTTAAAAAGAAAGTATCTTACAAGAGTCGCGTCCGTTGAGAACGTGATCTAAAAACCAAAAAAAAAAAAAAATAAATTTTATAAATATATAAATATATAAATATCGAAATTTGTAATATAGTATTTTGTTTATCTATATTTTTATAATTGTATTTCTGAATTTTATATGAAAAAAAAAAAAATTAAAATGTGGTGCGCTATTGTATGGTATTTTGTAATTATGGTAATTTACTGGATATTAGTACTACATATGTTACTAACAATTCGTTATCTAAACCTAAACCAATAGCATGCCACAAATTTTATATTTCAAGTCTATTTAAACCTAAATGGAATGGACTGAAATTTTACAAAAACTAAAACTATATAGACTAAGTTTTACAAAATCTTTTGCAGTCTGCAGTAAAATAAGAGTAACAAAAGAAACTTTTGATAGGCATTTCAGTAACTTGACTTACAATTTTGAACTAGCGAAACAAATAGTTAATAATAACAATAAAGTTCTAACATTAGAACAGAAAAAGACTACTTCTAAAATATTAAAAGAATACGAAGAAAAGTTAGCTAAACTTTTAGTCCAAAGAGGATTAGAATTGAAAAAAGAAACAAAAATAGGTAGTGAAATAGAAACATCCGCGTCAGAGGACGCACTGTCAGAAGTAGTAGAATTATCTCCAGAAAATTTAAATATGACACAAACGGTAGTAGAATTTCTTAATACAGCCTCCAGAATCATTCTTGATTTTGATGGCAAATCAGAAAATTTAACCTCGTTTATAGACGCATTGCAACTATTACGAACGTTTACAGGTGAACATGAAGTGGTCGCTGTAAATCTAATAAAAACTAAGTTAAAAGGTACGGCTCGTAACTTAATAACTTCAGAAAACACCCTATCTGAAGTAATACAAAAGTTGCGAAACAGCGTAAAAGGAGAGTCTCCTAAGGTCATTGTTGCAAAAATAATGAACATAAAGCAAAATAATAAATCAGCTAATGTCTATACTAAAGAGATCGAAGAATTAGCTAAAACCTTGGAGTCTGCTTATATCTCCGATGGTGTACCATCGAGTACTGCCAATAGATACGCTACAGATATAGCCGTTAAAGCTATGACTGCTAACTGCAGCCATGATAGAGTTAAACTTATTATGGAAGCAGGAGAGTTTAATAACATGAACGATGCGGTCACAAAATTTGTGAATAGTTGTACTAA
>NC_051846.1:94165766-94208651 GCF_002237135.1 Teleopsis dalmanni | reverse complement strand
GTTTGTGTTTTGGCTTGATCGCTACAACATACATTCGAACAGGATATGTTTGAGGTGATTAAGTTTTTGTTTTTTTTTTGTTCTTTTAAATCACAAGCAAACCAGCAGCTATACTGAGGTGCCGTGAAGCTGTTTGTCAGAAACGTTATACGTGAAAGTCAGTATAGCAGCAGGTGATATGAATGTGCGCGTGAATGATAGAAAGTACGAATGAAGACTGAAGTTGAAGCTGCTGATCATTTAGAAGGACGTCCTGTGATTGTGAGGCTTGCTTCAGAAACGGCTTGTGATGGGTGGGTGTAGAATTTTAGTTGTGTTAGCTTTTGGCAGTAGTTCAGACTGCATCAAATTGTAATGCAGCAAATAATTCTTAGAATTTATGTGGGGGACTAAAGACCGAGAGAAACGCGACTCAACTCATTTTTATTTTTTTTTAACATTGTCCCTGAGATAATAACACTGAGAATACACCAAAGGTCATCTATATCATTATTATTATTATATTGTAGAAATTACAAAACCCATTTAAATATAATTGAATAGTAATACTTTATATTTAGATTACGTTTAGGTATAGTATACCAATTGAATAGCTTTAACCTGTTTTAGAAGTTATTTTTCTTTTGGTATTTATTAAGATTTTGCCTATTGATGCCAAATTTTGGTTGAAGTTTAGTTTGAATAATTTTGAGTATTATTCATTATTATTTATGGTGGTTGATTTTTTTTTTTTCTTTTTAAACCCTTATCTCTAATTATCTATTTTTTATTTTTGTTTATATATTATATTTTTTTTTGGAAATAATTTATTTATTTATTAAGTTTTACATTTAATTAAGAAGAGAAGTAGTCAAAATCTTTCTTTAATTCTCTTTCGCTTTTTGACTCTGGTATATTACTTATTACTGGAATTTTTTTTTTATGAAATTGTTTCTTCATAAACGGTTTGAATTAATAGAGATAGTGTATAATTTTTTTTTGGTGAATTAGTTGGGTAAATAGACCACAGTAATTAGTTACATTTCCTATTTTGCTACAATTCAAATTACACGAATTTGTTCAGTTTTATTCTGTTTCTGATTCATGGAGAGCGATCGCGAGTGGTTTACTCCTACAGGTGAAGTAAATACACGCAATAGGAACGAAAATAAGCGACTTACTAGGAGTGTAGCGAGAGCTTTGGGAAGAGACGCAGCGTCGTATCTTCTGACTCAAATAGATACAGGCGTGATTAGGCCGACGGATAGTGTGCCAGAACGCGATATCAATTTGCGTGCAGGAATTTTGTTCCAAAGAAAGGAGACGCAAGCAGTTAACCGCAACGCGATTGCCTCAATTATCAGGTCCCCTGAGTTCATATCAGAGTTGAATAAACTCTCACTAATGGCGGATCAAGAAGACGTAGAAAAGGAAGGCGCAGTAGGCGGTGCGTTACCTGTCATAGCGGTAGGAGAGGCGTGTGTGAATGATGGTGTGAATGATGGGTTGAATGAAGAGAATGTTAAAAATGTTGGAAAAATGGAACGAGAAAGTCAAAGGGAACTCGTTGATATGATGCACATGTTGATGCAACAAACCCAAGTTCTGCGAGTGGGATGCATGATATCAGAAGTGAATTAGGTTCATTGAAAGGGCGGGTTAATTCCGTAGAAAGAAATAGAGTGAATAAGACGGTAGTAGGAAGCGATGAGTTAAACGCGAACTCTGAATTTTTAGGGAATAATACTAGGCTAAGGGATCATAGAAGGGACTCAATATTGTTTGAAGAAGACGAAAGGGTGACCCGAAAAAATTGTGACCTAGATAAATGGCGGATCAAATTTGATGGGACCACTAAAGAAATGTCTGTAGAAAGCTTCATTTTCCGTATCGAAAAAATGAGAGAGCAATATGAACTTTCTTATCACCAGCTTTTCACTGATTTTCACTGTTTGGTATCGGGTTGCGCTGCTAGGTGGTATTGGCAAGTGATGGAGGACCATGCGGAGGATAAGAATTTCAACTATTATCAGCTGAAAAAAGAACTGTTAAGTCATTTTAGATCTTGCGATAGCGATTACGAAATAATCAGGCAAATGATGGAACGTAGGCAACAAGTGGGAGAAACGTTCGAGCAATTTTACGCAGATATTCATAATTTGTCGTTTAGGCTTAAGAAAAAGATACCCGAAAGGGAGTTAGTCCAAATTATAAAAAGCAACTTAAGAGGAAATTTGGCTAGTCTTGTGTTTTCGGCATCTTTTGCTTCGATAGCGGACCTCATTAGTGAGTGTAAAAGAGGGGAACGTCTGTTACAAGAAAACAGGAGTTAAGGACGTCCTGTATCAGAAATTCACTATAAGGGTACCATTGAGCCAGGAATCAGGGAAGACGGAATAGCGAGAGTGGAGGCTGTTGTAGACAGTAAAATTAAACAACACAGCTACAACTATGGAGGTAATAGGAATCCCTCACCTAATTCATTAGGGGCCTCTCTCAATTCAACGCGTGGTATGGTGGAAAATGCTCAAGTAAATAAACCCTTATGTTACTCTCCGTTCCACATGAATTTGTGCTATACTTGTGGTATGCCAGGAAATCATTATAAGAATAAGGATGATGTAAAGGAGATATGTAAATCGTCGTTTCACTCTATGAGATGTTTCATATGTGATAGTGATGTTTCATATTGTGTGTTTCAAGAGGGAAACCAAGTAATGACAGCGTCAACCCGGGGAGGCTGTCAAATGAAGATGAATCCGGGAAACAAATAACTATTTTAAGAAGAAAAATGGAAGTTCAAACGCCAGTAATACCTGTTATCAATGAACGTAAAAGTCTACACCAGCGTATATTAGAGTATGAACAAAAAAGAGCCAAAATATTTAATGAAGAGGTGCCGAGTAGAAAGTTCAAGAAAATAAAAAAAATTAGGGAAAAAACGGCTTTGTTCAAACGGTACAGTAGAAAGTTAGTGTCTGCTATAGTAACTTTAGATGATGATAATAGATTCTTTGCAAAAACTACTATAGATGGGGAAGAAGTATTAGCTTTATTGGACTCGGGGGCTAGTGCAAACTGCATTGGAAAAGATGCTGCCAAATTCCTTGAAAAACGGTCAGACCAAATGATTTCCTTGAAGAATCAACAGGTTAAAACCGCAAATGGAGGAAAGACTGCAGTCATAGGAATAATCACTTTGCCCGTAAAGTGGGATGGTATGTTAAAAAATATGGAATTTTTGGTAGTACCTGCATTGCAGCAACATTTTTATTTTGGTACCGACTTTTGGAGAGTGTTCGGGTTAGCAGTGGTAAACAGACAGAATTCAATAGTAGGGGGTAATGAAAATAACTGGACAGATGTTTCGGAGTTGATTGCAACCCCAAAGGACCTTCAGTTCGATAAGGACCAACATGTTTTAACAAGTAGCCAAAATAGAAGACTGGACATAGTTAAACAAAATTTTCCATCATTTAAAACTTTAGGATTAGGCAAAACAATGTATGAAGAACATGTAATAGAAGTAAGAGACGAGCACATACCAGTTAAACAGAGGCACTATCCAATATCGCCGGCCATACAAAAACTAATGTATGCCGAATTAGACAGGATGTTAGATCTAGGAGTAATTGAAGAAAGTAACAGTAGCTGGAATTCCCCAGTAACACTGGTGATAAAAGGGGAGAAGCATAGGCTCTGTTTGGATGCTAGGAAGGTAAATGAGCGTACTATAAAAGATGCGTATCCCTTACCCCATATAGAAGGAATTCTTAGTAGGCTGCAGGATACAAGATATATATCAGCCATTGACCTAAAAGATGCCTTTTGGCAAATACCGTTGGAGAACAAGTCAAGGGAAAAAACTGCATTCACGGTGCCGGGGCGTCCTCTCTATCAATTCACCGTCATGCCCTTTGGGTTATGCAATGCAGCCCAAAGGATGTGTCGCTTAATGGATAAGGTGATACCAGCGAGGCTCCGTGAAAGTGTTTTTGTATATCTTGACGATCTGTTAGTATGCTCGGTAGATTTTGAATCACATCTCAAACTTCTCGAGGAGGTAGCTATCTGTTTAGCTAAAAATAACCTCACAATAAACGTAGAAAAGAGCAAATTTTGTTACAAAGAAGTCAAGTACCTAGGGTTCATAGTAGGCGACGGGTGTTTGCGAACCGATAAAGGTAAAATCACCGCTATGGAAGAATTCCCTGAACCAAAGACCCCAAGGCAATTGCGTCGATTTCTAGGTATGACAGGGTGGTATCGGAGGTTCATAAAAGATTATGCCACAATAGCTGCACCCCTACATGAGTGTCTTACAAAGCCGAATATAAAAAAATTCATACTGTCAGATGAAGCCAGACAGGCGTTTCAGGCGCTCAAAACTAAGTTGTCAACAGCACCAGTGCTCACTAATCCGGACTTCACAAAAAGATTTTACGTACAATGTGATGCGTCAAAGGAAGGAGTGGGTGGAGTGCTATTTCAGAAAGATGATTTTGGTGATGAACGACCCATTGCATACATGTCTGCGAAGCTCAACCGAGCTCAGCGAAATTACAGTGTAACGGAATTAGAATGCTACGCGGCCGTATTAAGTATAAAGAAATTTCGGGCCTATATAGAGGGCTTACCGTTTACTGTAATAACTGATCATGCAAGCTTAAAATGGCTAATGCAACTCAAAGATCTAACAGGAAGACTAGCTAGATGGAGCCTCAAACTTCAGGCCTTTGACTTCAGTATTGAGCATCGTAAGGGGGCACAGAATATTGTACCTGATACGTTATCACGAGCGCATTTGGAAGAAGTAATAGTGGAGAGGGTAGAGTTGGGGGTAGATTTAAGTTCGCAATTTTTCAAGTCAGATGAGTATTTACAACTCATAAAAAAAATAGTTGCGGACCAAGAAAAACTGCCAGACCTAACGGTCTCTGAAGGGTTCGTGTACAAGCGTCTAGATTTTAATACGGATGGCTTAATTCAGGAAGATAGGGCATGGAAACTGTGGGTTCCGACCGAGTTACGAAAAGAACTGTTGGAATCCGCACATTCTTCTCCTTCAGCAGGACATGGAGGAGTGCACAAAACTATTGCAAGATTAAGATCTAATTACTATTGGCCTGGAATGGTAGTTGAGGTACAATCTTTCATTAAGAACTGTGATATATGCAACACCAGTAAAGCTTCAAATAAAATGTGTAGACGGTTGATGGGTGCACAGCACATCACTGAGAGAGCGTTCCAAAGACTATATATCGACTTCATGGGACCATATCCACGATCCTCGGACGGGAACACGATGTTATTTGTATGTTTGGATCACTTTACGAAATTTATTTTCTTAAAGCCAATGAAAGCAGCCACAGCCGCTAAGGTGACTCAATACCTTGAAAACGACATCTTTCATGTGTTTGGGGTACCTGAGTACATTCATAGTGATAATGGTAAACAATTCATAGCAGAAAAATTTAAGAACTTGCTCTTGAAGTATGGAATCACACATGTCAAAACGGGCTTTTACGCTCCACAGGCAAATGCAGCTGAAAGGGTAAACCGCAGTGTGCTCCAAATTTTACGATCTTTCATAACTCAGGATCAGAAGACCTGGGATCGCCATGTCAGTGAGGCAGCATGGGCGCTCCGGAGTGTAATACATAGCGCGATTGGGATAGAACCTTACTATGCCTTATTTGGAACTCAGATGATGCTGCATGGTAATTCCTACAAGGTGATGCGAAATATTGCTACCGTAAAAACAGGTGATTTTTCTGTAATGATGACGTCTGATTGGCAACAGTTACTAAGAGAAAAGATAGTGCATGAACTCAAATTGGCTCATCAAAGGGCCGAAAAGGTGTATAACACAAGGAGTAAGCCAATTTCTTTTAAAGAGGGACAAATGGTATATAGAAGGAATTTTAGACAAAGCAATGCAGCCGAAAGTTATAATGCAAAACTAGCTAAAAAAAATATTAAATGTATTATTCAAAAAAATGTAGGCAATTCCCTATATACCTTAAAAGGGTTGGATGGTAAGGATATGGGCACGTACCACGCTAAAGATATTTATCTAGTGTAGCTCTTAGGAATCATAGATGTAATAATTTTGTCTATAAGCCAGAAACACTTGATAGTAACATTTTTATTGATTTTTTTTACCAATTATTACTAAATATAATTGACTAGAAATAATTAGGTAAAGTTACGAAAAGAAATAGCTAGTAAGTTTGGACCAACGATTAGGTATTTAGTAAATATATCTATTTAGGCTCAGATGTTTGACAAAGATATGTTAGAGCATTTTTATTATTATCTATGTCAATAGTTAGTTTAGTCTTAGTCTCTTTTAATTCGTCCTTTTGTGATATAATATCAATTTCGGTAGTTTTGTCCGGTCAACTCAGTCAGTAGAGCATGAGACTATAACATAGGGTGTGGGTCGAAGCCACACGTTGGGAACATAAACAAGGGTGAAATAAAGTATTGGGATCGACGGCCTACACAGAAAATTTTTCTACGAAGACGCTCCATATCGCAGGCGACATCGGCAGCTTCGATCCTGTTGTGTATGCCTGTGTGAGTAGGAGGTGATAGGCTAACATGAGTAAGAAAATTAAAAACATGATATTACCTCGCATGTCCCACGTTGTCCAGGCAGTATCAGTGCAGCACCTGCTTGTCTCACGGTGGTTCCTTTGGTAAAGTGAGCATGCACTTCCTTGTCCAAATTCGCGGCAGTAATATTTTATTGACACACCGTCTACTCATTTTTTTATTTATTTTTATTTTTATTTTTTTTATAAATTAAAATTAGCCTGTGCATTGCACGCACAGCGAAATGTCAAAATTTGCAAGAAAGAAAAAAAAAAAAAAAGCTTTTGTACATTTTTTTGTTTTCTTTTGTTTTGATCAAGAGTCGCGGCGAAAAGTTTGGCCAAATTGGAAGTTGAAATGATCAATGCTGCCAGAGCAATGTGTAATGCAAGTATTGAAATAAGATAGAAAGAAAAAAAAAAGTGTTCGGAAGGTGGAAAGAAAAATAACATTAACTGGAGGTTCAAGGAACGACCCCGAAAAGTGTACGGGATGAGTGTCCAACGGATTAAATTACGGGAGGAGAATGATATAAGATAGAGATATTGGTTGCAGTTTTTTTTTGGGAGGAAGTCTTTGGAAGAAGACGGTTGATGTCCGCGAGCGACTTGAAAAATTTTTAGACGATATATTGAAATATATTAGTAAAAAGTGAATATTTAAAAATTAATTATTATTAATACAAAAATAATTAAAGTGAACATTTAAAAATTAATTATTATTAATACAAAAATAATTAAAGTGAACATTTAAAAATTAATTATTATTAATACAAAAATAATTAAAGTGAACATTTAAAATTAACTATTATTAATACAAAAATAATTAAAGTGAACATTTAAAAATTAATTATTATTAATACAAAAATAATTAAAGTGAATAAAAAATGAAAGTGAAAAAAAAAAATATTTTTACAAATCGGAGGTTTAAATGATCAAAACTTTGAATAAATTGATGATCGAAAAAAATTCAAATAAATATAACATATCGGTGAAACTTGGATTTAACAACCTAACAAGCCGTATTATATGTGTAATAAATCAAGTCCAATAAGGATTGATAAGCATATGGAATTAGCCATATATAAATATAACATATCGGTGAAACTTTGATTTAACAACCTAATAAGCCGTATTATAAGTGTAATAAATCAAGTCCAATAAGGATTGATAAGCATATGGAATTAGCCATATATAAATATAACATGTCGGTGAAACTTTGATTTAACAACCTAACAAGCCGTATTATATGTGTAATAAGTCAAGTTCAATAAGGAGTGATAAACATATGGAATTAGCCCTAGGACTCACTGCAAGTACATCTAACAGCAACTGGTACGGTAAGCTACCCTTACAGTTGTAGAATAGCAACGGAGAATACTAAGACCGCGCGGAAGTGCTACAGGATATGATTTTTTTACGTTAATGCTAATGATTAAATTAATTAAATTCATTAAATTCATTTAAACAATAAATTATATTATGCTTACTCAGTTGTTCAATTACCTATGACTTATTGCCGTCTATAATGTCTTACAATTTTTTTTAAATATTCAATCTCATATTTTTTTTTGTTTCTAAACTAAAAATTTTTTTTTTCTCCAACTTATTTTAATAATTTGAATTTTTTTATATATACATTAAGTTTTTTTTTATTAATTTTCTTGAATTAATTAGTTCTATTTATGAAATTATTAGTAGAAATAATATTCTTTGTTAATTTATTTTGGATATGATATTAGTCACGCAAGATTAGAATATATACATTTTTTTACTTTAAATGATGTACATATATTATAAGTGATCAAGCACATCAGGTGTCTTTGTTTTGTTGTTTTTTTTTTCTTTGATTATCCACAATTTGTTTTTTTTTTTAATTTTTTTGTAGCTATTTAGGTCAGCAACGCGGAGTGACGTCACTGCTACGATGTTGGTAAGAGTAATCAAAGTAATTAAAATATTGGTAGTCTAAATGTAAAAGAAAAAAAAAAGGAAAAAAAAACAAAACAACAAGTTGATGTATAGAAAGCTATTTTTTTTTTATTCTCGTTATATTTATCTATTTTCTTATTATAAATATATTATGGATATACATATAGTTGTGCATTAAATAGTAAGAGTAGATTGTAAGTTTTTTATTATGAATACATTATGTATATATATATATTCTTTTGTATTTTTTTTATTTGAAGAGAATTTTGCTTAGTTTAGTTTAGTCGAATTTTTTTTGTATTATTATATAATAAAATAATAAACCATAAAAAGAAAAAAAGAAACAAAATTAAAAATAATTCCATTCATAAGATTTTCTTTTTTTTTTGTGTAACAAACTAAATGTGTAAATGATGTAAATTCAAACAAAATGATGGCTTAAGTTCAATAGATATAGGTGACAGGTGAAAGTGAAGAAGGGGGCAATGTTAGGTTGCAGTAAAATAAAAATGAGTTAGACAGGACAGGGACGAACATGAAAATAGGGAGCTGGAGAGAATTTAACAGGGCCTGTTACTTCAGCTCAACGGTAACTACGGTAATGTAGTGAGGGTGGGTAGGTCCAAACCGACCAACAAGGACAGGGACAATACGAAGAAGAAAAAAAAAAAAAAGGAAAAAAAAACTGGTAGACACAGGGTATTAATATTATATAAAATTACTATCATTGATTGTAAATTTTTTTTTTTTTTTGAACCAAATTCTCTGGCACGATTTTTCTTTATTTTTTTTGTTACGGTTCGGATGTGCTATAGCGGAGTAAAGAATCCAACCCTTTTCTGACGAGCTAGCTGGCCTTTGCCACCGTGCCAGACTCTAACTCTGCACACATGAATGTAAAGAATGTTGAACGTAACAACGCACAAGAATGAGATTAGATCTAGAGGAATACGATTTTACTGTTGAGTACCTACGGGGAAAAGATAATTATGCAGCAGAATTTGAGGATATAAAACTTATAAATGAGGAAGAAAAGGAAACGTAACCTAAAAGTAACAACAAGACTTCAAAGCAAAAAAGCGAATAAGTTGGAAACCGTAGTTGGAATTCAACAAGAGCAAATGTCATCTACAGAAAAAGTTTATGTCTACGAGTCGCCTAAATGAATAAAAAACAGTGCACGAATTGTTTCACAATTCAATAAAATCCTAATCAAAAAAGGAAAAAAAGTAATAGGCACTATAAAACAAAAACAAATTGCTGTTCATGAAAAAATTGATTTAGATCAATTATTTTTAAAGCTCGTAAATATAGAAAATATAGAAAATGCAGTAATAAAGTAAAACGATTCCAATTATCACTGGATAATAATCTGATTAACGTAGTCAACCTAAAAAATTTAAAAGACGTAGCAAACAAAAGAAAGCAAATAGAAATTGCTCTTCTACCTTGTTTAAAAAAAATAATAGACGACAACGAGAAACTTGAAATACTTGAAAAGTTTCATGATGATCAAATTTTTGGAGGTCATCCAGTAATCCAAGGCATGAATACCAAAATAGATAGATTCTTTTATTGGTAAAATATGACAGCAGACATCCGAAAATATGTCAAAAGCTGTCATAAATATAAATTTAAAAATATCTCAAGACATACCAAACAACCAATGATATTGACCCCAACTCCACAAGACAGCAGAATATTGAGGAAGATTAGAGCGAAGACCTGCCAGTTCAGATAGAGGTGACTTGGTCTCTCTCATATCTGAAGAAAAGTCGGATGCGTGATCGGTGATCAGTCTAGATAACCTATTCGATAAGAGTGGGTTCCTAGACTTGGATGACGAGGCCGACAAAACGGTGATGGTGGTTTATGTACCTGATTAATATGCTGCAGATTAACCTCTACCACTCAAAAGCTGCATCAACAATCCTTCTGATCAAAATAACATCGGTTATTTTGATCCAAGAACCATGGATACCGGATATGTGGAATCAGAACAAATGACTATAAGCTTGTCAGCAACACAGACACAGGTAGACCGAGATCATATATGCTAGTTAAAAGGAATATTAATTGTTTACTTTTGAATAATTTCAGTGATGGCGGCCATGCAGCAGTGAGTTTGGAAACCGACAGTAAAATCGTATGGGTGGTATCATCATACATGGCCTACAATCATACAGGAAATCCAGCGGCTCGTGAATACAGCAGGGAAAACGATCACTGGTGTGGTTATTGCAGCCGACGCAAATTGAATATTTATCTGAATATTTTTTAGTTTTTTTTTGTAAAATGTGTGTCTAAAAGTATATAACTTTTATTTGTGTACGATCTTAGTTGATCGTGCATTTTCCTAAAAATAGGCAAAGTTATTTGCAACTTAGCAAACGTTGAATAAAGTCAACTTTGCAGTCAAAACATCAGTCCCTTTTTTTTGTAGTAGGTCGAAAGGATCGCAGGCTACAGTGTGAGATTTGAACCCACCACCTTTTAGGAATGATTGGAGAACATTTCCACAGCATTGATGAAACTTCATTTTGGGGAAAGAGATGTGAACATACAGGCTTAATACTTAGCGAGCGAGGATCATCTAAGTCAGAAAGCAGGGACGTAAATTAGGGAGATAGGGTAATAGTGAATGGTATGGGGGTGCGATAAAGCGCATACGCGCAGCTGAGACTTGCGATAAACTTTAAACTGGGGCCATGAAAACCGCAGTTATAAAGAGGAATGGTGTGGAGATTACGGTCGCACTCTTCGAAGTAGTGGGACAAGTATTGGTAGGGTTTGTAGCGCAAGGCTTTAATAAAATTTTCAGAGAGGATACTAAGGATGGAGAAGTCAGGAGAGGTCGTGGAGCCAGGTTAGGTACCTACAAGCGAGTGTCAATAGGAATTCGCCAACACGAGTGATCTTGGTATTATCGTAAAGGACAGAGACAGGAAAGTTCTTGTCGTTAAGCTTGCACTAATAGTTGTTGCAATCACGAAGCAGTTTTCGCACAAACGGCCAGATTCTTTTCATCTGACCGGATATGATTGCTGACCAAATATGGAAAGCGTAGGCGAGAAGGGGGCGAAAAAGCTGCTTATAACAGAGCAGCTTAACTTTGCAGTTTATCTGGTTATGTCTTCGAAGTCTATTTTTGAGTTGAGTATGCCTGAACCGGGCGTTTTTACCACATAATCAAATTATTATTTTTTTTTTTAAAAAAAATACATTAATTTATTGCATCTTGTCTTACAATAAGACTAAAAATCTTATCACTAATTACAAAATAATACAAATTTTTATTTTAACTAAACATTGTGTAAAATAAAATAAGTAAACCTTAGGTATATCACGAACCTAACTTAGATTAATGGGTTAAATTTCATTGGGGTAAATGTAAAGTGGTTTATTAAGAAATCGGTTCAACTTTATCAGATTACTTAAAAGAAAGGTGCGGTTTTTACTTCAAGCAATTAAATATTAATTAATGGCTGGACGGTCAGATCTTTTTAAGCGGGAAGTAGAGGATAGATATGCAAGATTTCTTGCTAAGGGATTAACATGTTCTGCCAGCCTTTTATTGTATTCTTTTGTATATAGTCAAATTCATCTTTAACTAGGTGAATTTGTAAATCTCGGTGGATACTTTCAATCCTAATGTACCATGTGGCACCAGTGATTGTTCTCAGTATTTTTGACTGAGCTCTTTGAATAATTTCAATATTTGAAGCACTAACAAATAGCTTACCAAATAGCTGGATACCATAAGACCATATTGGTTTTATGATGCTGTTATACAAGAGTACTTTATACTCTAGGCATAGAGAAGATCTGCTATTAATGAGCCAATGCAACTTAGAGGTTTGGATCTTCATCTGAATTTTTTTTGCTTCAATATGTTTGCGCCATCTCGTCTGTCTAGGTAAATACCTAGGTACGTTATATTATCTGCTTGTGGTATGGGAATGTTATTTAGTAAAATTGTTGGAGATGTACTTCGATTTAAGGTAAAAATGACGTGTCTACATTTTAGTTCATTAATTTTAATTCGCCATTTTGACAACCATTTCTCCACCCGAAATAAATGAGGTTAAAGTTGGTTTGAAGCTAGCACAATGTTTATGTTTCGGCATAAAATTGCCGTATCATCAGCAAACGTTGTGGTGACAACTGAACTACTTATTGGGATATCGGATGTGTAAAATACATACATGATAGGGCCAAGAACACTTCCTCTTGGAACACCAGCTTCTATTGAGAAATTATTAGAAGTATGTGATTTACATTTAACTTAAAAACTTCTGTTATGCAGATACGATTCTAAAACTGAGTGGACATTTGAAGGTAATGAACAGCGTATCTTATATATGAGCCCATTGTATCATACTTTGTCAAATGCTTGTTTAACATCAAGAAATACCGCGGAACAATATTCTCTGAGCTCAAATGAGTGTCTTATTTCGTTCGTTATACGATTCACTTGCTCAATAGTTCCATGTTTTTGCCTAAAACCAAACTGACGGGAGGGTTAGGTTTTAACCGTCAAGGAATGGTTTCACCTTTAAAAGCAGTGTTCTTTCAAAGAGTTTGGAAAGGCATGGCAATAAGCTTATTGGCTTGTATGAAGAGGCAAGCTTGGGATCTTTACCTGATTTATGAATCATAATAATCATGGGTGTTTTCCACTTTGTTGAGTAAAAGCCAAATTTAATAATGGCATTAAATGGCATTTATCATGATGTGTGAGATATTATCATATTCTGGTGCCATTTTGCAATGTAACTTCTTTGTAATTATTTTAAGAAGATCATTGGCCGTGATATGCATATCAATAGATGGTGCATTTACGTGCTGAGTGGGAAAGTCATAATGTCCTGTTGCAGGATTTGGTTGAAACACCTCTTTTAGATAATCAGCAAAAACGTTAGATTTTTCTTTATCACTTCACGCCCAGTTTCCGAGAGAGTTTCTTATTGGAGAATAGGATTCAATGGGAGAATTTATATCTTTGCTAACATTCCACAACGATAAATGGTTTTTGCAATTTGGACATAGGTTTTGAATATAATTATATTGCCTAACTCTGGTTTCCTTGCTTAATGCTGATCTAAGTTCCTTTGGCCTTCCTTAAATAAGTTTTTCGCTGAAGGAGATCTAGATTTTTGCCAATCGCCCATTAACCTACGTTTTTATAAAACCAAGTTTTCTATGTCACTATATGCAAGTACTTTATTGGATGTGTAAATTTTATGTCTTTAGGAGTGGAGTTTTCTGCTGCTGAAATCAGAATTGAGTTTAAAACTGATGTTGTACTTTTTATATTTGAGCCAGTTTGTTCTAGGACTTGTAAGACTATTGGAAAAGTCACGAAACAGAGGAGCATCAAGTAAACAAAATGTAACTGGAGAATGGTCAGAAGACAAATCGCAGCTTGTGTTGCGATTTGTTGAGATAAAATTTCTGCTTATGCCTTTGGTTACAGCGAAGTCTATTAGGACTGGTATTTTATTATTATCGGCAGGCCAATATGTTGGCTGCCCAGGAGAGATTACGTCTAGTGCATTTTTTCTATTCAGAATGCAAGTGTAAAGCTGTTTACCTTTTGAATTACAGCGCTGTGAACCCCAATAGTTCAGCAAATCTATTGCCAGAATGTATGCTTGTAGGTGCACTATCTTTAATAGTTTTCGTTATTTTAGCACATTTGGAATTGCCTTTTTGAGGACTAAGTTTTCGTTTCATACCTTTATAGCGTTCCATATCTGTTCGGATCTTTATTTTACTTTTTGGACTCGCTATGTCGAGAAATGCAAGCTAAACTGCTGAAGATACAATGTTTGGTAAGCTTCTATCAGTTTGTGTAGTTTTCAGGGGCAATGTGTTCGATGCATCTATTACCAGATAAGCATTACGTTTACTTGGAATGCTTGTCGTATGTATTCTTTTTAGATTTTGATTGCTCATTTGCATATGTGGTTATACTATATGCAAATAGCAGGTGTGCTATAAGATTTACTTATTACAACTACTTTTAAAATAAAAAATAATTTAAATTAAAAATATATATATATAAGTAAAATTAAATTGAATATAAGGAAGAAAAAAAAAAGATGTAAAAATAAAAATATGTAAAATATTATATTTTATATTTAAATAATTAAATAGATAAATAAAAATAATAATAATAATAAAAATAAATTAAATAAATAGCTTAAAATTGCAATGTTAACAAGTATTTTTTTTTTTTTGTGTTATCGAACCTGGGGGAAAAATCTTCAAAAGATACAAATGGCCCATATCATTTGCATGCCCGATTGATGCATAACCCAATTGAGTAATACATGCCTGCGGACTAAAAAGTCCCCTACATTCTCAGCTCAAACTCCTGTAAATCCCTGCAGTACGACTAATTAAGGTATTTCTTCACAGGTTGGAAGAGCACTTAGTGAGCTTTCACTCCGATTGTGTACTAAGTATTTCGTTCGATTTAACAGTGTTTATTGTTCTGGATACTATACTCTTGTAGAGGCTCCCGTCAATGCTTGCCAACATCTGCATTACTGCAGTAGGAGGGCTTGCTTCCACAATTATAGTCTCTAAATTTTGTCTAGTATCTACGAATCTTATACAATCTCTAATTATATGGTCAGGGCTCTCAATTTTATCTGGACAAAACTGGCAGTACGGATTACTTGCAAGCCTGAACCGGTATAAGTATTCACGGAAGCAACCATGCTCCGTAAGAAACTACGTTAATTGAAATCCCAGGTCTCCAGATCCTCGGTTCATCCAAACTTTTATATTTGGAATTAAGGAATGCGTCCATCTTGATTTTTGGGAATGGTCCCACCTATGTTGCTATTCATTAAGATATTTGTCTCTTATTTCTAGATAAGTATGTGACAGAAATTGCTGAGTTTCATTCATTCGTAGACGAGAACGCAGTAAGAAGCTGTCTCTGGCCAAGAGCGCTTCAAGGTCTATTGGCAAACGTCCTGCCAACACTCCCGCAGCATCATCCGATACTGTACGGTAAACATGGCAGATGCGTAGGTTTGCCAATCTATGTGCGCTTTTTGAAATTCAACCTACTATCAAGGGTAACACCAAGATACCCCTGTGTGTTGGTTTTGATGTGTTGTGCAATGTTGTGTTTTGTTATATTGTGTTGTGTTGTAATGTATTGTGTTGAATTTTGTTGAATTGTGAGTATACAATCACAGCTTTTGTGAAACACATTTGTAATAAAATAATAGCTGTCTCTATCAGAACTTTTTTGTTTGTGTTTACTTCTTCTTCTTTATTAATAATTTAAAAACATACAATAATTATCCATACTTTATACATTGTTTACTTAAAGCTATGACTAATGTCGTCAGCTTTACCTAGCGATTGCCTACTCTTCTTATCCCTCTAATCTTGTAGTGAGTTTGATGTTATAATTAGTAGCTATTGTTGGTGTGAATACATAAGTGCGGTTAAAAGATCTCATCTATAATTTGTTACCTATATTTTATCGCCAGTTCATTCCATTAAGATCACCATGCAATTCCGTTTGGCTCAAAGTCGTTTTTCCGAAATACTTGTATCTTATTTCCTTTAAAATTGGGCAGATTGCGAAAAAGTGTTTAACGTTTTCCGTTTGCTGTTTATTACATAGGCTACAAACAGATAGTGCACCACTTACGTAGGGTAAATAATTGAGTTTGATGAGTTCAGTACGAGATTTGAAAATTGTACGAATATTTTCCACAGTATATTTATCATTAAAATAATTCATTGTCCCCAGATTGTAAGTTAGTTCTCTGTATGTTTGTCTAGAGTAACTTGTTTTTGCCTTATAAACAAATCGGTCTCTATCACTTTGATCCTGTTTTAGTAGAATGCGCTACTGCCAGTCAATCCAACCATTCATGGCCTCTAAATTCAAATTTTCTTCATGTTCCTCGGCTAAATTTAACCATGCCGCAAAATACGAACTCCTTCTACCTAAAAAGTATGTCGCAAGCCGTTTGGTAAGTCTGCTATCTGTGTGTTTCATAACAGCGTTAATATATTGAAAGTGGGATTTTAAAGTGCCGATATGTAGTGTTGATAGGCCTATTTCCAGGTAGATTGCGTAGTCTGGCGTGTTGACCGGTAGACGAAAAATACGTTTGATAAAATAAGTCAGCAGTTTTTCCACCTCATTATATTTTTCAAAACCCCAAACTTGGGAAGCATAATTCATAATTGAGTTGACAGCAGCTTGGAAAACTTTGTATTTAACTGAAAGAGTTACCGTATCATTTCCTAATACTCTTCTCCATGTGCTGTTTATTGCTAGTTTTTATTCTTTTATTTTTATTCTTTTTATTAATGTGTGTTTCGAATGTTGCATTAACGCCTAAATACTTATATGTCTTAACTACTTTCAATTATTTACCGTTAAGGTACCACTTTTCACCGCATGCAAGACGCCTTGCATATTTTTTAAATATTATTATTTTTAACTTTGCTATATTGACTTCTAAATTCCATGTATTACAGTAATCGTTCAGTCTATTTATCATTAGCTGCAAGGCTCTTTGTGACTCTGCAAACAGCACCACATCATCTGCATATATCAGAATCTTTATTTGCATGCCATCAATCACGATGCCACCGTTTAAAAAATTATCCAGGTTATCTAAAAATAAAGTAAATAAAAGGGGACTTAAAATACAGCCTTGTTTAACCCCAGACTGTGTAAGAAACCAATCAGAAATAATATTTCCATCCAACACTGCTGCTTTACTACCATGATACAAGCTCCAAATAATTCGCATCATTTTTGTAGACAATCCTAAGTTCCTAAGCTTATAGAAGAGCGCATTTCTTAGCATTGAATCGAACGCCGCCTTGAAATCCACGAAAAAGACATAAAGTTTTTTTTTTCTGAAACCTGATTGAAATTCACTTAACAGTGTATGGTTATCAACCCATTCTTGTAGCCACTCGTTCAAAATACTTGCAAATACTTTCACCATGGCATTGTTAAAAGATATACCCCTATAGTTTTCTGGATTCTTTGTGCCACCTTTTTTGTACAATGGGAAGATAATCGACTTGCGAAAAGAATCAGGCACATTGCCGCTGTTGTAAATATAATTAAATGATGCTGTCATATTTTCAATAAATAGATCCGAACCATATTTAAGGAATTCCATGGGTACTCGATCCTCTCCAGGAACTTTATTATCCTTACACTTGTGCAATATTTTTTGACTTCTGCTACTGTAATCGTTCTGTCTAGTTCAATCATTTCAAGTATGGGCATCTCATAACTTAAACTCTCATTATGTATGCTGTTGTTTAGTATCCGCTCAAAGTGTTTACTCAGTTCCAGTGCGTCTAGCTTTGCATT
Organism: Teleopsis dalmanni; assembly: GCF_002237135.1. NCBI lineage: Eukaryota > Metazoa > Arthropoda > Insecta > Diptera > Diopsidae > Teleopsis > Teleopsis dalmanni. The sequence continues at coordinate 94,190,762 of NC_051846.1, read as the reverse complement.
TTTTATATGACTCGTCTCATTCAATTTTCGAACTTTGCCCCAAAAGGATTTACTGTCTTTTGCTGTTGCTATTGAGATAGCTAGCTCATTATAGTGAGTCGCTCTTTTATGTTGGAGAAGTTCTTTAAATCGTTTATTTGCTTGACTGTAGTTTGTCATGTCTTACTTTAATCCTGTGTTTTTAAATCTTCTTAGCAATCAAAAAGATGTATCTTTTAATATTTTACATTCAGAGTCAAACCATTGGTTTTGTTTTACACCAGTTTTTTGCTTTCGTTGCAGAGGCTTTGCTGCATTATTTATACAATCCATCAAAAACTCAATTTCATTTGTTGAGCATATTGTCGCTCTATTTACTCTAATAATTTGTTGATTAAGTGTTAAATTATATATTTTCTCGATACGTTTGTTCCAGTACAGTTTAAGTAACAACTGTAGACCTGAATTTTCCTCCGAAATAATTTTCCCGGCGTGGACACTTATTGTAATCGGCTGATGGTCTGAGTAAATAAAATCCTGCACTTTGAAGTTTTTGATTATATTCAACCAGATCCCCGCTCCACATAGTTCCTCTGTGAAATGTATGCTTGCCATCTTTGTCGCCCTCGCATCTTCAATTCAGCACAGTAAGACTTACCGTATTGCAGATTTCTAGTAGTCTTTTGCCATTTCTATCTACTTTGTCATCCATAGCTCTGCGCTGTGCACTTAGTCCATTGGCTTGTAAAGTTGGGTTAAATTCCAAACATTGCTCCTTACCAATTTTAACATTACAGTCTCCTACAACTAATACATTTTCACCCTAATTCGAACAGTACATCACTTAAGTTTTTAAAATCCGCATCCCAGTTGTTACAATTAATATTGGAATAATGTACGCCAGTGTCTCTCCAAATTTTAGCTTAACTACCATCATATTCAATATTTGTGTAAATCGTATATTCATTTTAGCTGCTAAGTTCTTCTTTATTCCATATAACATACCGCCACTAGCTCTTCCTTTGAATGCGACCCGAGTTGCTGGAATCCACCATAATAAATACTTTTCAAACACTTTATCAATCTTCTTCAAGGATTTTTCCATGAACGTTTCAAACAAAAAAAAAAAACAGATCAAATGAGTTTACATAATTTATAAAATCGCAGTAATTAACTTTCTTTATTAGACCTGCTACATTAAATGCTAAAATTTCTTTTGAATTTGAATCTAAACTGAAACCACAGCCGACAACATTGTCTTTATTTAGTTTTTTTGAGAATTAATTGTTTCCAAAATCTCGCAATATGTTACATTTATTGACTCCAGGTTATTGCCATAAAGTGCCTGCAGTACATCCCTTCCATTACTGTTACCATATTTCAGCTCCTTTTCTTTATTCCAGTACAGCCATTTGTTATCAATTTTCATACGATCCTCTCTAACTACTATATTACGACTTTGGTCTACAGCACGCAAATTTCGTTTTAGTTTAAGCATGACCCGTTTATCTGATTGTTTCTCTGCGCCCTCTGAATTGAAATTTCCGTATTAGCGAGTTTTTTAATATTGTTGAAAATATTAAATATACACTGCTCTGCTTGAAACTCTGCAACGACACCTATTTTGTCGTGTTTCTCGAATATTTTTCTTACAGAAACTATTTGCACATCATCGACGTGCAGAACTTCAGCACATAATTTCCGAATCGACAATGTTGGATTGTCAGTTTTTTTCAAACCCCTGATAACAAGAGATTTTCGTTTTCGTGCATTTATAATATAATTAATATTACGTGCATCCCGTTCGCGCTATTGTTCGAGCTGCGTCACCGTCTGTTTTAGCACACGAATGTCTGCAGTTAGCTCTGTAATCTTACTAGAGAGTTCGCCCACTTCCGACACAATCACCTCTAAATCAGCTTTTGTTGGCAAGTTGCTTAGCTTTTTATCCAACAAGTCAGCCAATGATGCTCTCATTAACCCTATCAGTTCTGTTATATTCATATTACCTACTTGCATTGAAGATTTAGCCTGGTTTATTTCTTCTGGGAAAAGTTCTGTCAATGGTCTTTTAGCTGCTGAGGTTCTTACTTGTATTTTTGAAACTTGTGTTTATATGTGCACAAAACCAAACTGTTTTTTTTGTTTGAATGGTTACTTACTTTTTATTTTGAGCTTTAGAAATTAATCTGCTGTCTCTGTCAACTCAAACGAGTTTTTAAATAAAGTTGTGCAACAATCAAAAATAAACCAACTCCGGAAAGAAATGGCAGGCTACAACTTAGACCTAGTAGCTGTGCAGGAGTTCAGGCAAACTGGGTATGGTCAAATCAATGACGAAAAAACGGTTTTTATCTATTCAGGACGACCCGAGCGGGAAGATCACAGTAGAGGCGTGGGTTTTTTGATGTCCAAGAAGATTGCAAGAAGCATGGTTGGATGGCACCCATTATATGAAAGAATGATGGCGCTAGAACTACAAACGGGAGCTCGTAAGCTACTTGTTGTTAATGTTTATGCTCCAACAGAAAGCAAGTCAGAAGTCGAAAAAGAAAAATGCTACGACCAACTGAACAGTTGGTTCAACAGTCACATCAGACGAGGAGATATCACACTATTCCTTGGTGATTTTAATGCAAAAATAGGATCCGACAATGCCAATGTTAAACATAACCTTGGAGTACACGGTCTAGGAATTTGAAATGACAATGGAGATAGATTATTGGAGTTTTGCTGTGAAATAGCAAAACGAATGACAAACACGTATAATGAGATGAGCACACAGCTACTAGGATTTAAGAAAACTAACAACAAGCCATGGATGTCGCAGGAGACAACTATTGACATCAGAAGAACAACTGACTCGATGGGTTAAGCATTTTACCGAAACATTGAATAATCCGCTACAGATCAGCAAATACCATCTTAATCTATTATTACTCTATCTATAATAAATCACTCTACACCAACAAAAAGCGACGTAATCAATGCTATAAAGAGTCTTAATCGTGGCAAGTTACCTGGAAATGATAATAACTGTATTGAATTACTGTAGTGCGACTTAGAACAGACAACCACAATATGGCTTCCACTTATTCAAAAAATCTGGAACGAGGAATCTTTACCTAGTTTGTGGAATGAAGGTACCTTAGTAAAAATCTCCAAAAAGGGAGACACCAAAGACTGCAATAACTATAAAGGCATAACCTTGCTTCCTATTCCAAGTAAGATAATAAGCCGTATTATTCTATCACGCAATTCAGAAGAAATAAACAAAACGCGTGATAATCTCGGATTTCGGGAAAACCATTCATGCATTGATCTAATCAACACAGTCCGCATTGTGTTCGAGCAATGTAACGAGTTCCGGACATCAGTATACGCAGCCTTTATAGACTACAAAAAGGCGCTTGATAGTGTCAACAGAGGATTTCTTTGGAATATTTTAGCGAAACGACAAGTTCCAACCAAAATAATAAATGTTATTAAAGCAATATACGTTGGATTCAAATTTCGAGTATTGCACAACGGGTTGTTGTCAAATACATTTGAAGTAGCCACAAAAGTAAGACAAGTGTGCATATTATCATCACTTGTATTTATCCTAGTGGTGGATGAAGAGATGCGAGCGTCCTTAAAAGACAACAAAGGTATCCAGTGGAACTCATTCATGCAATTGGAAGACGTGGAATACGCAGACGATGTTTGTCTACTCAGTCATAACATCAGAGAGTTACAAGAAAATATAGAAGCATTTAGGATAAATGCAGCAGTTGCCAGCCTAGAGATTAATTGCAACAAGACAAAAGTAATAGCGGGAGGATACAGCTCGAACTCTTCGCCAGTTGTTAAAATAAAAGAAGAAACGGTGGAATGCGTAGATAAATTCTATTTTCTAGGTAGCATAGTCGCAACTAAAAGTGGTGCGGACGAAGACATTGACTCTAGTTAACAAAGCTTAATCTGCATTTGCCATGTTGCTTGTTGTGTGGCGCTATAACCAAATTTTCACCCGCACAAAAATTCGTATTTACAACTCCAATGTTAAGTCTGTGCTATTCTATGCCTGTGAGACCTGGAAAAGAACAAGAGAGATTAATACAAAAATACAAACTTTCGTGAACAAATGTTTACGACAAATATTAAAAATATGGTGGCCCAACTGCATCACAAACACCAACCTATGGGCCGTTACAAATCAATCATTTGCTACTATGAAGATAAGAAGACGTAAATGGTGCTGAAACGGCCACAATCTACGCAAACCCAATGAAAATATTGCACGCCGAGCTCTGAGATGGAATCCTCCAGGCAGTCGTCGATTTGAAGCATCTGCTAAAACTTGGAGAAGAACAATTGAAGAAGAACTAAGAGAAGCGAACTGTTCCTGGAGTGACATATGTCTTGAATCAAATAACTGAATACGATATAAAAAGATAAGAGAGAGAGAGAGAGAGTACAAAAACCAACGAAAATTGAAAAAGCTGTTTTCAAATTAATATTTTATGCACTTTTAACTTGTTGTGATTGTTTTTGTCCAAAAATGTTCTTTTTTGTGTTTTTGTATTAATAACAAAAGTAATTCTTATAAAAATATTTGTTATATACTTGTTTTTATACTCTAATTTAAATTTCTCGGAGATGGGCTTAAAAACACGCCCGCTCACTAGAAATGTTCTGCTTGATAATTAAAACGTTGCTTTTTTAGTGATAGATCATTATCATAGACAGACCCATCATCAAAACAGTAAGTTAGATACTAATGAAATGCCTCAACGTTATTTGATACCAAGTTCTCATTCTATTTTAAACATGGGATGTAGTCAAGATAGATTGTCTAACACTTGATCACCTAACAGCGCATTTACATAAACCGGTACAGATTATTATAATCCATTGGGGGCATTGCTTTAGTAAGTATAAAAGTTATTAATCTTAACGATTCCATGATCTAAGTGGGGAATAATTCAACTGTTGAATATAATCGAATTACTTCGGCAAATCACTACTTAGATAGCGGCAATCTCAAAATAAAATGCTCAAGGAGTTTCAAATTAATTAAATTTTACATTCGAACATGGTAACATCATGTTACGTATCCAGCTTATGTGTGCAGTGTGAGTGGTGATTATTGACACGGTGGCGTGGCCGGTATGCTCGCCGGTATTGGGGTGACTCTTTTACCATGCTTCACCACACTTGGCTCGTAAACAAAATAAAAAAAAAATTTACCATAATAATATTCAATCCAAAGATGGGATTTGACTAATTTAAAATTCGACTGCACTAAAATGATTTGAAATGAACCAAAGTTTTTTTTAAATTCAAAAATCTAAAAACAAAGGTTTGAAGTGATGATTTTTTTATATTTGAACTTAAAAATACCTGTAAGGTATTAAACTTTACAGGGTTTTTCGAATCCAAACAAATTATGGTATATACGGGCTATAAACTAATTATATAAAAATTTGATTATTTCCTAAGACCACTGATGAAGAGTACTTGGCAATACTCGAAACAGCGTTGTATTGTCAGCCAAATTTCAATAAAAATTAAAATAAATTTTTGTGTTTGTCCTTTATTTCTTTCTTTGCTATTCGAAAAACCCTCTAAATTTTAAATAAAGCCTATTTGTCACCCTTCAAAGAAAGCGTAGCTTTTCAGCAACACTAGTACTTTATTCAAAAGTTTACTTTTAAAATATTTTAAGATTGACTGCACCAAAAATTTTCAAAATATCCAGTTTTTTTGTTGAATTCGAAAATTTTGAAAAATTTTTGAAGTAATGACTTTAAAATACCTGAAAAGTGTTAAAGTTTAAATTACATTTAAAAACTTTTAAAATTTAACTGCACCAAAATCACTTGGTATGTTGATGTGTAAATTAATACACGCTACGAACAAATATATAAAATCACTTTTGAACTACATATACAAAGTAGTGTTATACAAATATCAAAAAATTGACAATGGATTAGAAAAGAACATCTATGGAGTTAACAGCACAAAAGGAGCAATGGTCCAGCTAAGTGAAATCCAAAATTCTTCTTTTTTTCCTCTTTGTGTATTCGGATAAATTTATCGTTTTTTTACTGCTAAGTAATATATTATATTGTATAAAAATATTAAACATAAATAATATATAGTACTAAGAAGTTAGCAATGAAGTTTGTACATATATAATTTCGATTTTTTTTTCATCTCTTTTTTTTTGTTAATGTAATATTCTCTTATATTTTAAATTTGTTGATAAGTATACCTTTAAATAGGTATATAAACATAATCATAGCAATTCTGAATACTCCCAGGGAACAAAACTCCCTATTCTCACGCTATTTCCAAAAACACAACTCCCTTATTCTGAATTGCTTGGGAGACAGCAGTTTTGGGAACAGCAACAGTTCCAAATTTGTTTTGTTAAATTTTGGCAACCATGCCACTTTTTAATGACGAAAAGTGCGAAAATTAGCAAAACAAAGAAAAGAATTGCGTTTACATGTTGATTTAAATGTAAAAATAGCATTATTTGTCTGCTGCACAAATGATCAAAAATAAATATAAATTATTTTATAAGTGAATAATAAAAAACTTTTATTTTTATGAGTAAAATAAACATAAACAAAGAATTGTGCATGAGCAAAATAAACGTATAAAAAGAATTGTGACGTTGTTAGTGTTCATTTTAAAAAAAATTTTCAAAAAGTTTTCAAAAATGCATTCAATTACATTTCGAATTGTAGCGAAGGATGTAGCTCAAGAACAGGATTGCTCCTGTTCTGAAATTCTGCAACAGAGCATCAATCGAAAAAATTTGCGAGCCGCTGCAAATCCACTTGAGTTGCCCGATTCCTTGTAACTACAAATGTAAATTTAATTTGGTTTCAAAATAAACGTTTTTTTCATTACAGATTTCAAAACTGTTACAGAATAAATAAACCAGCATTTATTTTCCTGTTAGAGAAACTTACTAAAGAAATACAACCAGCAAAGAAACAATTTGCAGCTTCTCCAATTATGAAATTGAGCGGCTGTATGCGTTTTTTTGCTGAATGAGCTTATAAGACAAGGGTTTGGATAAGATTACGATGTCGGTCTAGCTCAGTCTAGCTTTAGTACAGTGTTTTTGAAGTTGTAGACATTTTTGAAACGCGCCTATTTTCAAAATGGATAAGTGTTCCAAAAACATCTGAGGAAAGAGGAAAATAGCTTCAGCATTTTATGTTAAAATTAACTTTCCCGGAGTAATGTATTTTTTCCATTAACTGCAGCAGCATTTGTTATTGCATTTTATTTGCGTTTTTAGCCCTGTGTAAAATTAAACTCTTTAATTTTTCAACTCTTTTTTTAACTAATTAAAAAACAACCTTACGCTATATAAATTCTTCAATCTCTTTATTTACAAACATTTACTGCTTTTGTACAAAATTGGCGTAAATCATAATTTAACTTTATAATTAGGATAGAATCGTCCTTCAATTAATAATACTAATAATAGTTTATGATGTTACAATAAAAAATAAGAAATGTTTTACTTGCGCATAATTGCTAAAGTTTATTTTAACCTATTTTAGGAATCCCATTCATTCTAGGATTTAATTCCTTTCGTTATCGATTGTTTTAAATAACAATAGTTAACGCTTTATTTTGTGGATAAAATGAATAAAAATTGAAATATTTTAAATTTGTAATAATACTTTTATTATAATACTAATTTTAATAAAATATAGTATTAAATAAAAATTTAGTTATATTAAATTCATTATAATAATTTTATTTAAATATATTCGAAAGAATAATAAAATAAATAAACTGGATAAAATAAATAAATAAAAATTAGAAAATATTAAATTTATTGTAATTATAATAATAATTATAATTATAATAATTAAAATATATTCCAAAATCTGATCATTTTCAGTTACTTTCATATTAAATTAAACCATTTTTAATACTTTTTTAACTTGTCTCCTAAACAATTTGCTTGGGAAAGAATTTGTGCAAAATTGGAAAAAAAACTCCCATTTCCATGAGATTCATAATAGGGCTGAATATGTATGAATGTATGTTTATAGACAGGAAACTATATGCCATAAAGGTCCATTAGAGTACAAATATAAAGAGAGTTTGTAGTTTGTGTGTGTGTGTTCTACTTACAGGTTTTCTCGCTGGTGACGTCATCAACAGGGAGGCGAATCCGCGGGTAAGAGTAGCGTTGTAAAAGAGTGCCAATTGTAATACACCTCTGTTTTTATTGTCTTTTTTTGTTCATATATACATACATATAAATGAGGATATGAAATATATATTTCTTTTGTTTTATTAATTTAGATTTAAAATTTAGTTAAGTTTTTGTTAAGTTTTTGTTTTTCTTTATTTTTATGTATATTTTTTTTGGTTTTTAATATCAATAGTGTAATGACCTTTTCCGGCCCTTTTTATAGCTGGAGTATACTCAGCGAGTATACCAAGGTTCGTTACAAGAAATTAATAAAAAAACTTAAATAATGAGACACTTCTATTTATAGCACCGTTTATTGTTTAACAAAAAAAAAATACAATTAAGTTGTGGAAAGTTGTGTTGTAGAATGCTGTAAATGTTGTAATCAGGATTGATGTCAGTGGTGCGCGGGTTGCTATCATTAGAAACGTTGAGATCTGTAACAGGATAAATTCCAAATAGCCTCTTTAAAAAAAAACATCTTAAGGAAGTGAAAAGTTGTTACCCATTCAGTAAAATCCTTGTCAGCTAAAGCCAGGCAAAGTTCCCTTTTCAATGCGAAACCTGGCCACAATTGTCAGCAATTGCCAAACGCTCGTGGATCCACACGCCTTCCAACAGTGTTGGTGACTTGTCATCCATTCTTTCATCAGCTATGGCCAAATTCAAGTCTGGTCAACTGGTTAAAAACCCTACGCCAGCAAAAGCCAAGCAGAAGGTAATTCAACCACCATCACTTCCCCCAAACCAGTTCACCCATTCACATGGTGATCGTCAGCAATGGCCAAACGAAACAACATGTGCCTAGACCAACTAGTCTGAGCTCCCACTGTTGTCTCTAACAAAATCGTTACTTACCTGTAACAGGAGAAATTTCAAATAGAACGATTTGACAATTTTGTTGCCCTTTTATTTAAAATTCCTTCCATTGCAGGCAAAAATAAAAATATTTTTGAGTAAACAAAGTCCCGTAAATTTGTCAAAACAAATTTCTTATTGTTGTACGCATTGCAGTCAAATTTAATAAAAGCATTAAGTAAAAATATTATAGAGTCACAATGCCATAGAAATGAATTTTTGTTCTAGGTATCTATTATTGGGTACCAGTGACGACGCGTGCTCTATCTGGAAGGGTGTGCGGCCCTTCTTTAATGTTGTTTTTACATGTACCACTTAAATTAAAATATATGAGATGTTTTATTAATAATAACTATATTATATTAGGCAACAATATATTCGTAATATTATATCAACAATTCATTAACAAAATAACATATTAAATAAATTAAATTAATAATTTATATATAACTTTAATATTATATCAATATGGAAGAAACAAAACTTTTCACATAATTCTCGTAACATCAAACCAACTTTTTTCAAACAAAAGCGTTTTAACTCAGAACCATACATGTTTATGCAGTGATCAAACAAAATCAAATCCACTTGCAACGTATAAATGTGCGGACAAGTACTCCGCACAGTAAGCGACAGAAATTCGTGGGTGCTACTGTTAAAAGGGGTGAGACGAAATGTGATCGAAATGTATGATGAGATGAGCTGCAAACTTCAGCCGCTCATGCAACCACTTAGGCAAATCATCATGTTGGATTCGTATGCATGCAGTTGATATTCGAGTAGAACAGAAAATTACTCTCATACAATTCCCACTATATAAATCTCTATTTCTGATATTACGAACGGGAGCACACGCACATTATTTTGTTCATATGCAACGTATGAATGTGCGGCCAACTTCTTTGCATACAAAGGGGAGAGACGAAATATAATAGAAATTTTCTGTGATTTGAGCTGCAAATATATGAGCACAACTAACAAGTATAGCAGCTAACAGAAGCAAATTGATTGAGTTTTCAGAGACAATTATATTTGATTGTTTTTGCTAAAACTTTAAAAATATATATATGGAAATGTAATAAATAATAATAATTCTTGATGTGAAGATACTTAATAAATTCATATACCTATGTTATTTGACATTTTGCAAATTATGTAAGGGTGTTCACCGCACACCTCCGCACCTTAGAGCAATCGTCACTGTTGGGTACCCAAATCACTCAAATCTCTGCCGAAGTCGCTTCATTCGTATTTGCTTCATACCGAAGAAGATTTTGCAATAAATTGAAATTTCTTAGGGACTTTTTACACTGCACTTATGTTAAAAGTTTTCAAATTTATTTATTTTTTTATTACACATCTTATAAAATGTTCACAATGGTAATACCTAATTTACCTAATTTACCCTACTCGAAATTCTGGTAAATATCAACATTCGCTGCCATACGGACATAACTTACTATTTTCCTCAATTTACCATCAATTACTTGAACTCGCACACGGTCAATTACATACATTTATTTTATTTTAATTAATACTAATATAACATACATATAACTGTTATTATACCTGATTAAAACAAAAAATTGAAATCGGTTTTATTTGCTTCAAATGTTCCTAAAATAAGATCAAAAAATATTCATGTTTTTCCAATGTTTATAAATGTTTATGTTAATAAATATACATTTATACACATACATATATATATGTAGGTCAGTATACTTCCAAACAAGTAGGGACGTTTCTCTTATTTGCATTATAAAGTGATTTTAAATGCATGCAATTTTTACGTACTGCTTGCTGGTGCCAAGCATTAATTGCAAAAACAAATAATTACACCAAAAACTAATTTGACTTCTTTTCTTGTACGGCCTGCATACGTAACAAGCAAATCTGTTTTTTGTTTTCATTTTTGTCCTTCATTCAATAATAGTAAAATTTTGAGAATGAACAAGCATAAGCGCGGCCGATCTAGCAGCAGCGCATAAAGAAGGAATATCTTCACTCCGCCCTCCCGTGCCTGTTGCTGAAAATTTAAAAATTGAGTCATTGTGACACTATAATATTTTTACTCCATGATAAAAGTAACCGCATCACATAAAAATGCGTGTACAATATTTTTCTTAAATTTGTTTATGCAGACAAACAGGAATAGTTACAACAAATTTACATATCTTTTATTAGCTGCAAAAAACTAATCAAAACCTATTTTAGATTACAGGGTCATTCGTTTATAAACATTATTTGTTTTAATAGAAACATTAATAAAAATATGAAATTTACATGTGAATTTGTTATTTTTTTTTTTTTTGATGATTTTATTTAAGTATGTTACATAGTAAAAAATGAAAAAATAAAATTTAGTTGAATTTTTAGTTTTTTTTGCATTTGTTATTATTTTTTTTGTTTACGATCCAAGTGTGATGGAGCATGGTAAAAGACTCACCCCGATACCGGCGAGCATACTGGGCTTGCCAGCGTACAAGCAATCACCACACATACTGCACACACAAGCTGGATACGTAACAATCACTACCAGTTGACTTTTTATTATTGGTGTCATTTGTTCAGTTTTCTCACTTGTGAAGCACGAGTCGTTCAATCGCAAAAGCAATTTTAAACTTAAAGATTTCGTTTAAAAACCACACTTAAGGCATACTCAACAGTGATGCAAATTCATTCATTCATTCTTTGTTTGTATTATTGTATTATTGTATTATTTTAAATTATTATTGTAAATTATTATTTTTGATAATAAAAGTACATCTAAGTGAATATTAAATATAGTGTTTGACTTCGCTTTTTGTATTATCTACAAAACAAAGTAATTTCTGTTAACAACGAAATCTCATGTGCATTGTGGGACCATCGTCACTGTTAACAATTATAAGTTCGAAGTTGTGAAAGACTTTGTTTATTTGGGAACCAGTGTAAACAACAAAAATGACGTCAGCCTAGAAATTCAACAAAGAATCACTCTTGCCAACAGTTGTTACTTCGGGCTAAGTAAGCAATTGAGAAATAAAGCCTCTCTTGACAAACAAAAATCACGCTCTACAAATCTCTTATCATGCCTGTTTTGCTGTATGGTGCAAAAGCTTGAACAATTATCAACAGTGATGAGAAGGTGTTAGGGGCATTTGAGAGAAAAATTATTCGGAAGATCTATGGTTCTTTACACGTTGGCGACGAGTATCGAATTAAATAGAAAGATGAGCTGTGTGAACTATACCGCGACATTGACATACTTAAGCGCATAAAAATTCAGCGGCTACGCTGGCTTGGTCATGTCGTGTGAAAAGCAGTACCCGCAGGTGGAAAACGCGGTAGAGGACGTCCGCATCTTCGGTGGAAGAACGAGGTGACCAACGATTTGGGAGCGCTCGGTACTACCAACTGGCGTCAGAAAGCAACTAATCTGACTGGCGGAAGCTACTCGACGCGGCCAATGACGACCCAAATAAATCATTTATCTGTAATAATACTTAAAACAATTAGGCAGCGGCGGTGAATACAAACCACTATTTTCAATTTTGCAACACTTAAGCTAAATCTCATACAATTCGCATGTTTGTAACAATTCTAACATTTTTATAATCTTATATTGTTAAACGAGATACTTAACTGTTAAATTTATTGTATTGATAACTATAGACGGTTTCGGTGGCTAGCAATGTGGAAATAAATGCATTCTGGTCTATATTCACTAAACGAGAGATTGGCATCTATCAATCTGTCAAAGGTTTTGTTTTCACTAATAGCAAATCTTTCATATGTGCACATTAATCAAGCAAACTTAATTTTTTATAAAAATAAAATAAGATAAATGTTCCTTGTTAATAACTAACATATTAAAAAATTCAATGTGCTTTGTACTTACGATTTCTCCATTATTTTTTAAGATTTTTATGTATTTTTCAATTTTTTGGTTTTTTTTCCAAACTTAAATGAAATTTTTATATTTTGTTTGAATTTCTGTTTACATATGATATGTGATTGCAATATTTGTTGGAGTTTCCAATGAAGGTTCACAGTAGTTCACCTATTTTTTCTTCATAGACCGAAGTATGTGGCCAGTATACAACTACTGGCCTAGGTAGAGAAAATAGTGTTTTGCGTACATTTCGGCCAGTAAAGGCCAGCAGTTTAATGTTTTTTGCCACACTTACGAGCCATCGAAAACGCGTTATAATAAATGTATAGTATTCAGTTTTCATTAAGAAGTATCAAAAGCTTAACTAATTTGTGAGTTGTTGAACAAAAGTTCAAGAATAAAATTCGGAAAAACGGTTTCATTTAGCGAATTCATATATATATATAAAATTATGTATATGCAATATATGTATTTTCCAAATGAAATAAGATTTGTTATAATATAAAATGTTAAGATGCACATCTTCACATAAATTGCTTTATTTTTTGAGGCGTGCAACTCTAACATTACTCTGGCGACACCTTAATTGCAAAGAAACTTCAAATTTTTTGAAAATTTTTTAATTCATAATTTTCTTTAAATCCAAATTTTCACTAAAAAACCTAACGTAGAAATTACAACTCTTGACAGCAATTTGGTCTGTTTAATATACTCATGAAATATCAAACACACAAGACTAAAAGCTGAAACGAAACTTTGTATTTCAATTGCAATAGAACTAGGTTGGACGCATTCCTACAACTATGCTATTTTCTAGCGTTGATTATTATCGTAATTACAATAGGTCTGTTCTTCGAGCTACTCGTAGTAAAACTCAAGTAAAATACGAGTAACACAAATAAAATGCTAAATTACGCTCTTTACACAGATTTTTAACAGCTTTGTTTAAAATCTGGTGAGAACACCAGTGCCGCACAAAGAAACAATTCAAAAATTTAAATACAAACCAAAACAGCTGATTCACGCATCAACACAAACTTTACTTGAAATAAAATGTACGAGTACTCTGTGTAGTATTTTAAAATTTCGACAGGAATGTTACGCTCTCTCAGATGCTTTCATTTGCTAGAAAATTTGCTGGTGGAACGAACTTGTGTATACACAGTGTTACTCAAAGTTCTTACGAGTAGCTCATGAAACAGACCTAATATGTCGCTGACATGGAGTCAATTAAGATATTTACTTCGAAAAATTCATAAGCGCATATATTTTTCATGATATCTGTTTAGCACCACTGACTATTTAGCGCGATAAATTATGTAAGAAAAACATGCAATTCATCTATATTTTATAGTAAAAATCTTTATATTAAAATACAATTCTTTGGTTAACTCTTGGCCTAACTCTTTCTGCGTTCAAGCCATTATTAGTTGTAAATGTATTTCCAAGCTTTCATATATTTGTGCCTTAAATGTTGAGAACACCAACTAAATAAATATGTGAAGTTATAATATTAAATATATGTATGTATAATAATCAAACGGATATGTTTACTGCATTTGTTGAATTTTTCAAGAATTATTTTTGTTGTGTTGCTTAAAAGTAAATATTATATAGGTACAATACAATTACATTCCTTCAAAAGCATTATATTTATACATATTTCAAAGCTATGTCATTGATTTATTTCATTTTCACTGTCGTCAGCAAAGTGAATATCATCTAAAGATAAAACATTGTGTAAATCAGATATGTGGGACTTTTCGACGGATGTTTCTTTTTCTATATAAGAATCACACATAGTTGTTAAGTCCTCGAATATTTCATCTACAGCTAAAAGGTTTCGTGCTGAATTTGTTGCTCTAAACACGTGCAATGGAACTATATCTTCATTTTGATTTATTGAAACCATTGAAACCGATTGTTTTTTTAATTGAATTTGTTCTTCTTTACCAAAAGTGGTAGTAAATTTTGTTAACGATCTTTTGAAGTTAATACTATTTTTAACGTTTTCTTCTTGTGCAGTCCCCATAGAATTGTTTTTAACCAAATCATTAACTTTGTTATCGCTGTAATTGGTTTTGGTTGCAGAGCTTATAAGCTGTTCAAACTCGGGAAATTGTGTCTTTTTATAAGTGCATTCTTTTTCAATAGCGAACCTTTGAGGCAAAATTTTGGTTTTATTATCACTATCATCAACATCAACAAAATCATTGCACGGTGGTACCCATATTAAATATGCTGGATCCATTCCTAAATAAGATCCTGGAGCTGCAGCTGCATTAATAACATTATAGTCATAATAATCAAATTCCAAATCTTCTTGAGTTTCAAGTGAGAACTCTGAACCAGGTCGTCCTAATAATTTCTTCAGATTGTGTTTATCTTTACTTTCCTTAAGATTTGTGGTTCGAATAGTTGCGGTACTTAAAATACTTGCAGGAGAATAAAAACCCTGAAACATACAGAAGTTAACTTTAGGTTTTTATATTTACTTAATTTTATACTTACACCAGAAGCATCTGGCTGAACAAAAATGCTACAATTATTGACGGAACTTGAACGCTGGGGATCATAAAGGTTTTTTGAATTTTGCATATTATATGTAACTGCGTCATAAAAATCAGAATGTTTAATTTGTCTTTTTATTTCTGCTGAAGAATTGTTGAGGATATAGTTTAGTCCCGAGTATATACTAGATTCATTACTTTTTCTGCTAAATTTTTTGTCCAATGTTCCAGCATAAGTACAGCACTCATCTGTTTTGTCTACTTTATTATCACTTAAAGACTTACTAATGACATTTTTGGATTCAGTGGTGTGAACATCACTGCGCCTTATATTAAAAAAAAAAATTTAAGTCATTAATAAAGTAAAAAATTATTTTAATTAAGTATTTGCATAAACTAAAATCTACATAATTTATAAGTTTTAATAGTGTAAATAAATTACATAAAGACGTAATACAAATATAAATACAAATATATGTACATATACATATGTTATTTTACGTTCTTCTCACTTTTATCGTTTTTATCAAAAAAATAAAAATTCAATTAATTCGATGTAAAAATAATATCAAAATAGTCCTTATAATTTTAACAACGTACGCAACAGTGTGATCCAAAGTTTATTGTATTGTACTCACACGAGAGTTTTTTTTTTTTAATGTCAGCTGCCAATAATGATAAAAGTAACATTTGTTATTAAAGAGCAAAAATAATTGTTCATAAGACTTATCATTGTAATTTGTTTAACAGATAAAATAACAGCTACGCTTAAATTGTAAAAATGTAGAACACCGAAAATATATTGATTGAAATGCAAAAAATAAATAGTTTAATTAGAAATACTTCGGGTTTTAATGCCAAAATAAATAAAACAAAAAATGAAAAAATGGAATTGCAATAATTAAAATGATTCGAGGTTTGACAAAATATCTACTTTCGATTATAAATATGAAATATGACAGTTTTGTTTTATTTTCCATAAAAATGAAATTAATTTTTTAAAACTATTCAAAATAGCATAATATTGTACTATACAATATTGTACTACTGTTATTTTTCAATCGTAATATCAATCGATTCAATCGTAATATCAGATGATATTTCTATACTAATCGTTTTGATTTCAACTTGATTTGTTATTGAAATTAAGAAAACACGCACATTTTTTAAAAATATATATATATTATTCTTTTTATTATTATAAATTGAAAACACAACATATTTTTGAGTAGTGATCTTGTATTCATTTACTTGTATTCACGTCGAAATCAAATACGAAAATTTTCAACTAAAGAGAGATTAGTAAGTATAGTTTTTAGAATAGTTGCGTATGCTGATATAGTGATAACATATATGCGACTAAACATTTCTGGATATCCTTAATTTGCTTCAACAAAGAAGATTAAAAACACGCCCAATTGGTCCCTTTATTCAATTTTTATATTTTTGCATGATCAATTCTAATCTTGAAATAAATTTTGTGAACTACAATCTGTTACCAGGGTTCGTATTTGCTCACTCATGAGCAGCTCAGGCTCATGAGCAAGAGCCAATTCTTATGTGAGCCCAAAATTGGCTCATGAGCGTGAGCCCATAATTGGCTCATATTGAAGAGCCGCTCACCAGCGTGAGCCTTCAAGTTGCTCATATCGAAGAGCTGTTCATAAGGTCTCACGAGCCGAAAGCTCACGAGCTCAACTATTTAATAAAAAGCGATTTATTAGTTTATTTGCTTTATTTATTTTTATAAACGTTATATGTGAAAATATATAATTTGAAATTAATTTAGCTTATTATTATTTATATTAGAACAATATTCATTAGAACAATTCATAAAATATTATTATTTTCCACAAACAAACAATACAAATATATTTATTGTTTGTTTTAAGAACTTTGATTATTTCCATATTATAGTTAGTTCAAGATTATTAATATTTTAAATTTTTTTTTAATGACATGTTTTCACAAAAAAAAAATAATAATAAAATCTTAAATTGGGCGCATGAGATCTCATGAGCCGCAGCTCATACTCTTGCTCACGAGCGTGAGTCCATTTATAACTTAATGGCGGCTCTTGCTCGTGAGCGTGAGCTCTGTAGTTGTGCTCGCTCGTGAGCGTGAGCCATCGTATAAAAAGAGTTTTTTGCCGGCTCATGAGCCGTGAGCCGAATGAGCCAAAATAAGCCGCTCATGGGTACGCAAATAAGAACTCTGTCTGTTACACAGTGCGATTTTGAATTTAAGGGCTAGCTTACATGTCAAGATATTAGGACTTAAGGTTGATTCTTAAAGTTAATTACACTAACAAAATCTACACACGCCATCTAGCACCAACTTGTATAAATATTATTTAAATTAATCAAGTAATAAGTACAGATGAACACTGCAGATAACGGTTATAATTGTTGGTGAATTTCATTCAATTATTCAATTATATAGCATGATGTCTTAATAACTGTACTTGATGAAAAAAATTGTTCAGATTGTTCAGACAGCTGACTTTACAAAGTTCCGCAGCCAAAATATATACATATATAGACCCTAGATATCAGAATTGTCCCCAGAGTATATTTTGTCTTACGTAAAGAGTTAGAAACAGTATATTATAGTCACAATTTATTTATACGAAAAAAATATTATGACAAATAGACCATAAACACATGTTATTATACGTACGAACTTGGAATGGAAGGTATTAGTAACTTTGGCATTTAAGGCATTAACAGACATGCTTATGCCAGTTTCAGGTTAATTATGCGACTATTTTAAAGTGTTTTATCTAGTCAATTTAATTATATATTTAACTATATACATTTGGCTCTCAATACTTGATTTATTATAATATAAAATTCTTTTTAAACATACTGAATGAAGAGATTATATTAATATTTACTTCTTAACCACCTTACTGATATATCGGACTATCATAATCCGTATAGATAAGGGTAACCTTTAACACAATACTTACGAGTTGATCACTTCTGATTCTAAAATCGGGTCATTTAAATCGCCTTCGGATATAGTAGTTGCTTCCAAATTTTCTTGTAATATTAAACGCCTCGGCTTATTCTTTGGACGGATCTTAACAAAGCTAACAACTTCTGATAAAAGTGTGGTGGCTGATATTGCTCGAATAACAGGATATGGCAAATAATTTGTTGATGAATATAAGGAATGTAGCTGAGAGTCGTCTTCCCTGTGTTGTTTAATGGCTATGTTATATTTATGGTACTTTACCAAATAGTGTGCAGCTTTAAATTATAATATTGATTTCATTACAAAATTTAATTTGTAAAATAAATACATTTTATTTTTAATTTATTTACTTTTGTAGTTAGATATTTACCTAATATTGCGCTTAAAATTATTATAATTCCTGCGAACACAAAAGCACTTAAATGAACAACTGTCAGATTGGTTTTCGATATTTGCAAAGCGCGGTTTTTCGTAATAGAATTTATGTTAGTAAATAATTTTGAAGTCTGATTTTTAGTATCTGTTTATTTTGATATAAATAACATTTTGTTAGTAAATAAAATTATGAAATACTAATTTCAAAATACTTACTCAACTGTTGTATGGTTGCTAAAAAGCCTCCAGAGCATAATGTATATTTAGAACTATTCGACTTCTTAATCATACCTTCGAACTTCGTTGACGATTCAAAATCAAGGCCTGAATTGAATTCAATTAACATTTGTGCTTTTGAGGAGTTAATTTCTTTCAACACTTTAATAGAATTTCCAGAGTTATATTCAGCGAGCAAATTTGAAGACAATGATGGACCATTTCGTACTTTGATGTATTGAGTGGAACACGATAAGTGGAGGTATTGTAAGTTAAGTTTAATATTTTCTACGTCATCGGCCTTTAAAATTTTAATAAAATGAATGGTAATTTTACATTTGTGTTCTTTACTTTCATTAAATAGAGATATATGTATTTATTTATAAATATTTATATTATTTAAATTATTTTTTTAAGAACAAGAAATCAAATTAAAAAAAATAGTTATTTGGCGAATGTTTAAACGCACGCTACTTGAAAATCAATTATTGCTACATATGTATATTTCCTTTTCTTGCTTTTCTGTTTTAAAAAAAACTGTTTTGAAAGTATATTGAATATTAAAGTGCTGCATCAAAACATTCGTTTTTGCGGTCATTCGTTTTATTTTCAAATGTGTACCATATTTACAAATTATTTCTAAAGCGAATACGAACGAATAACAGAAACGGTCCGATAGAATTCGTTTCCGCCGCATTCGTTTCAATGGAATGGGGGTTGATTTGTTCTCTATAATCGTTTGTTTTGAATTTTAAAATCAAATAAACAAATATTTTAGAGTATTTCAATCACTTTTAGAGTATTTCAATCACTTTTAGAGTATTTCAAATAATTCTATTTTTGCAAAGAAATATTTTATTTATTTTGTGTGCGTTTGGTTGCCTGCGCAAAAGTAAAGAAAGTTGGATGTGCGTAGAGATTTGCAATAATTGCAATAACAAAGCACGTAAATTAGGTTTAATTTTCTATTATTTTCAATGCAAAAGTTGTTTAAACAGGTAGATCTAATGCAAAAGATTAACTTAAAAAAACGGTTTGCGCAGAATTTCCTTCTTTGTCGATAGTTTTTTATGATGTAACAAAATAAATTGCTTCACATATTTACCTTTTCCTGGAAAATAATTTTATGCATGATATGGTAAAAATATCTATTTATGACAAGAGAGATTTTTAGAAATTTCTTAAGAATTCCTTCAGAATTCCTACTTTACAAAGTTTCTTGTAAATTATTTGCAACACCAGCAAGTAGTGCATCTTCGGAAAGGGTTTTTTTCAGTTGCTCGGAACTTAATATCAGAAAAAAGAACATTGATTTCATCTAATCAAAGATCTATCAATCAAATCATGTTTTACACAACAATCTTGAAAAAGAGGAATTAAGTCAGACGATGCTCAACATTTAATTTGCATATTAAATTAAATTTGTGAACTGTAAAAACTGTAAAAAAACTTATAATTTTTTTAAATAAATTTTTGTTCAAAATTTTTTTTATATTTAATTAATATATTAAGTCATATTATATATGTAATCAACAAATTACTATTATCAACATTTTAAATAATATTTAATTAATAAAAAAACTTAAATAAATAAATTTGTGTCTTACTATTTAAAAACACATAATTTTTGTATGAACTGAAAATCAAATGCTTAGAGTACTCCCAACTACTTCAACTACTTTTAGAATGTTTAGAGTTAGAGTACTCTAAACAAACGAAACAAATATTTATTCCATTCCATTTTTTTTTTATGCCTATACATTCGTATTTGTTCGTTGAGAGTGAGAGTATGCTACCATTCTAAACACAATAGAATGCTTTGAAACTGAAATCAAATGCGCGCGTGCAGTACTCTATTGAATATACACATGAAAATGTTTAATTTTTTTTTTATTTGAACATGTTTGAAAAATATACATTCTACAGATAATTTTAAGCCTTCTATTCATTTGATCGTCGTTTTTGGTGTAATTAGCTAGCAATCGATAACAAAGCCAGTTTTCCCTCTTCATAAATTAAACACAATAATTTTTTACTATTATTTCTATTTTACAAAGAAAATTCCACTACTTCGAATTACGCATACTCAAATATAAGTCTGCAATTCAATATTTTTCTTCTTCAGGTATTAATTTTTTGCATAACATGACGAGATTGTTTAAAGTTATTAATTTCGGTTTCTACCCAAATGAGTGAGTGAAGTTTCTGTTCATAATGATCCATAAAATAAGCAAATACTCTTAATTAGCTTCTTACTACTATTATTCTTCCTTCGTCCTAATGTACAAGTAACATTATGCTCACCTTTGCGGATAACTCTGCTATAATAGGCTGCCGTAGCAGTCAAATCTGCCATATCAAATATTCAAGTTAAACAATCACGTGCGGCTGTGATCGACTTCTAACAGATTATACGTTTATGAAATTTTTCTTCAAAAATTTTGAGTCAAAATTAATATATTTTACTTTAATATTTATAAATTAATTTCCCATCAAATTAATTTCTTTACAATCAAACGACGAATCCGTGTCGTTAGAACGGTCAGTAAAAATAAAAACATATGATGTACTCGAAAGCTTCGATTACTTGAAAGCTCCGAGCTATTTTATTTTATTCTAATTTTTACCTTTACTTGAGTTTCATTAAAAAAATATGGGAACAGACCTATTATGAAATCTTTAATCGTAACAGTTTTTTAACACAATTGTTTTTTACAAGACCAGTACAAAGTAAATAACTAGTACTGTACACATGGAAATTCTTAAAAATTAATTTCAATTAAATAATTTTTTTTATATGTTTACAGACCTGAATTAACCAAAATGATTTTCCTGGACAAGTCTGAGTTGTTGCAGTTATTATACGGCTTTGTTTTGATGAAGTGAGATGAATAATGCAACCACATCGGCATTTTAATCCAGTTTCTTGTAAATTTTGTGTAAGTTTTATTGCATTCAGTTCAATACCACCTTCATATATGCAATTCCAAGTTTGTGAGGTATTATTATTGCAAGTTTCTGTTTGAACAGAAGTACCCTTCAATAAAGATTCAAAATTTAAATATTTTATTTTCTGAAATAATTAATTTGAAAAGAAAACTGTTTTGTGTATCAAAATTAAATAAATTCTAAAATTATATAAAGAAAAGGTATAATAAAGAAAATTTATTAAAATCTAATTATTATTCTGTAATCATTTTATAAATGATGTAATAAATAAAATTATGTTAAAAATTGTCTTACTTCACAAAACTTTGCACCATAACGTGGAGGCGGTGAGTCGCAAAACCGATAACGATTGCGTGTTCCCCCAAAGCAATTAGTTGAGCACGGCGTCCAATCACTCCATGGACCCCAACCACCAGTATCAGAATCTTCAAATATTATTTTCATAAAAAAAAAAATATGTATTTTAAAATTAATAACCCTGTATTTAACGATCATATTAAAAGAGAGACAAGATGAATTAGTATTTGGATTTTAGTTTCCACCCCCTAAATAATCAAAAATGTACTAAATATGCAGTTTCACATTATTAAAAATATTATTAATGAAAATTTGATTTTTTCTATTAACATTTTAGTATTACCTTATGAACAAGATAAAAATCTATGGAGATTATTCATCAAGAAAAAGAAAAAAGTAAAACATAAATTTTTAATATCACTTAAATTTATTTGTATTATTAGTAACAATTTATTATAATAGTTCACGAAGTGAGGGTGCTGGTACAGTCAAGCGAACAATGAATGTTCAGCGCTGTTGAGCACGCCTTAAGTGTATATTTTTGAACAAGATCTTTAAGCTAAGATTGCTTTTGCGTTTGCAGAGTCGTGTGCCACATCTCTCCAAAGACTAGACGAAGCAATATCACAATAAAATTTGTGATGCTATGGAAGTTTGTTGATCGTCTTATAAAGTTTCACCAAACCTAACTGGAAATTTAATTTGCCTGCCGCTAGATGATGTTTAAGTTTTATTTACAAGATATTTCTGGTTATTTTTTTCTGTTTTTTGATACAGAAAAGTCTGTTGTATTGTCTGCTGTTGGTCTGTCTCTTACTCGTCACCACAAAGATAGGCAGCTTTGACCCGATCTATATTAGTGCTGTTCATATTCGAATTTACGAAGTACTCGAAGTTTTCGAATAGTAAACGAAGTCTTCGAAGTTTGAAAAAACTTCAAAGTTTTTGTGAATTTTTGTTCTCGAAGTCTTTGAAGTTTAAGTGTAGTGATAAACTTTAATAATAACATATTTAATAATAATATATATTATAATACATATTTAATAATAAAATAAATTTTATGTATTAAAATAAAACAAAAAAACATGTTTTTAGTTTTCTACATAGATTACAAAAAAAAAAACATAAAACCGTACAAACAAAACAAATGCTTTCATCCCTCAAATAATTTGTGTGATGCACGTTTGTTTGCATTTTGCGTTCTTAATTCACCTTTTGCTTACGAAGTCTTCGAAGTTTTTCACTACACTTAAACTTCGAAGACTTCGAGAACAAAAATTTACAAAAACTTCGAAGTTTTTTCCAACTTCGAAGACTTCGTTGAAATGCGAATATTCGAATAATCGAAGAACTTCGGTTTTTTAAAAACTTCAAATAATGTGAACAACACTAATCTATACTAACACGTACTGTATTTTTTCCGTAGAGTAATCATCAGCTTATCGTCGCGATTAGTTACCTTAAATGGTCCATCGTTAGGTGCTTTGAGACATGGTCGAACAGTATCATCGCGTAGGTAAACATGAGTACATACATTAATGTACAAGTTAAATGAAACGACTTTCCGTTTTCGTATGAGAAAAAAATCTGTGTATTTTAATTTTTAATTTCTTAAATCTACCATTCTTAAATCTTACCATTCTTAGACTAATTTTTTATGCTTTAAAAAGTTGCTTAGTTGCAGTTCACATGCTGCAACCCGATTCCAGTAAGCAAATTTTATATAACCTGTCAACGGTAATTTGAGAACATTTCAGCACTGTTGTAAACAGGTAAAATAATTTATAAGTAATGATAAAACAATATTTATGTCGAATGTGTTGGGTTATAAATAATAATAAAATAATATTTATGTGTAGGGAATGTTAACTTACATAAGTACATTGTACAAATGTTTTTGATATGGAGTGCTTTGTAGTAGGTATCTCCATTAGTTGCTACATTACGTTTCGCAGTGATGATACGAATCCTGAATCGGAAATGTCTTTACTGGAACTTTCGAAAAACTCATATGGTAATCTAACTGTCGAACCATAAACCATCTCTGCAGAAGTCGTTTTTGTATGTGTTTCTCAGAACGAGTAGCACCACTGGCAGTTCATCAGTCCACATTTCCTTGGATCTGCACTTTAAAGCCGTTTCAAATGTGTGGTGACAATATTTACAACATTTCTAGTAAGCGGACGTGTTCTCAACACGATCTCCGAAAAATTTAAAATTCATAGTTTTAAAACTATTTAAATTTATTATTTTTGTAAAAACCGCTTTTGTAATTATTATAAAAACACAAAAAGAATTAAATTATCGACAAAAAGCAATTCGAAAACTGAAATGTGCATAAAATATTAATTTGAAAATAGCGCGCGCTTTGTCGGATTTTCGTTTATTTTCTTTTTGCACTACTTAAACTTAAATGCTCAAATCCCAAACAACCGTAATGCTTATCTAGTAATAGACGCACCAAACAAGTTGCTACACAAAACTATACAAACCGATAAAAGCTTATAAAACATTGTGTCTTCAGCAGTATCGCCTGCATTTCCCGACTTAGCGAGTGCAAAAAATAAAACTAAAATCCAAACAGGCATGAAACGCTATGTCAATATTAAAAGAAAACTTAGTCCTCAAAAAGGTGACTTAAGAGGTACTAAAATAAATAAAATTAACAAAGATAGTTCACTCACAAATATACTTTTTGGCAATAGATTTGCTGAGCTAGCTGAATTCACAGAGGAAGCTAA
>NC_051846.1:94115686-94165666 GCF_002237135.1 Teleopsis dalmanni | reverse complement strand
TCGTAATCGCTATCGCAAGATCTAAAATGACTTAACAGTTCTTTTTTCAGCTGATAATAGTTGAAATTCTTATCCTCCGCATGGTCCTCCATCACTTGCCAATACCACCTAGCAGCGCAACCCGATACCAAACAGTGAAAATCAGTGAAGAGCTGGTGATAAGAAAGTTCATATTGCTCTCTCATTTTTCCGATACGGAAAATGAAGCTTTCTACAGACATTTCTTTAGTGGTCCCATCAAATTTGATCCGCCATTTATCTAGGTCACAATTTTTTCGGGTCACCCTTTCGTCTTCTTCAAACAATATTGAGTCCCTTCTATGATCCCTTAGCCTAGTATTATTCGCTAAAAATTCAGAGTTCGCGTTTAACTCATCGCTTCCTACTACCGTCTTATTCACTCTATTTCTTTCTACGGAATTAACCCGCCCTTTCAATGAACCTAATTCACTTCTGATATCATGCATCCCACTCGCCAGAACTTGGGTTTGTTGCATCAACATGTGCATCATATCAACGAGTTCCCTTTGACTTTCTCGTTCCATTTTTCCAACATTTTTAACATTCTCTTCATTCAACCCATCATTCACACCATCATTCACACACGCCTCTCCTACCGCTATGACAGGTAACGCACCGCCTACTGCGCCTTCCTTTTCTACGTCTTCTTGATCCGCCATTAGTGAGAGTTTATTCAACTCTGATATGAACTCAGGGGACCTGATAATTGAGGCAATCGCGTTGCGGTTAACTGCTTGCGTCTCCTTTCTTTGGAACAAAATTCCTGCACACAAATTGATATCGCGTTCTGGCACACTATCCGTCGGCCTAATCACGCCTGTATCTATTTGAGTCAGAAGATACGACGCTGCGTCTCTTCCCAAAGCTCTCGCTACACTCCTAGTAAGTCGCTTATTTTCGTTCCTATTGCGTGTATTTGCTTCACCTGTAGGAGTAAACCACTCGCGATCGCTCTCCATGAATCAGAAACAGAATAAAACTGAACAAATTCGTGTAATTTGAATTGTAGCAAAATAGGAAATGTAACTAATTACTGTGGTCTATTTACCCAACTAATTCACCAAAAAAAAATTATACACTATCTCTATTAATTCAAACCGTTTATGAAGAAACAATTTCATAAGAAAAAAAAATTCCAGTAATAAGTAATATACCAGAGTCAAAAAGCGAAAGAGAATTAAAGAAAGATTTTGACTACTTCTCTTCTTAATTAAATGTAAAACTTAATAAATAAATAAATTATTTCCAAAAAAAAATATAATATATAAACAAAAATAAAAAATAGATAATTAGAGATAAGGGTTTAAAAAGAAAAAAAAAAAATCAACCACCATAAATAATAATGAATAATACTCAAAATTATTCAAACTAAACTTCAACCAAAATTTGGCATCAATAGGCAAAATCTTAATAAATACCAAAAGAAAAATAACTTCTAAAACAGGTTAAAGCTATTCAATTGGTATACTATACCTAAACGTAATCTAAATATAAAGTATTACTATTCAATTATATTTAAATGGGTTTTGTAATTTCTACAATATAATAATAATAATGATATAGATGACCTTTGGTGTATTCTCAGTGTTATTATCTCAGGGACAATGTTAAAAAAATAAAAATGAGTTGAGTCGCGTTTCTCTCGGTCTTTAGTCCCCCACATAAATTCTAAGAATTATTTGCTGCATTACAATTTGATGCAGTCTGAACTACTGCCAAAAGCTAACACAACTAAAATTCTACCCCCACCCATCACAAGCCGTTTCTGAAGCAAGCCTCACAATCACAGGACGTCCTTCTAAATGATCAGCAGCTTCAACTTCAGTCTTCATTCGTACTTTCTATCATTCACGCGCACATTCATATCACCTGCTGCTATACTGACTTTCACGTATAACGTTTCTGACAAACAGCTTCACGGCACCTCAGTATAGCTGCTGGTTTGCTTGTGATTTAAAAGAACAAAAAAACAAAAACTTAATCACCTCAAACATATCCTGTTCGAATGTATGTTGTAGCGATCAAGCCAAAACACAAACCTAACACTAATTCTGTCAATCCGTCATTCGTGTCCTGTCGATGGTCAGTCGTTCGTATTACGTTCTGTTCTTTCGTTAGTTCCGTTCGTTGGGCGCCATTTTGTTAGTTCAAAATCCTTTATATTCATGTGTGCAGAGTTAGAGTCTGGCACGGTGGCAAAGGCCAGCTAGCTCGTCAGAAAAGGGTTGGATTCTTTACTCCGCTATAGCACATCCGAACCGTAACAAAAAAAATAAAGAAAAATCGTGCCAGAGAATTTGGTTCAAAAAAAAAAAAATTTACAATCAATGATAGTAATTTTATATAATATTAATACCCTGTGTCTACCAGTTTTTTTTTTCTTTTTTTTTTCTTCTTCGTATTGTCCCTGTCCTTGTTGGTCGGTTTGGACCTACCCACCCTCACTACATTACCGTAGTTACCGTTGAGCTGAAGTAACAGGCACTGTTAAATTCTCTCCAGCTCCCTATTTTCATGTTCGTCCCTGTCCTGTCTAACTCATTTTTATTTTACTGCAACCTAACATTGCCCCCTTCTTCACTTTCACCTGTCACCTATATCTATTGAACTTAAGCCATCATTTTGTTTGAATTTACTTCATTTACACATTTAGTTTGTTACACAAAAAAAAAAGAAAATCTTATGAATGGAATTATTTTTAATTTTGTTTCTTTTTTTCTTTTTATGGTTTATTATTTTATTATATAATAATACAAAAAAAATTCGACTAAACTAAACTAAGCAAAATTCTCTTCAAATAAAAAAAATACAAAAGAATATATATATATACATAATGTATTCATAATAAAAAACTTACAATCTACTCTTACTATTTAATGCACAACTATATGTATATCCATAATATATTTATAATAAGAAAATAGATAAATATAACGAGAATAAAAAAAAAATAGCTTTCTATACATCAACTTGTTGTTTTGTTTTTTTTTCCTTTTTTTTTTCTTTTACATTTAGACTACCAATATTTTAATTACTTTGATTACTCTTACCAACATCGTAGCAGTGACGTCACTCCGCGTTGCTGACCTAAATAGCTACAAAAAAATTAAAAAAACAAATTGTGGATAATCAAAGAAAAAAACAACAAAACAAAGACACCTGATGTGCTTGATCACTTATAATATATGTACATCATTTAAAGTAAAAAAATGTATATATTCTAATCTTGCGTGACTAATATCATATCCAAAATAAATTAACAATGAATATTATTTCTACTAATAATTTCATAAATAGAACTAATTAATTCAAGAAAATTAATAAAAAAAAACTTAATGTATATATAAAAAAATTCAAATTATTAAAATAAGTTGCAGAAAAAAAAAATTTTTAATTTAGAAACAAAAAAAAAATATGAGATTGAATATTTAAAAAAAATTGTAAGACATTATAGACGGCAATAAGTCATAGGTAATTGAACAACTGAGTAAGCATAATATAATTTATTGTTTAAATGAATTTAATGAATTTAATTAATTTAATCATAAGCATTAACGTAAAAAAATCATATCCTGTAGCACTTCCGCGCGGTCTTAGTATTCTCCGTTGCTATTCTACAACTGTAAGGGTAGCTTACCGTACCAGTTGCTGTTAGATGTACTTGCAGTGAGTCCTAGGGCTAATTCCATATGTTTATCACTCCTTATTGGACTTGACTTATTACACATATAATACGGCTTGTGAGGTTGTTAAATCAAAGTTTCACCGATATGTTATATTTATATATGGCTAATTCCATATGCTTATCAATCCTTATTGGACTTGGTTTATTACACATATAATACGGCTTATGAGGTTGTTAAATCAAAGTTTCACCGATATGTTATATTTATATATGGCTAATTCCATATGCTTATCAATCCTTATTGGACTTGGTTTATTACACATATAATACGGCTTGTTAGGTTGTTAAATCCAAGTTTCACCGATATGTTATATTTATTTGAATTTTTTTCGATCATCAATTTATTCAAAGTTTTGATCATTTAAACCTCCGATTTGTAAAAATATTTTTTTTTTTCACTTTCATTTTTTATTCACTTTAATTATTTTTGTATTAATAATAATTAATTTTTAAATGTTCACTTTAATTATTTTTGTATTAATAATAGTTAATTTTAAATGTTCACTTTAATTATTTTTGTATTAATAATAATTAATTTTTAAATGTTCACTTTAATTATTTTTGTATTAATAATAATTAATTTTTAAATGTTCACTTTAATTATTTTTGTATTAATAATAATTAATTTTTAAATATTCACTTTTTACTAATATATTTCAATATATCGTCTAAAAATTTTTCAAGTCGCTCGCGGACATCAACCGTCTTCTTCCAAAGACTTCCTCCCAAAAAAAAACTGCAACCAATATCTCTATCTTATATCATTCTCCTCCCGTAATTTAATCCGTTGGACACTCATCCCGTACACTTTTCGGGGTCGTTCCTTGAACCTCCAGTTAATGTTATTTTTCTTTCCACCTTCCGAACACTTTTTTTTTTCTTTCTATCTTATTTCAATACTTGCATTACACATTGCTCTGGCAGCATTGATCATTTCAACTTCCAATTTGGCCAAACTTTTCGCCGCGACTCTTGATCAAAACAAAAGAAAACAAAAAAAATGTACAAAAGCTTTTTTTTTTTTCTTTCTTGCAAATTTTGACATTTCGCTGTGCGTGCAATGCACAGGCTAATTTTAATTTATAAAAAAAAATAAAAATAAAAATAAATAAAAAAAATGAGTAGACGGTGTGTCAATAAAATATTACTGCCGCGAATTTGGACAAGGAAGTGCATGCTCACTTTACCAAAGGAACCACCGTGAGACAAGCAGGTGCTGCACTGAGACTGCCTGGACAACGTGGGACATGCGAGGTAATATCATGTTTTTAATTTTCTTACTCATGTTAGCCTATCACCTCCTACTCACACAGGCATACACAACAGCGTTTAGATGATGGGTTTTTCATAGCAAAGAGGTACGATAATGGACAGTGATCGCTTCTAACTAAAAATTTTGTACCATATAAGTATGGGCGGAAGCACGTTATCGCCCAATGAATAGCGGCTAGTTCTTGTTCAATTGTAGATTTGTTGCTTTCATCTTTGGTGAAAGACTTTGAAGCTTATTCAATAGGGATTTGTATTCCATCGTACTCTTGAGAAAGTACTGCTCCACATGCGAATTTACTCGCATCCGTGGTTATACAAAATTGTTTTTGAAAAATGGGATATTGCAGTATTCTGGGACTTACCAATGTATTTTTGAGGTAAATAAATGCATCGTCACATTCCTTATTCCATTCGAACTTTATATTTTTCTTGCAGGGCCTCGTTAAAACGCGTGATTGTTCTGTAAAGTTAGAAACGAAACATCTGTAATAGTTGCAGAATGCAACGAATCGCTTAATAACGTCTTCATTTGTTGGTGTTGGATAATCTAATGTAGTTTGAAATTTATTATCATCCGGCAAAATGCCTTTGTACGTTTATGAACATTTATCTGGGTGTAATTTTAAATTATTTTTTCGACATATTTTAAATACGTCAGTTAAATTTTTTAACAAAGGTATGTTTTTCGTCCATGTACAGAAAGGCTTGTTCGGGAGTTAAACCTGAAAATGCTATCGTCATTCATTGGAATGAATTTGGAGCTTTTTTTAACTCATATGGTAGACGTTTAAAACGGAATGATCCTTTATCTGTAGAAAACTACGTGATGTCCCATAAATTTTCATCTAGTTCAATTTGATGAAAACCAGATGTCAAATCGAGGCAAGAGAAGTATTTTGCTCTGCTTAATTGGTCAAGAATATCATCTATTCTTGGCAAAGGAAATTTATCTGCAATTAATTTTTTGTTTATCCCCCTGTAATCTACAACTAATCTCCATCTTTTGTCATTTTGTCCATTGAATGACTTCTTTGGTACTAACGGTAAAGGACTGTTATATTCAGAAGCTGATGGGTCTATAATATCGTCTTTAATTAATTTATTTACATGCCTGGTCATTTCATCTTTATGAGTATATGGTATTCTGTTTTTTTTTTGATATGTTGGCTCTTTTGTTTTTAAACGCAACTTTTGTTTGTAAAAGTTATTAACTGAGATAGATTCTGATTCGAGTGCAAATATATCTACATATTTTTTCCACAAGATTTCTAATTTTGTTTTTACAAAAGCGGTTTTGATAGTACACTGTAATTGTTAAGATTTTCTGTAATAATTTTAAGATTTGGTATGAAAGCGTGTTGATTGGAAGTATTAATTATAAGTACATACGCACGTTTACCTGTTGTTATTGCATTTACTACAAAAATACCATTCTGATACCATTTCTTGATGGAGTATAAATATTTCTTTGTAGGAAGAATCTGTAACAATGGTTTTAATAACTTCAGATCTCAATGGAAGTGAGATTAAGTATATTCTGAGGTTATTTACCATTGGTATGCCTAGATGTTGAGGAAAATTATCTGGTCTCAATATCAAAATGCATTGATCTTGTTGATATTCAAGGATACAATTATATTTCTCGAGGAAATCGAGCCCAAGTATTCCGTACGAGGGAATAGGAAAATCATCTTCGACAACATGAAAACTATGTTGTATTAGAATGTTTTCAATTTTAAAGTCTGTTTCAACCTTTCCTAAAGTATATTTTATACCTTCTACTATGCCGTTAAGGCTTATAATAGCATTCGCATTAATGCAAGCTTTTTCTATTTCTTTCTTTTTAACTACAGAAATATCCGCACCCGTATCAATTAAAAATGTTGATACTTTATTATTTAATGTGGATCTAGCTAAAATGAAATTGACAAGATTTAAACTAATATTATAAATTTTTCTGTTGATCTTTTTAATTATTGAGCACCTGGGGTGGATACGTTTTCCGTCTCCTGTACCATACGAACATTCCCTTTGTTTTGCACTCTGTTGTTCTGGTAGTTATTCCTATTATTAGGATTATATTCGCTATTACTATTGTAGCTGTTTCTATATTGCCCGCGTGTTCGAAATTGTACGCATCCACTGGGTTCTCCACGTCTATAGGATTGTACGCGTCCACTGGGTTGTCCGTGTCTGCTTCCGAAATGTAGTATTGCGGATAGTTGGCCATTTGATTCAGTGCACGAGTTTACGAACTTTGCTACCACCTCACTCATGTTGCTGAAAGTTCCTGATTCTATAAGGAGTCGAACTCTACAGGTGCCTTAGTTGAATAAGATTCAGCTAGTGTCGGGTAAACCAATCTAAAATATATGCATACTGAAGATTTTTTGTAAGCTCTTCGACTTCTTTAGTATATGTATTTGCAGGTTTGGCATTTTGACGATTATTCATCAACTTTGCAGTGATGACATCGACGGGTTCGCCTTTAACTCTCTTCTTTAGAGATTCAATTACCTGTGGTATCGTCGTTTCTGATCCTGTGATCAGATTTATTGCTGTTCCTTTAAGTTTTGTCTGTATTAGGTTGATGGCAATTACGTCATTGCCATCGTTGACACTGTTAAAAAATTCCAGTGATGCTACAAAACTTATCAAATTTTCGGGAGCACCATCAAAATCTGATACGATTTTAGATGCGATTCCCAAGAATTCTATTGGTGTCTGTGGCATTTTGTTAGTACTAATATTGGCACCGCACATAATTTTTTATTTTGATATCTAATCGAAAAGCTAACATGGACATGTATGAACTTAATATATATAAATATAAAAATAATTAAATAATATTTTTGAAATAAGATTTTTTTTTTGTTTGTTTTTGTTAATAGTATTTGTTAATAGTATCACCGGGAGCCAAATCTGGAAAATAAGCTGGGTTAGGAAGCATTCCATAATTCATTTAATTTTGCAATGGTTTTCATTGACGTGTGAGCAAGTTCAAAATCCTGCAAAAACAACATTTTTTTCTTCGAAAAATGTGATTGTTTTTTTCTTGATTTTTTCATTTAATCGATCCAATAACATGCAATAGTAGTCTGTGGTTATTGTTTATCAAATAGTCTTTGAAAATTATTCCACTTGAATCCTAAAATACGGAAACCAAAACTTTTCTAGCCGATTGTTGAATTCGTTGTTAGTTGTTGAGGGATTGTATACTCTTAGATGTAAACTAATGATCTATGTTTTATCAATTGTTACCACTCGACGCTCACAGTCATTTAGATTGTCCATAAGCAACGATGTTGCTTTCATTTTATTCATGCAAAATATCCAATATATGTTCATATAATATGTGACTTGTTCTTCGTTTGGCAAGATGTTCTTTGAATTATCTTTTTATTATTATTTAATTTAATTTTATTTGCAATTGCTATTTCATAAGCTATATTCGATACATTTGTTTGTTACTGATTTATTTAAGGATTTAATTGTGGATTGATCATTTAATATAACATCTTCTGAAATTAGCATTATATAACCATTTAAGCCATTTGCACTAATCTGAGAATGCCGTCGTATAATTCTTTCACAATCGCTCATACAATGTTTTATAATATATTAACCGTTTTATGATAATTAATACAACAACAGTAGTAGTATTCTTTTTATTAAATATAGGTTATATTTACATTTACAAAATTAACATTTTCAATAATTTATAATATATAAAACATAAATATTATAAATAATTATAAGAAAAATAATAAGAAAAACCTAACTTCATTTACATAGTATCTAATTTATCCTTATACGATTATGGCATTCGCCGTCAATCGGGAAATGATAATTAATATAATAACATATTTCAGGTTTATTAATATTTTAATATCTTAAACGTCCTTTCGCCTATTTATTTATTTTATTTATTAAGCATAAGTTAATCAGTTATATGACATTTACACTGGTCTCAAATGGCTCAAAAATGGTCAAAAATCAAAAATTAGATGCAAATGGCTCATTTTTGCATACAAAATCTCAAGCGTAAATGAGATCCATTGGATCTCGTTCTGTATAAATGAGTTTCAACGAGGTTAGCATGAGTTCCAAATGTCCTCCAAATGCAAATGAACATACTTTAAATAAAAACTTTTCATGGCATTTTGACAGTTTGAGAAAGCTGTTAAACAAATATTTGGTGGTTGCATTTTCTTGAAAACGATGCACCTCTTTTTAGCATTTTTACTTCCCAAAAATAAATTAATGGAAGCTAAAAATAAGTTTTCAGTTTATATTGTTAGGTATATTTAAGCTTCATCTAAAAATTTTTTGGCACAGACTAAAAATCAAATCAACAGACAAGTTGAAAAAACAGCTGTTTAGAATGAGATCAAATGAATTACAACGAATATTAACACCAAAGAAGAACGAAAATAAACAGTACAGTATCGTAGTGTACTGCTCAAGTCCGAAATACAAAAAAAAATTTTTTAATGTCTGTATTGAATTAATATAAACGCCCTAATGCAAAACGGATCGATCCGTCATCAAAGACGTCTTCAAGACATGGATACACATATAAAGATCGATCGATCCAAATGTATGACGGTCTTTGAAGACATTTTCGAACAAATTAGCCAAATGTCTTCAAAGATGTCTTATTTTTTCTCCTTTTTTTGCGCTCTTTAAATTTTAACTAAATTTCAATTTTCTCTTTAAATACCATAAGTATAAAGAAATTTGTATGTTGTAAGAAATTGTATTTTTATTTATTTTATGTAATAATTGTTATTTTGAAAAAGCAGCTGTATTAAAAAAATCTATAAGTAGCATTCAGCAAAACGGGTACTCTTGCAAAGATGTTTTGCCTTTGACACCACCGCAGTTATAGGACAGAATTATACTTTTACTAAAGATGGTTTCAATATTTGTAACATTTCCCGACAAGATTTTTTCATCAATACAGTTTACAAAAAAGTATAGAATATAGGTTGTTATAAATATAAAGCATATGTATATTAAATGAAAATTGATTTTATTTATCTCACAATATGTTAATTCAATTCACTTCAAAATTACTTTCATTATAACTTCCATTATAAAACGTAGCGTCATCTAAAACAAAATTCAAATACGTTGCTGTGAACACTACAAATGAGAGAGAATGCAAAGAGAGACTATTTACATTCATGTTTTAAGCAATTGTTTTGCAAATTTGCTTAAACATGCGGACACAGTATCAAAGACCGTCTCGAAGACAATGTCTTCGAAGCCCACTTTTTCTGCTGGGATCCTAATAATAAATATACATCAATAAATGCATACATATCTTTATTTAAGAACACAAACAAATTACATGCAATACAAATGTAAGCAAATTTTTTTCTTATGTAAACGAAGTAACAATGCACGTTAAAAACATTTCCCCTGAAATGCACTGAAGGACACTAACAATACACTTCCTTCGCGAAATGAACGGTAAAAATTTGAAAAGATCATTAAAAAAATCACTTCATTTGGGAAAAGAACACAGCGCGAACATTATAAAATTTGTATGAGATGTCAAAAACAATACGCTATTTTAGAATTTCGGACATGTCGCTTTCATATTTTGTATACTGTTTCTGATTGTATTCATGAACATTTTGAAGTGTTTCGGACTTTTTTTAGTATACTGTAAATTAGAGTGTACAAAACAGCACACTATGTTTAGGACTTTCCAGACTTTCCAGTTTCGTTAATTGATGGAAATCACACGATCAGTCCGGTACAGTTAGTAAAGATTTGTTGCTGCTCTCAAACTGCTGTAGACTCTACAACAAATCGATTATCATTATTATTACAATGTGGCTGCTCAGTTAAATACATTGTCTCCATCGGAGGTATATCAGTTGAAGATCATATAGATTCACCAAACGGCAATCATCTATTGGTACCAACCATAAGATAAGAAAATAATTCATTATTATGTTTTTTAAATAAAGCAATAATTAAATAATAAAATTACTGAATCTCGAATTGTACCGCAAAGGTATAAATTAAGCCTTATGGCACAAATTAAGCCTTATGGCGTAAATTAATAATTAAGAAATACCAAAAATCACATTTTAATAAAAATGAAACCTGTTCTTCCTTTTTATAATAATTTTGTAATTTGAATTTTAGACAAAATGTCGAATAAAGAATAAAATAAAGGCAATAATGTTGACAATCGAATTTGAAGGAAGAAAATGTAAATATTATATTTAAGTTGCTAAAAGTTTGAAATTTAAAGTAATACTTGAAAATAAAGAGAATATTTTTAAAAGGACTATAATAGCTAAAGAATAATAAAAAAGAATTTAAAGTTAATTTCGAAATGCTATAAACCGGGCGAGAATATAAAAAGCTATGGTGGGAATTTTACACTATTTGGTAGCAGATATATTAAGTTGACATCAATTTAAAATTACAATCGCTGTTTTCCTATTATTTGTGCAATGTATAAAACCAGCAAGCATTTATGAACCGTCAATATTTCTGATTCTGCGCTAAATCATTTCATATGTACATATACAACTACATCCCTCTTACAACTGTTATATAAATATTCATTTTATGTATTTTATTTATAATACGATTAAATATTAAAATTTTAAGAAGTTGCTGAATAAATTGAAAATATCTAAACACACTCAAAATTAAAATATGTTTTTAACAGAAAATTAAATTGATCTTCTTAATAAGGAAGTACAAACATTGTATGACTTGAACGTTCTCATTAAATTGGGGTAGTAAATTTTTTAGTATTTTTAAGTTTATTAATTTTGTATTCGTATAATCTCGTCGGTAATATAATATTTATTACACAATTAAATAATGAAATTAATTAATCGAGAAAAACCTCAAATTTGTTTGCTGAAACATACTAAAATCCGTAGAAAAGCGTTTTTTTTTTTTAATTTTTGCTTCAATATGTATCTCTCGTTCTATGGTATGGTATACACATAAGGGTTGAACTTATTATTTTCTTTAGTCGTTTTATAGGACAGTGCAGGATTGATTTATCAGTTTCATACGGAATATAACATACACATTAACAACAAGAAAAGTTTAAAATCATTTGTAGGAATATAAATAATCCAAATTTGAATAAAAATATGCTCCTTAAAAACTAATATACATACGAATATAAAATAACATAAAGTGATAAAGTGATTTAACTATTTCGTCACTAAAATGATAGACATAAAAAACAAATTTCTTTGCAATTTATATTCTATTTGAAGATTCAATAAGTGTTCATATGCGTAAAATTAATATTAAAAACTAAAGATAATAGATAATAAGAATATAATATGTATAATAAATAAAATGCAGTTTTACAAATGAAAATAAAATAAAAATGAATATATAACATTATTATAGTTAAGACAATACTATAATGTATGTATATTAAAAAAAAAAACAATGTAAATGAAACCTCATCTATTTAATGAAAGATTAAAGAAAAAATGAAGCATAAAATATTAAGCAAAGTTATTGTTGGGATTTTGTTGTTTACTCTCGCATGTAAAGTTTACACACAACAGGAGGAAAAAAATTCACTTGGTGCCATCTCAATGATGAAACAAACTAATTTTACAAACACACCGCTGCAGCAAACACTTTCCCGCCCAGAATATAGAACTAAGGAGACAACGGTGATAAATGACGAGTTTTACGATGTACCTGAAGACTGCTATTATATGCTTAGGCCAAACACACCAAATAAAGAAATTGTATTAACTTGTTATTTACGAACAATTAACAGCGAACTTGATACAACCAACTTTAGTGTAGTACCTTCAGATAAGACAGTGACTCTTATCATACAATGTAATGATGACATCATGATGAAAAGTGCGCTGGAACCATATTGTTTTTCGCATTTAACCGATTTGACAGAATTGTCTATTAAATATTGTAAATTATCAAAACTGAATCGCACTTTTCTTGATGGCTTAAGTAATCTTCGAAATTTAATAATACGTACACATAATTCCTTATGGCCTAGCATTAGCTTTGAAATTGATTCAGAAACGTTTTCAGCAACAAAAAATTTGGAAAGACTTGATTTATCCTCAAATAATATTTGGTCTTTACCCGTAAACGCATTTTGTTCATTAAACCGATTAACATTTCTAAATATAAGTAAAAATCGCTTGCAAGATGTTAACGAACTTGGCTTTCGAGACAGAAATAACGACCAATTGAGTACAGATTCTATTAAGTTGGAAGAACATAAACAAGTTAAACATGGATGTTATTTAGAATTAGAAGTGCTTGATGTTTCTTTCAATAATTTTGTACTTCTGCCTGCATATGCGTTCGGTATTATGCGAAGAATTAGTGTTTTATTGTTAAACAACAATGAAATATCAATGGTCGCCGATAAAGCCCTAAGTGGTTTAAAAAACTTGAAAATTCTTAACTTGGCTTCGAATAATATAGTGGCACTACCAACCGAATCTTTTTCCGAACAGTCTTCATCAATTCAAGAGATTTATTTACAAAATAATTCGATTAGTGTGCTTTCACCAAAACTATTAAACAATCTACAGCAACTTCAAGCACTGGATTTATCCCACAATCAACTATCATCTGCATGGATAGATCAAAATTCCTTCGCGGGTTTAATTAGACTAGTTTTACTCAATTTATCTCACAATTTTATTTCACAGTTACAACCTGCAATTTTTAAAGACTTGTACACTTTACAAATACTTAACTTGTGTTATAATCAAATAGAAAATTTTATTATAAACACATTTGTACCAATGAACAATTTACATACGTTGCTTTTATCGTACAACAGACTAAAATATTTGGACGCTTATGCATTAAATGGACTTCATGTTTTGTCATTGCTTTCTTTGGATAATAATAAATTAATCGGACTTCATATAGACGCTTTTCGAAACTGTAGTAGTTCTTTGCAAGATCTTAACCTCAGTGGAAATCAATTAAAATTGATACCCGCGGCATTAAAGAACATGAGCCTTCTGCGGACATTAGATTTGGGAGAAAATTTTATATCAAACTTAAATGACAAGGATTTTCAAGGATTACAAAATCTTTATGGCTTAAGACTAATTGGAAATTTAATACAGAACATAACTCTTAATACTTTTGATGGACTTTCGCGTTTGCAAATACTTAATTTGGCCCGAAATAGATTATCCTACATTGAGCCAGGTGTATTTAAATCAACTCAAAGTATTCAAGCAATTCGATTAGATGGGAACTATATTTGTGACATCAAAAGCTTGTTCAATAACATAAAAAGCTTACTGTGGTTAAATATTTCAGAAAATTGTTTAGATTATTTCGATTATTCGTATATCCCAACTACATTGCTTTGGCTCGAGTTACGAAAGAATCGCCTTAATGAATTAAGCAATCGCTTTGGACTAGAAAAGGTAATTCAGCTGCAAACATTCGATGCAAGTTTTAACCAAATTAAGCATATATCACCTTCATCAATTCCTAGTTCAATTGAGCTGCTATTTTTAAATGATAACTTAATACACACAGTCGATCCAAATTCTTTTATCAATAAGTCAAACTTAACTCGAGTTGATTTGTATGCAAATCAAATAACTACATTAGACATTAAATCACTGCGAATTGTTTTACAAGATGACAAAAGAGAACTTCCGGAATTTTATATTGGTGGAAATCCTTATACTTGTGATTGTAATATTGATTGGCTTCAGAAGATAAATAATATTAAATCACGTCAATACCCTCGAATAATGGATCTTCAATCTATTTACTGTAAATTATTAAACAGCAGGGAACGAGGTTTTATTCCATTAATTAAAGCAGAACCCAAACACTTTTTATGTGCTTACAAAGCACATTGCTTTACCGTATGTCATTGTTGTGAATTTGATGCTTGTGACTGTGAAATGACATGCCCTTCCAATTGTACTTGTTTTCATGATCAAACTTGGAACACAAATATTGTTGAATGTTCCAGTGCTGGTTATTTAAATATACCTACAAAAGTGCCAATGGATACAACTGAGTTATATGTTGATGGGAACAGCCTTTACGAACTACAGAGTCACACCTTTCTTGGACGAAAAAATTTGGCGGTATTATTTTTAAATCATTCAAGCGTTCAGATTATATATAACACTACTTTTAGTGGTTTAAAACGTTTAATGATATTACATTTAGAAAATAATTTAATAACATCATTGCATAATGAGTTTAATAATTTGGAAAATCTACGCGAACTGTATTTACAAAACAATGAAATATCTTCAATAGACCTCGGTTGTTTCAGAACATTGCATAAACTAGAGGTTATACGACTAGATAGTAATCGATTAATTAATTTTGAAATATGGCAGTTGTCCTTGAATCCTAACTTGATAAAAATAAATATAGCT
Source organism: Teleopsis dalmanni (assembly GCF_002237135.1). NCBI lineage: Eukaryota > Metazoa > Arthropoda > Insecta > Diptera > Diopsidae > Teleopsis > Teleopsis dalmanni. The sequence goes on along the minus strand of NC_051846.1, from coordinate 94,150,267 downwards.
AAAAATTATTGGTCGTGCCAGTGTCATTTTGTAATGAACTTACGCTTGTATTTAACAGAAAATATTAAAAAAATTGTTGATGGTTCCTTAGTATCTTGTGTTAACAATAATGAAACAAGTGACTTTCACGAAAAAAACAGCACGAGGTGTACATTGCGGGAAGGAGTGACCACTGTCATGCGTGATAATGAAATTAAAAGCTATATACCATCGTTATTTATTTTAGTTACTACATTTGTGATACTTTCAGGATTTCTCACGTTTTGTTTTTATCGCCATCAGTTAAAAATGTGGTATTTATCAAAATCTTTCGTGAGTATTTGTGATGTAATTAAAAGTAATAACAATAGAAATACAAATAAAAATCAACCCAACGATGCTTATTTTGCATATAGCTTTCACGACAAACATTTCGTTAATCAAATCATCGCTAAATCCCTTGAAAATGAATTCTGTTGTCGCTTGTGTTTACATTATCGCGATTTAAATGTTAATTCCTATGTAAGTGACATTATAATTGAAGCAGTGAGCAATGCTAAGCGATGTGTCCTGATATTGTCTAAAAATTTTTTATATAATGAATGGAGACGTTTGGAATTCAAAAGCGCTCTTCATGAAATAGTCAAAAACAAAATTCGTTTATTATTTATACTCTACGGAGACTTGCCACAGCGGGATATTGACGATGAAATGCGATATTATCTTCGTATTAGTACATGTATTGAATGGGATGATAAAAAATTTTGGCAGAAATTAAGATTAGCGTTACCACTTAGCCGAGTCAAATGTTCTACAAAGTCCATAACTCCACAGAAGTCAAATATTTACCGTTCAACAAACGACTATAATGCTATTAATTCTGATGAAAGTCGGGCGTACAATTATTGTAATAATTATGCAACGATACATAATTGCTCCAGCAACTACTCTAAAAAAAAATGTATCCAATTAAACCACCGAGATGAAAAAAGTATTGACATTCCGAAAACCTTAATTTTTCAAAAGATTAATCACGAATATGATTTACCTACATATTTAGGAAGTAACTATCAAATTAATGCTACCCAAATAAAATATCAAAGCAATACTCCAGCGTACTATAGTATTGATTACGAAAACTATGACATCAATAACATTTTCAGAAATTATGAACAAAATAAATGTTCATGCAAAAAACTCGACTATGAACATAATACTGTTCATTTAAATAAAGCGAAAAGTAACTCAAACAGCAGTATTGAATGCAACTGTAGTACCACCAAGGGCACTGCAGAAAATAATGTATCAGACGTTGACAGTAAAAATGCCACTATAAGTTCCATACATAAACTTTCCAACAACGAATCAAATTTATCACTAACTAGTTCTAACACTTTTCCAGCTAAAATCTGCGAAATCAATACCAGTCAGAGGTCGTAACATAGGCGACTTCTCAGGCCTATAAGTAGTTATGAATGTTTTAATAAATTTACAAATACATTTTATCTAAAATTTAGTATTTATAGATTATTAACAATATAATATTATTGAAATTATAATATATAAAAAATGTTTAAATAGTTATAAACAAAGAACACGGTGGTGTAAATACTCTGTATTATTATTAATTTGACATCCTATTAGTTGATTAAGTTACGCAGACTGATAAATTGGTAAATTGTAAATAAATTTTATATTAATATTTAAATATTATAAGTCAATGCCAACAAAGTATAAATTAAAATATGTTAATATTAAACTACAAGAATTAGCTAAAATAGCTTATTAAAATAAAGCACGTTTATGCATTTCCTAACATAATATAATACAATAGAACATCTCACGAAAATCGGCTTAAATTCAACAAAGGCATTGAAATTGTTTAAACTAAATGCACAAATACTACTTTTAAAATGATATATCTCTTACATTTACTAAAGTAAAATTACTCGCTAAGTAAAAATCACAACAATTGTGACCATTGTTACTTGCCCTTTTGTTATTGTACAATTAAACATCGTATGTTGTTTCATCTCATCGTACGATGTTTTTGTATCTACTTCTTCTTTGTTTTTTATTAAAGAATAAAAATAATTATAATCAAGTATATTGAAATTCAATTTTTTTTTTCGAAAACGTATTTATCGATTTCGAAAAAATGGAAATAAAATAAATTATAATATATGTACAGGCAACTTACAATTTATAAAATTAAATATGCTTATAATTTGTAAAATCAATAAAACCTACTGGGATTGTCAACCCTATGAAAAGAAGCAATCAAAAGCCTTCAATAGTGGTTCGTAAGTATGGCGAAAAACAGCAAGTTGCTGGCCTATACTGACCGAAATGTACGCAAAACAACAACACTATTTTTTCTACCCCGGCCAGTATAGTTATACTAGCCAAGCACATCGGCCAGTAAAAAAAAAGTGTTACCAATGCAATAAGTGAACTATTGTGAACCTTCATCGAAAATTACAACGAATATTGCAATCATATATCAAAAATTATATGTAAACAAAAATTCAATCAAAATTCAAAAATTTCATTAATTTGAAAATTGGAAAAAAAGAATAAATTTGTCTTTTATTTTGAAATGTCCAATATGTTTACCATTCCTTTAAATTCTGTATTCATTTTAATTTTCAATCTATATTAATCATATATTTTTATACAAAATGTAATTTGCTTGCATTATGCTATTTTTGCTAATTGTCAAAAAATAACACTTGACAGATTAAATAGTGATGCCAACGGTTCGCTTAGCGAATATAGGCCACCATGCATTTTTTGCCACACTTGCGAGCCACCGAAAACGCCTAATATTTCAATAATGGTTCATTTAAAATTCACACATAGCCCAGTAAATATGGTAAAAATTGACACCTTATATTTCTTTTACGGAAATAGGTTCGGATATTATAATAGCTATCGTTTTTAAACAGTTTTGCAAACGATCTTATTTGTGTCCAAATTTTTTATTTTTCATAAACTAAACCTTCTTATCTAAACTTAGTATGAAAGCATATTTTGTAACCTATTAATAAACATTTTCTTCGACTGATCTTTGTAATTTTAATGTTTCTTTTGGCAAAAAAGCGCAAAATAATTTACATTTTTATGTTAAACGATGAAATATATTACATGATACATCTATATATAACAGCAACGGAAACTGAGCCTTAGTATATTTGTGAGTTTTAAAAACACTTTGTTCAATATTGAGGATGTTTTAAATGAATATTTTTTACAAATCAATAAGTATCCTTTTTGTAAAATAAATATAACTAGTAAATGTGATTAAGTATTTTTATTTGGTATATAAAGCAATTTTTTATTAAATATTAAAGTAATATAATGAATACATAACAAATTAAATAATATTAAAATATTTAATAATATAGTTAAAAACAAATACTTGTCTTTACCTTAATGTGTTTTTTCGTATAAGGCAAATCGAACAACGAAATCTGTAAAATTAAATTTTGTAAATATACCATATTTTAATATTTTTTACATAATTTAGTGTTCAATTTTGTTGAAATGTTTTTAAGGTACTTTAAATTTCTATTTGTTTATCGAAAAAAAATTTCATGTAATATTAACAATATTCAGAAATATTAAATATAACTTTCTTCCTGAACTAATTCTGACATAAGTGTGTTAATAATTTGTTTATTTATTTTTTTTTATATTTATAGTATTAATAAGATTTATATAAAAACAAAAACTTTGTAATTATTGCCAGTTACAACACTCTAATCTTCTGTAAATGTTAAATAATGGATTTTCCGCCTTTTTCTGAATATTACTTATTTACTAATTTACTTTCATATTTAGATCATATATGGTAGTATGTTTCCACTGGATTCGTTAGACGAGTTAACTTACTCGAAATTATAAAGTAAACTTCATTAATCGTACAAAGAGCTTACGTGTATTTTAATTTATTTGAAAATATAGTAAGACCCATGTTATGTAGTGTCACGAGCAAGTTATAAGCAAAATTGTAGCTGTTATATTATAAAATATATGTCGGTTCAAATTCTGTCATGGGAGCCGAGGCCATCTGTACCTGACTTGGCAGTATTTTCAGTATTTTCTAGTAATAAATGTCAGAATTAGCAGCAATTTACTACAATTTTAATACGTTTTGAAGAAAAAATGCTGATCTAATTCTTACACTTTCCAGTGTAAAGAAAAGGTGTATAATTTTAACAATTATTATAACAAAATATAATAATAAACTAACTGTTTTACAGCCCCTATGAGTTTTTTCTCATAGGGGTTATTTTTTGTAGCAAATTGAAAGTGTGTGCATCTCCACATTTCTTTTTAAGTTTAGGCAAAACCAATATAAACCAGTATAAATGTAAGCACAAACAAATAATAAACAAATCAAAACAAACAAGAGGTAAGAATTTTTCAGAAATTTGATTTTATAAATATATAATTTTTATATAAAAATATATGAATGAGTTTATATATCAAATATAATATATATCCTAGCGGACACCCTGTTAAGCGGACACCTCTCTTAAGTGGACAATATTTCTGAAACCAAATTTTGTTATTATTGTTCAAAATTACTTAAACTCTTTTTAGCGGACACTCCTCTAACCCGGACGCAGGCAGAGAATTTCTGCTGAACTAAGGATGTGAACTCCATAATAACGGACAAAATAAATAATGAAGACTTCAAAAATTTTAAGGCAATCAGAATTAATGGATGTTGGGGACTCCCCATATAAAAGGTGTTGCATTTTTCACATTCGTATACTTTCTATACAGTTTTGGCTTGTTGAATTGTAAACATTTGAATGGTAGGGAGAAATCAAAGAAAACTTATAGATGGTAATAAAGAAAATATTTTATTTAGTTACAATTTTAATACAAAGACGTGCTTTATGAACGCAGACAATATATAGACAACAACAAAAACAGATCAAATCTGTTTCGACTGGTTTCGTAATGTAAGAAATCGAAACATTCCGATATCTGGCCCAATTATTCAAGCTAAGGGTAAAGAAATCGGTATGCAACTCGGAGCAACCGATTTTGTAGCATTTAGATGCTACAAAATCACTTCAATTTCCCAGACAGGAAAAATTACAACCATAAGCTATACGAAATTATTTTCAAAAGGCAAGGTTGTATTTTCACATGTTGTGTAGGCCTATAAAAATAATGTATATTAAAATGAAGTAATAATTTTATATATAGCTATCCTAATCTGGTGTCCACGAGTCTTTTGTGTTGTTGAATCATTTATTTTTTTTATTCGTCCGTCATCCATTTGTATTATTATTTTTTTTTTTGTTTATTTTAATACTTTTACGTAAAAAACTAAATAATATGTAATTTCATTATTTTTTTAAATTTAAATCGGCATTGAACGCTCACGCCAAAAAGAAAAATAAGTACAAAGGCTTTTGCCTTTCTTTACTTTGTTTTAATTGTTCAAAACAAATCGAAATAAGGTGAAAGCTTTAAACGATCTGGACGGAGACAAAAAGAATGCTGCCAAATCATACAAAATCGTTACGGAATGTACAAAAACTATAATTTTTTCTTTCAGAGGAGCAAAAAAATACTTGCGAAAGAAAACATGTGAAGCAACAACAATTCTCTTAAAATCTTAAGAGTTAGGTTTTGCACGTAAAAATGTTCACGTCTTAAATTTTAGTGCGACGTAAATATTTTTAACTATAGGTGTATTCTTTTGACATGAATGTTTGAATAGTTCTGATTGAGTAAGAATAATTTGACATCACTGCCTAAATCAGTGAAAATATGACAAGTAAAAATTTTTTATCAAATTTGTGGTTAATAAATACATGTAAAAACAAAAATACTTGCGGATAATTTTATAAAAAAAGTTTTTTTATATAAATATTTATAAAAGGAATGAATCAAAACAGTTATTGGTGAACATTTCATGTTCAAATGTATTTCGTATTTGAATTTAAAAAATAGTACACATTTTTTTAGGCCATATTCATGATAACGGAGAAAAATCGTAAAATAAGAAAGATACAAAGAAAGCGGTAAATTGACCACATAATTGAAATTTTTGATAGTTCCAGCAATACAACACTGCCAATAAAGTCGTTTATATAATTTTCAAAAATCGAGCATTGTTCAGTTATGAAAACACATTCACCATCTTGGGGTGGCCGTGCATACAGACCGTCACTCTCGGCAAGAAAGAATTAACTTTAAAAATTTTAATTATAGGATATATGAACAATAATATTGTTCAGCTTTTTCTTATCGGGATTACCGAACTTGTAGAGAAACATTTGCATAGCTTCTTTCTTTACATATAGTAAGTAAAAAATATGCATAACAGATGTCTCTACAAAAGAACAGTTTTGAAACAAAAATTGCCTAAAATTAACTTTTAATTCGTTGAACTTGTGATTCCAAATAAAGCTGTGTAGTTTATACGCTCGTTCTAATTTAAAAGCACGGCAAGTGCTTTGGTTAGTGTCAATAATTAATAAAACGCGACAAAAAACACCTGGAACTTGAGCATTGAAAGTTTGTGCAGACTTGGTTTCTTGTGGATAAACACGATTAGTCATCGCTTCTAATTTGACAGGCACGAGGTCTAAGCCAGGCACTTGTAGTCCAAACAAATTATACACGGACTATAAACTAATTAAGAAATTTGAATATTTCCTAAGGGCACTGATGATGAGTACTTCGCTATACTGGAAACAGCGTCATCCAAATTTCAATAAATTAAATAAATTTTTATCCGTCTTTTTTTTGCTATTCGAATTCGTCTAACTTTTATATAGCTTCTTTCATCATAAAGACGTGTCCCACTCGGCAAGAAAAACTTAAGTTTAAAATTAATATTAGTTTGCATTTGTTAAAAATCCATTTAATTTCGAAAAATAATTTCCAACGAAAAATAATAAATATCAAATAAATTATGGATGGTTATCTTTCTTGAAGTGAACAGGGCTATATACTTGGTTTTTTTTCTGAAAATAAATAAAATAGACTAATATATCACTATTGATAAGTGTAATACTAAATTACTATTATAAAATTTAATGCCTTCTAGTTTTCAATGTGAAAATTATATGCATTGATATGTGAATTTTATGTAATAATAAAGAAGTTATATTTAATTATGTCATATATAGTAAGTTTAAATCTTGTTAGATAATATACCCAATTTACAAATATATTTACTTTAATAACATGTTTAGAAGGAAAACATTATCAATAAGCAGAATTCAGTTCGAAAATGTTTATTTATTTTATTTAAACTTAAAATAGATATCTATTGCTTTTAACAAATAAAACTCTTCTAAATTATTTTCCGCAACATTAAACAACATATACCTAGTTTAGAAAATACCATAAATAATTGGGTAACATTTACTTGAAATAAAATGTAAGAGTAAAGTTTGTGTAGCAAATTCAATTTTTCACAGGAAAATTCTTCTATTTAAAGAAGAATTTACTTAAGAAGAACGCTTAAGTGTTACTTAAGCGTCAAGACCTATATTTAATACTCAAACTAATACTAATTTAATTGTGTGCACAGCCACCCAATGATATTCAATGCACTTTTATAATTATATTTCCGAGAAATCAGGGAAGATCTTATAAAGAAGGGAGACTCTAATTTTTGAGAATATGCAGAAAATTATTTCATGAAAATTTACTTTTATAATATTTTTATTGAAAATAAAAATAGTGTCAAGTTAGCAATATTGCTAGAAAACACTGTTATTTCCAAAAATTATTCCAGTAATGATTTATTGTGATTAACATAAAGAAATTAACTCATTCAAAAGGCATTATTATATAGCAGAATTCTACTAATTTTTACATAAATAATAAATTTATAAATTTCTGTTTTAAACTGTTGACAATTTGACAGTTTGAGTGATACTGATTCTCTTTTTGTATTTTGTGTGTCATCAATATTTCAAATATTTCAAATTTCAAATATAATAAATAAATAATTTCTTCAAATTTTTTTTATTTGAATTTATGTGGTTTCAATTACAATTCCCTTTACAATTACAGTCTCTATCCAAGTGTAATTGTTGGAAAAATGTATAAAAAGTGTACGTATTGTAGTGAAACACCAGTTATGTGCTGTACAGGTTCACCACCTGAACCATTATTAACTTCAGTATCAGGTGAAACAAGTCACTCATTAAATTTTTTGAAAAATGTACGCAAGTACAATTCATGCTTTCAAATGACATCGTTCGGAGCAACGAATATCGTTAGCTCAAATTATTTGCCAACATTTAAAGTACAAGGGTAAATTTATCACCATGCTGGATCACTAAAAACCGTCATTTAACAGGCAGTCTAAACAAAATGCAGTTTACTAAAAATAGAAGTCAATCTATGGCAGGATAACGTCTGCCCGGGGTTACTAGTTGTTTATCTTTTTCTGATATAAATTGGTACAAGAATTTATAAAAACGAGTAATAAAAAAGTTTTTGCCGAAAACTTCTTTTGAAGCGTACTCATAAATTCCTTTAACTTTGTTAAAGGTATTTGTTGTTTGTACATTCTGCATAAGTTAGAAACTTAGTTAAAATTAATGTGATTTGTAATTAATGTAATAACGCATGTTTTGATCTTTTAATTTTTAAAATAAAATTTTTCAGCTATCAGACAAACCACAATAAAACGCTTTTATTTTAAAATGTTGAAGCAGATATTTCGTTCTTTATTTTAGAACATCCTCAGTGCTGTAATAATTATACAAAAAACATTACCAATTAAAACTTATTAAATTTACACATTACAATTAAAATAATACCTTAATTTTTTAATAAAAAGCTTAACTTAAGGTTTATGAAAATTAAAACAATATATACGTAAATTAACATATATTTATAATGACACTATTGAAAGCACAAATATTAAATAAAACAATAATTATTTTTATTTTTAACATCACATATGTTGGAAAACTGACAAATATAAACATAGAAGCAAAATACGTATAATGGAAATATATAATCTATTTTGTTATGTCAAAAAGAGTTTTAGAACAACTTATATAGTTGTCTTTGTTTTATAAATTCAAAAAATATAATGTACATTATTATTATTTCTCTTAAAACTTATCTCAATCAATATCAACCGGTTAAATTATTTTGGTTCTTCTTTTTGTTTTCTTTTAATCGATATTTGTCAAGTAGATTTGAATAAAGAGTACTGAAATTCTCTGTGTCTTTTTTAAAATTCACCACCTGGTTGTGATTTAATATAATATGTATGACTTCAGCAAGTACTCTTTTTTGGTAGTTGTTCTCAATTTCAAGAATTGAAGCTTCTTCGAAATTAAAAGTATGTCTAGCTGAATGATGATGTTCAGATAGGGCTGTTTTTTTATAATCATCAGTGCGTCTGCACGTACTTTTATGTTCACTTAACCTTTTCGATCATTTTTGTTTTGTCATTCCTATATAAGATTTATTGCAATCATTGCAATCAATCTTATATATAAGATTTGATCTTTTAAGACACAATTCTGACCCAGAAACAAATATATTGGGTAAAACTTAGATGCATTGGTGTAATACTACGTTTATATTGTGAGATTAAGAGAACGAGATTAAGTTAATCTGTATTTTTAATCTCCACCGTTTATATTATATATTGTATTAGATATCAAATATTAACAACGAGGTTATTCCTTTAATCTAGATTTTTGCTTTAATCTACTTTTAATCACACAATGTAAACGCCGTATAACCAATGATGTTGTTCACAAAATGAATACAGCAGTTTTTGCATATAAGAAAGAGTGAGCAATGATTTATAAAAAATTACAAATTATTCAAAAATAACAAATAATAGTGATATTAAACATATATTTAATATACAAACTTGTTTATATATCAATTATAAACTTTATTCATTAAAAAGAAAAATTTTGAAAAATCTTACCATTTACTTGTTTTGATTTGTTGATTAAATGTTTCTGTTTACATATTGTTTCATATGTCAAAAATATTTAATTTCGATCATTTGCAATATTGCATTCGTCGTTTTTGATCTTATTTTACTTAGTATATTTTCAAGTAAATAAAAAGCACGGAAATATACTTAACAATCTCAAGTTAATTAACTGGTCTACTGATGCCTGTGGAAACATAATATTAATAAATATTTAATAGTAATTAATATAAAAAAAATGTTTTATTTTTATTTTATTATAAAAAAATAGGAGTGAAATTTTTTTCGTAAGTAAAGAGAATAAGAAATGTGAAACAAAGTTTATATGTTTTAAGCTTTGTAATTAATAATTTTACAAAACGAAGATGTGCTTACTTACTGACATATGCCCGAATCATTGTTTTTGTACCGAATATGTATCCGAATAATAACTTGAAATTACAATTTCTATTAATATTAAATATTATATAAGTGAAAGCCAGTGTATGAATTTTAAAAATTAATTTTAGTGTTAACTCACAAATAAATATTTGGTCCATTTGTTATATGATGTCTTCTAAAATTGTAAACAAAAATTAGCTTCTTGTATGTATCATAGATTATGGTAATTTTTTAAAACTGTACTACTCATATGTTGTAATTTATGTACCAAAATATTCTGGAATATGTGTATTATACCACTTCGTGATGTTTCATAATTAATTAAATATTAGTATAACTTACTTTGAATATAACAGCAACAAAAACCTTATGAAAGTCTGTGGAGATGTATAGATAGACAATATTAAGGGTTCAAAGTACCATCTTTATTCGCAACAGAGTTTCCAGTCCGATAAGATGCTCTTTGCTTTTTATACAAGCAGAGCACGTTTGGCAGTTAAAATTTATTTTCGTAATACAACTCTGTAAAATTTCAATGCCAAGCCGAATATACATATGTGTCAAAAGTAAAAGTAAAACGGGATACATACAATATCGATCTTCTAACTTCGTTTTATACATTAGTGTTTATTCAAGATGGGCGATCAACGCGGAACTCGTGTTTATGTTGGAAATTTGACGGATAAAATAAAAAAAGACGATTTAGAGGGAGAATTCACAAAATATGGAAAATTAAATTCAGTATGGATTGCATTTAATCCACCCGGTTTTGCCTTTGTTGAATTCGAGCACAGAGATGACGCTGAAAAGGCATGCGATGTTTTAAATGGAACTGAGCTTCTGGGTTCGCAATTGCGTGTTGAGATATCTAAAGGACGTCCACGCCAAGGTCGTCGTGGTGGTGGAGATCGCGGAAGGCGTGATTATGGTCGTCGCAGTGGTAGTGGTGGTGGATACCGCCAACGTTCCAGTGGCGGAGGTAGTGGTGGTAGATACCATGATCGTGGTTATGGTTCCGGTGGTGGTCGTCCTGGCGGAAGTTATGGTGGTGGACGTGACGGTGGTGGTAGCTTTAGTCGTCGTGACGGTTATGGGGGTGGTGGACGCGACGGTGGACGTTCATTCGGTGCCAATAATTACGGTAGTGGTGCTCGCAGCGGTGGTGGTCAAGGCGGAGGGCGTTTTAGATCCCGTTCACCAGTTGGAAATCATCGTTTCTAAATTTTTATATATATACATTTCTTAAATAAAAATTACTGTATTTAAACCATATTTTCACAAGATTTTCGCTGCAGAGTTGTGAGAAACAATGAAGTATAAATAGCTAATTAATATCTAAATTATAACTTATCAAAGGGAAATTGCTGTGCGAATAAACATGATTTAATAAATTTTTAAAAGTGCACTTTGGGCATTTCTAACTTATTTCGCAGTGCATTTTTATTCCAAGCTACATTTATAACGTATATTAAGTTTGTTGGCTATGCGACTATTTTGTTGCTTCAGTACATTATCACAAGAGTTCGATGCTCGTTATAAATAATTTTGTTTGTAACCGCCTTAGAAATATTAATCATAAAATCTACTTTTGCCAGTTTTTCGGCTGAATTATCTACTCTATTCGGAGTAAATAAAATTTATTGCGTTATCCATTTTTATGAATTATTTAAATACAAACTGCATTGAATCAGTTTAAACTGATTCACATAATTAGAATATAATAGTTAACGAAAAACGTATTTGATTTTGTATGCTTAATCAATTAAGAATTTATTATATTTAAATCATTTACAATAACGGTCAGATTTCATTTTCGCACGTCTATCTAAAAGTGTTTCGTGGAACGATCCGTTTTCCTCAGCCCGCTCTAGCTGTTCGTTGCCATCTTCACAAATTCGGAGTTTCTTATTTTGAAATTTCTGGAATTTTTTACTGCAAAAAAACTAATTGCAAAAGAATTTTTTATGAATTTACTGAAACCTTACACACAGTCCTTTTCGAGTTTATTTAAATCTCCCTTAAATTCGCAATTTTTAACCGGATTTTTTAAAGATTTGCAACGTAGTTTGAATTTCTCATTCTCAGCAACACTTCTTTTAGAAGCGGTGCAAGCGCCGGTTTCAGGATTTATTGACATGAAGCTTCCAATCTCTGATAGGAATGACATTTTACCATCCTATAAAAACAAAACATTATTTTCTAATCACCGAACCTAATTAAAACTACTTCAAAAAGTGGCTGCCACTGTTCCATTATGCCAACAGCATCTGATCTTCCAGTGATTTTTCCGTCTTTTTCAATGCCTAGATATTTCCCATAACCAGATTTAAATGAAATTTTATCACCATTAACTGGGAGAACAGAAAAAATTTCTTCAGGATGGGGACCCTCGCCATGTAAATGTGGTAGCCCCAATGAGATGAGTCCATTTTCTAATGCTTTTATATAACTATTTTCCCGAAATTCGATAGCAACAGCACCAATGAGATCAGAAAAGTCTTTAGAAATAGCCCAGCCACCATGTTTGGAAGCGTCGTAATCTATCTCGGGTTTCAGAATCTTCGAATCATTCGGATTTTCTTTATGGAGCTTTCGCTTTTTCTTCTTTCTAAAAAAAAAAAACTACAATTACTAAAACTGCAATTCTGTTACTGGAAAATAAAGTAGAATCCAAAAATACCTTCGCTCATCTCCCTTTAAAACTAATTTTCCAATCAAACATTTATCGTATTCTGACATTTTTGAAACTACATATTATATTAACATTTATATAAAATTGTAAGATGTATACAATTACGAGCCGAATTCGACTGACATCAAATATTCATCGCTTATACCGTCAAGCATTTTGTACGGCATGAGTGGTGGTACTGTTGAACAACCTTCTGACTGTGTTTTCTCGAATATAGTTACGTGTATGGTTATGTATTTTTATTTATTTATATAATTAACAACATTTAAGTAGGATTTTTACGATGCTATATGTCGCTACGTCGCTACGTTTATATTCAAGTTTACACACCAAATTTCGGTAATATTGAAACTTTTCAATTATATGTTAGGTCTATACACATGTCTACTCGGGTATATCTAAATCTGCATACTTCTCATTATTTAAGAATTTTGGTAAGCGTCAGACGACCAAAGATCGGGAAAAGAAATTGTAAAATAATTAAAAAAGTTGTGGGCATTTAAGCAAATTTGAAAAAAGTGCTATTTATTAAGTATTAAAAAAGTGTAATTATTAAATTGTTTTAATTATTAAAGTGCAACTATTAAAGAAGTTTATATATATATTTTAAAAATTATTTTGTGTTAAAAACACATTTTAAGTAAGTTTTTGTATTTTAAAAATTATTTTGTAAACAAATATATTAAAATACAACATTTTAAAGAATTAAATTAAAAATAATTTAGTTTTAAGAATTAAAATAAGAAATTATGTTTAATTCTAAGATATATGAAATCTTTTTATAATGAAATAAATAATATGTTGCTATTATCATCATCTCAATTCCTTCAGTTTCGATTACTATATTGCACTGTGTACTTCCTCCGCTGTTGTTCTGAATGCTGTAGAAAATAAGTCAAAATGAAGTATGCATACTTTGTTTCAAAGTTTATAACAAAGCGCATACTTAAATTATATACTTGGTGTGCAGATATGTAGCATCTTCTGTATCATGCTTTACACTTTATGTATATTGTTATGTATTTTTATTTAGTTTTGTATGTACAAATAGTATTTGTATAATTATTTTTTTTTTCGTTAAAGTGTTTAGACGCGTTTTTGTTTGCTCTGCTTTCAAATAATATAAATAGAGGAAGTGCGATTATTTAAATCTAAAATTTGCTTAAATTCGCTTTAAATTCCACTGCGTGTTTTGGAGCTTGGAAGTGAATTTTAAATTATTTCATTTTTTAATTTCGATATAAATTAAAAACAACAAACAGATTGCGCCAAACTAAAAAAAAGCTTACAATGAGTGTTCAGCGTTCTCCCTCTGAGCGCGGAAATAAATAGGTTATTGAGGGAGTAAGTATACAAACAAATAAATTTACTAATTTGTTGCCGTCTTTTTCTGCACGTAAAAGTGATCTTCTTCTTTTCTTTTTCATGGAGTGCTGAATGTGGATCTTTACTGCCATATTCTCCATTAACAAATGTTGCAAATCAGAATGACAATGAAAAACATGTAGCAGAGAAAATTTTGCAGAAAAATGTTTGTAATTAAAAATCGCAAAATTGCGTAAGAAATAATTACGAACATGAGTCTATCAATGTTGAAGATAAAAACAATATGCAAAATGCTGCTAAACAAGACAGCGGCAATAAAATTCAGACAGGAATAGATAGATACATTCTTGTTACAAAGCGAAAACGCAGCCCTATGACAAAATCAACTAGTCAAGTAGCTAAACAAACAAAATTAGTTGAAAACCGCGCCTCCTCAAATAAAAATAGACTTGAAATTTTATAAACTGATGAAAGCGAGAAATAATACCAAAAAATATAAAGCACTTCCAATCTACTTAAGGGGAAAAAATTCGAATGAGCTCTTAAATAAGATGACATCCATTGTCGGCGATAAACATTTCTATGTGATTCCACTCTTGAAAGAAATGTCCATAAAACAAAAATCCAAATAAATGACGAATTTAACTATAAAAAAATTGTAAACTTCTTTGATGCCAATAACAAGCGCTACTACACCTATCAGTTAAAAAGTAGCAAAGATTTAAATGTGGTAATTAAAGGTATAGAACATTTCGTACTGGAATCTGATATAAAAGCAATCCTGGCAGAAGCTAGATTCGAAACAAAGTCCATCTTTAATATTAAAAATAAAAATAAAATATCTCAACCAATATTTAAAGTAGAACTTGAGCCAAACGCAAAAAAACTAGCTAAAGAATAAGTGCATCCAATTTACAATCTTCGTTATCTTTTATATCGAAGGATAACAGTAGAAGAACCCTTCAAACGGAAAGATCTAATATAATATTTTCACTGTTAACAATTTGGCCATACTCGAACCTATTGCACCTTACCCAGTATATGTATAATATGTGGAGATCTACACAAATCCTCCATATGCCCAAAACCTAAGGAAGATGTAAATGCAATAAAATGCAGGAATTGTGACAAAAACCATACAGCAAATTATAAGGGTTGTACTGTATTTGTTGCAGTTAAGCACAGAACTCCCAAAAATCAATCAAGTACTGTGCCACCCAAAAATTACTTCCAAAAATATATAAGCAATCCAGAAGTAATAATACCTCAAGGCAAAAGTTATGCAAATGTATTAAGAGAAAATGCTCAATCTCAACAATTGGCGATACCGGCAGTAGGTAATTTAGAAGAAACGCTAAATACACTGATTCAAAGTCTTAATCTTTTTATGCGTAGTATGCAAAGCACGATGCAAGAACTTATAAAAAATCAAAGTGCTCTAATGCAAGCTCTGATAATGAAGAAATGAGCAACTCCATTAGAATATAACATTGGAATGCAAACGGTATAAACAACCATAAACTTGAAATTGAAAATTTTTTAATTAGCAATGCAATTGATATTATGCTTGTGTCTGAAACACATCTTACTCAAAAAAACTTTCAAATTTCAAAATTCCAAATAACTGATTTTATGACACTAAGCATCCCAAAGGTATGCTTTTTTTTATAATAAAAAAAAGACTTAAACACTGTTTAAAAGACTTCAGTAAAGATTATCTGCAATCAACTGGTATTCAATTTGATGAATATGGAAAAAATGTCGTAATAGCTGCAATATATTGTCCAGCCAACCACAATATAGAAGTCCTAGACTTTCAAAACTTTTTTAAAACACTCGGTTCTAAATTTCTAGCTGCAGGCGATTTTAATGCCAAGCACACATTTTGTGGTTCAAGACTGCTAACACCAAGAAGACGGAAACTTCTAGCAGTTGTGAAAAGTGAAGATCTCGATGTCATTTCAACTGAACAGCAAAAATATTAAACTATCAATAATCACCGCATTTCCATCAGTTGAACTGTCATCAGGCCACTCACCAACAATAATAACAATACAAAATCAACAGAATAGAACTATCCAAACACAAAGTCTAACAAAATATATAAACTGGTTAAAATTTCGTAAATATATTTCTTGCCATATACCTCAACAAGCTTCTTTAAAGGTGAATAATAAAATTGATGGTTGTGTTAACCAATTTTCTGAATTAATCTTAATGGGTGTTGAAGTAGCTTCGATAACAACTGGAAAAACAACCCTAAAAATTGGTGTGACAAAAACAATAGCGGCATTATTACAACGGAAGAGGAAACCCAGAAGACTATGGCAACGACATAGATCCCCAAAACATAAAGTTTTATATATATATATATATATACTAATATATATATTGCTATATATATTGCTTTTATATATATTGCTATATGTACTAATGAACTTAAATATGCACTAGCGGAAAGACATCAAAAATCCCTAGACTATTTTCTATACAATTTGTCACGTAATGAACAGACTGACTATTCACTTTGGAAGGCAACAAAGTACCTCAAACAGCCTATCCAGCATGATTCTCCTCTCAGATTAGAAATGGGCACGAAGTGACTCTGAGAAAGGGGACATATTTGTAAAACACTTGAGAAATGTATTTACTCCAAATGACGCTTCAAATAACACCTCTTTACCAATAACAAACCTACATCCCTCGAGCAGTCCACTTATCTTTAAATTAGAAAATATCACTAAAATTATAAAAGATCTCAATGCGAAAAAGGCAGCAGAACCTGATAAAATCTCAGTTGCAATGGTGAAACATTTACCACAATGTGCCATTTTACATCTCAGGCATTTATATAACGCTGTCTTACGGACAGGTTATTATCCCAAACTTTGGAAAATGTCACAAATAACAACAACAGCTAAAGCTGAGAAGGACAAAACTAAAGTAGAATCTTACAGACCAATTAGCGTCGTTCCAGTATTATCAAAAATATTTGAAAAGCTGCTAATAGCAAAAATTATGCCAATATTCTCAGCTAACGAAATAATTCCGGAACATCAATTCGGCTTCAGAGCTAAACATTGTACAATTGAACAAGTGCATCGTATTGTATCATTCGTTAGAAACTCATTTGAAAATAAACAATACTGTACTTCTATATTTATAGATGTAGCCCAAGCGTTTGATAAAGTATGGCACGAAGGCTTAATACATAAAATTACAACACTCATGCCAGCTAACACTCACCTTTTGTTAAAAAGCTACTTAAGTAAAACAAGATTTAGTTTAAGATATAAGGACTTTGTTTCAGAACCTTGTCTTATCAAAGCAGAAGTTCCTCAAGGAAGTGTCTTAGGTCCGCTGTTATACCTACTGTATACAAGTGATATGCCAACTTCGTAAAACACATTTGCTGACGATACAGTAATACTAAGTGCGCACAAAAACTCATACTAAGTGCAATCGCACAACGCATACTTTAAGATCATGTTTACCAACTCGAACAATCGTTATAAGTATGGCGTATCAAAGTCAATGAACAAAAATGTACCCTTGCAACATTTGCTCTAAGACCAGGAAACTATCCCAATATTACAATAAATGAACAAAAAGTACCTTCGAGCGATTTGCACCTTACCTTATTTAGGGATACATCTAGATAGACGTTTAACTTGGAACTAACACATAGAGGCTAAAAAGACACAAATAAATATAAAATTAAGTTCATTGCATTGGCTTATGGGCACTTCATCCAAGCTACCACTTGAATACAAAATTCTGCTATACAAGTCGATAATAAAGCCTATATGGAGTTACGGAATTCAAGTGTAGGGAACAGCGATGCCATCAAATATTAAAAAACTGCAAAGGCTGCAATCTAAAACCCTAAGAATGATAACAGGTGCACCGTGGTTTATGAAAAATGCTAACCTTCATAGAGATTTGAGCGTGCCAACAGTAATAGAAAAAGATGCTTGATGTAACCGTCAACATCTCAAAAAATTTGGAGGATCTCTCCTCCGTCAGCACCTCTCCCGCATGATCGCTGTAGAAATCACATGTAAAGCTCGCCCCGAATTTCTTGATTTAATTTGTCCACTAGGAAATCAATGCTAATATTGATTTTGGGTTGCTGCTCACATGCAGTGTTTATGGAAGTGTAGTGGATATTTTTTTAAATTCTTTCGAGTTTTACATACCTGTCATATTGTTAGCGAGAAATTTTCATTTTCTATGAAATGTGCCTTTTAACAATTTAATTTTAACAATTTAACAATTTAATAATAATAATAATTATATATATCCAAAAATGTTTCGGAGCAATGCACAATACAGTGTCAGTGTTTATTTTTAAAGTGTTTCTTTTTACAACTTCCTTTCCGCATACAATAACATATTTGCATGGTGAATTTATTGTTCCACATAGGCACCAAAATTGAAAGACGTGAAAGTAATTCAGCGAGCACATTGTAGTAAAAAAACATTTGAGTCGACTCGAAGGATTTATGTTTTGTACATATAGTGTTCGTTTGGAACTAATCACTGCGCTCTTTTACATCAAACTTCACTTATATGCCAAACTTAATTATTCTCGCGTTTTTAACGATTTGATATAAACATGGTGAGTTCATCATTAGATTTCATTCTCGCCATGGCATAACATAAGTCATATCTGCTAATATCAGTACTCGGGTCCTGCCAAATTTGGAGCTCGGACTCAGCGCACCTTATTCAACTGACCCATAGACGTTCTTGACTTTTATGTTCGCACAATTTATGGGAGTTTTGTTACTTTGCTGTGAAAACAAATTTAAAACAGACAAACAAATAGATAAATACATAGAGATATAGATATAAGTATCTATATAAGAAAATTCATTAGGTATAGGTGATTAGAGGAGTGACATGAAACATTTATTGCAATGGAAAAAATGTGATTCCAATCCTGTTCGACGAGTACCTTTTCAAATTTAAGAAACCATAAGTCACATAAAAGTTTGTTTGGTTGTTATAGAACAATGTTATATTGTTGCATTGCTTGGAAACGAAGTGAAATTTGGTGAAGTGAAATAAAAAAAAAATTAGAAAAATTATATCCAATTTATAGATTTTTTTTGTAGTTATTAAGATGAAATGAAGTTAAAGTATAAAAATTATATCTGGTTTATAGGTTTAGACTGTATGAGTATTAATAAATAACGGTACGATATCTTTTTTGTTTGATGTTAGCGGTGGTAATTAGAAAGCCAAGAGCCCCACGACAAAACTGGCGAGTATATCGGTCTACCCACCGTGCCATGCTAGGTATTTAGGACCACTCTAACAATAACATCAAGGCTGACACAACAAATATTCAGCGATTGAACCAATTCATAAACTTGTTAAAAAAAAAGTACAGACCTCCTTCGAGCGAAAAGAATACTGTTGAGCAGTGTTTTTGGACGTATATCAAGTATTGATCGCGTATGCCACCAAAGTCACGTTCTATTGCCTTTACACCTTTTAAATTAAGATATGTGTATTTTTATACAGAATATTTTAGATTAAAAAACAATATGCAAAACAATATTGAAAAGTTCATATTGCAAGTTAAACAATTTGTTGCTCATGAGTTGTTATTTAAAAAATGTGACCGCACCTTGTCTATGTAAGAAATAACAGCACCTTGTTTACATAAATTATTGAATTTGTATTAATTGTCACAAATAAAAAATAAGTTAGTCTTAAGATATATTTACGTTATCTAATAAACTTATAAAAACATAATTAATCGTGGACTAATTTCGGCACATAATTCCTACAACATAATAATGTTGTATAGACACAGCTATACAGTCCGTAGACGCAACTGGTTTTTGAAGCACATGACGGAACGGATGTGCTTCCTGGACAACGATTTAGTGTACGGAACTAATAGACTGCATGTGACCTGGCAGGAACGTCATTCTGTGACCTCAGTAGGTAGAAGTGACATTCTACGGAAATGGCTCCTGGGCTAATGGCGGTCCGGTCTCCGTACCATTAAAACACTGACAGGTCTTGGGAAATGCTCTTTTTATCGTCACCGTTAAGTTGGTGATGCTGAAAAAGGTTTTTACCTTTTTCAGGTTCTAAAAATCAATGAAAAATTTTACAAATATGGCGTTCAGTAAACCGCATATATTTTAATAAATGGTAACACTTTAGGAACTCAAAATGTAAAAACGTAAATTCCGGTCTTCCGAATCGTGAAGTGCATGTGTGCAATGCAGCGTACATCTAAATAATATAATATTTATCGTTAACCTAATACTAATTGCATTATAAACATTTAATTTACTTAAATAGTATTTCAAAATAAAAGCAAATCAGTTGAAAAATTACAAAGTTATAATACATAATGTATGATAATTTAGGTTATAAGGAATATCAAATATTGTTTACTTTATTTTCTAAGTTGTGTAATTTGCTATTATTTTTTACATTAGAGGTATTTATACTTTCTCATAAAACATTGAATTTTTTACTTACGTGTACTTTATACAACTTACAATGATACTTACTTCACCATAAAAGCAACTTAATACCATATTTGTAAACAAAACACACATAAAAATGTTTAGACTGTGGAAGAGAGAAAAATCTACTATGGGTCCCAGTGTGTGGTTGACCACACGGCATTTTTCAGGAAAACTACTTTTTTAAAAAAAATTTAATTTTGCAGGCAATATTTTTAACTTAAAATAAGACCTTTCTGAAAATTTCATCATAAAATTCCAAGTTTGAACTTATTTGGTACTTAATGGGTAAATAAAACTTCTCCTAATAAATTTAAAGTTCGAAGTTCATCAAAGATTTGCAGATCTACATTGGCTCCTTGGTAAAAATTCCAGACTGTCAATAGATAACAAACCACTAATTTACAAAACTGTTATTGTTCCGATTTGGAAATGTAGATATTGAAATATGGGGAATCACCTGCAAGACTAATATTAATACTATCGAAAGGCGGCAATCAAAAATTCTGCGAACGATAGACCTGAATATCCGTACTATACGTAAAACAATTCAAAAAAAGCAGTGTTAACCACTTATCTAAACTGCTGCATCACACAAATTTAGAAATGAGAAAGACTCCCTGCATTGGAGCTAGGGTACAAAAAACGTCTAAAACGTACACTTCTAATCTACTTAAATATTAAGTATTAAAGTAAGTTGAATTCTTTACTTCACAAAAAAAAAAAATTCATTTATGTATAATAATTTGTTATTATTGGTGTCACCTTTCATTTTTTTGACTGATCTTTAAACAAAATATCATGTTTCAAGAACTTTCATAATTGCTCTAAAATGTTTATCTTCTAGCAGCACTTTACAATTTGATATTTTAAAGCGCCTTCCATCATCATGCATGCTGCTCTGCTGAGAGACATGTCTCATTTTAGTTCCGGATCTGTGCTCTAATTCATATTCAGTTCCTAAAAAAACTGACCCATCTCTATACTCTTAGCGGCATGTCGTGCTTCTTCATCGTCATAGTAAATGCATTCCGTCACAACTGTTTAAATTTAATGCCCAAATCGTAAGTTCTCCACTTCTTGAATGCTTTTATAATGGCTAGGACTTCTAATTCATACGAATGGAATTTTTGTTGAGCTTGTGTTTTGAGATTCAAAAACTGAACAGGGTGAATTCGATTGTCATTCTGGTCTCTTTGTAAAAGAACAGTATCGTAACCGTACATTGGAGCGTCGGTATTAATTTCTGTAAAAGCACTTGGATCAAACAGTTTTAAAACAGGAGCAGTTATTTAAGTATTCTTCAACTGCTGGAAAGCTAAAAGTTCGTGTTCATAAAATTTAAATGATTTTTTGCTCCAACCAGCTTTAAGTTTGTTGTTCTACTAATTTTTGATCTGCAATTGATATACGTCTTGGCCTTAGGAAAACTTCTACTTCATCCTTTAGTATTAATTTCATTTCAATAGGGATTTTAGTTGATTTTTCAGGTTTATAACTTTTAATAATTTTTACTATCTGCTTGTTATATTCATTCTCTATGCCGGTTAAATCGTACTCACAATTATTGTCAAACAATTCTGAAGCAATTGCAAATATACATTTAAAATCTTCCATATCGTCAACATTCATATTGTGTGACTGTTTTAAATTAGCATTTTGTTCAGGGTTTTCGATTGTTTTACGCTCTTTATTCATTATTCTGTTGCTGTTGCCATTCAAATGATTTTTATTTTTATCTTGTGTATTTATCTTCTGAATTTTTTTATCAATACTCTTATCGTGAGAGTTCTGTGCATGTTTGTTATTACCATAATTCATTGATGAATTTTTCATAGATTTGTAGGCTTTCATTTTGACCTTTAATCTTAAATATACACTGTTTAGTATAAAATAGATTTATTTATCTAGATTAATTGGACTTTCCATTTCTATTAAATTGTACAAGTAACGCCGAAGGGATTCATTCGGCTTCTCAGCCGTTAATTTCAAAAATTCATTCTTTTCCATTTCCATTTTTATTTTAATTTAATTTTTCATTCATTTAATGCCAATTACATGTGTTTCTAAGCGTCTGATTTGCTACATTAATTTTGTCGCTTTGTTTTTTTTATATACCACGACCATGAGCTTCATTTGTTTTTAATTTGTAATTGTTTTTATAGAGGTTTTTTAAACAGTAGTGAACTACAACAACAAAAATTTTATTTTTTATGTTATTTTAATTAATTGTATTTTTGGCTGACCATATAGCTGTTTCGATTATTGCCAAATACTCATCATCAGTGGTCTTGGAAATAATTCTTGTATTTATTTATTCGTAAATAATTTTTTTTGAAATTGCAAGTACTAGGAATTCGGGTCCTGCCATATGTGAAGCTCTGAATCAGCGCATCTTAACCAACTGATCCAAAGCCGTACTTGACTTTTTATGTTCGCATATTTTTCTGAAGTTTTGTTACTTCTTGCTATGAAAGTTTTTTTTTTATTATTTTTGTAATTATTTTATGAATATTTGCATTTTGTCTTTCTAAATTTATTATTTCTGAACTCGCTATTGTTAATGCTATACGAGCAAAGTATAAAATAATAAATAAATTCGAGCATGCAAACGTTCTGGTTGATATCCTCATTCTTGAATTAACAGCAAAGTTGGAATATATCTTTCTTCAAAAAATGAATATTAAAAGAACATATTTTTTTTAGAAAATGCTAAAATTAAAAAAATTAATATGAAATTTACAATAATTATAAATAAATTGTTATAATTTTTAAATTTATTAATTAAATTTCATTGATATAAGTGCACATACTTATATCAATGAAAGGGAAAGTGCACATAAAAAATCAATTCATAATATATACTGTTAATGAATTAACACCTAAGGAAATGAATTGACAGCACTTAAACTGTAACTCTTTAATTGAAAGTTGAATTTTCAGCACTTGAACTGAAACTCTGGAAATGAAAGTGAGAGATCGAATATTGGTTTCAATCTGAATTTTATTAAATTAAATTTTTCCTTAAATACTAAATTATTACAAATTATTACAATAACAATATCTAAATTTTATTCTTTTCCTTTACCGTCTTCTTGCCCAAAGTGCAAGCTCAGCATATGTTATGCAACCAAATTCTTTGTTGTGTCTAGCAACCAAGAATTAATGCCAATGCACTGGCCTTGATATATGTTACATATTCAAAGTTCAGTGCCACTGCACTTAACAAAAAATATAATGCAAATATTCAAGTTCAGTGCCACTGCATTTTACCAAATTAAATAATGCAAAGGAAAGTCAAAGTTTGGATATTGCTAACATCAGCATATATGTTCAAATTTTACAAATATTGTACAATAATAACAATAGTAATAATAATAATATTTTACAATAATAATAATAATAATATTTTACAATAACAATAATGTGTGAACATGCTGCCCGCCTTGAATTGACAACATCAATTCTAATTATTGGAAGCTGCAAGTCAACATGCTGTATCCTCGGTCATCTGCTGATGTCGTGGCATCGGTATTGGAGGTGTTTGATAGGTGATTTTTTTTCAGTCATTTTTCCAAAGGTTGGATCTTCTAATTTATCGTCTTCAGGAAATAATGGAGCTAATCTATGCACCGGTCTTTTAAATACTCCCTTTTTTGTTTGAATGTCACAAACTCTCACTAACCCATCTTCGCCTTTGTAAACTTTGATGATGCGTCCCAAAGGCCATTGCAGAACTGGGACATTGTCTTCTTTAAGGATTACCATCGTATTGGTCTGTATGTTGGTGATGGGACCCTTCCACTTGTGGCGCTGTTGCAATTCGCTTAGATACTCCTTAGTCCAGCGCTGCCAAAAACTGTGTTTTAGCTCTGATACCAGTTGCCAGCGTTTAAGTAATTTTTCTTTAGAGTCACGTGCATGCACATCAACGCTTGAAGTGATTTCTTCACCTATTAAAAAATGACCTGGAGTTATTGCGTTCAAATCGTTTGCATCTGATGAGCTAGGAATAAGGGGTCGCGAGTTCAACACTGCTTCAACTTCAATAACGACAGTTTCAAGCTCTTCATATGTAAGTGATGCTGTTGAAACATTTTTGACCAGCAAATATTTGGCAGATTTTACTGCTGCCTCCCATAACCCGCCGAAGTGTGGTGACCTTGGTGGAATGAAGTGAAATTCTATGCCTTTCGTACTGCACATTCCTGCAATTGATTCCTTCGCTCGATCAGCGTAGATGACGTCAGTAAGTTCCTGCAACTTGTTTTTCGCTCCAACGAAGTTGGTCGCATTGTCGCAGTATAACGTTTTACAGCGTCCTCGTCTTGCTATGAAGCGTTTTAATGCTCCAATGAATGCATCTGTGGTCAGATCAGTCACAAGTTCTAAGTGTACGGCCTTGGTTGCAAAACAGCAAAAGACAGCGATATACGCCTTTTGTGGACGCTTGCCTCTTGTTTTGTAATGAACCCATATTGGGCCACAATAATCAACTCCAGTGCTGAGAAATGGTCGAGCTGGTTGCACACGGTGTCCAGGTAAAATCATTTGATGAATGGCATCAAATTGCAGTTTTGAAGAGCTTAGCCGTCCACCAACACGTATTACCCCTTCTTCATCTACGAACGGAGTTAGAGAACTGAGGTTATGAGTTTTTGGCACAAATTCGTCCTTAACTAGCATTTTCCTTAGATCAGAAAAATCGGAGGCCTGGATTTGACGTATTATTATCTTAAGTGCTACGTCGAGCTCCATCGGTGAAAGCTGCATGGTCTCTGGTCTTGATTCTTTTGGTTTCCGTGCGTTTTTTGTGAAACAAAGTACATATCCAACAACTTTTTGGACATGTGTAAATAAATTTCTTGAATGAATCGAATAGACCCATGCATGCTCATTAGTAGGTTGTTGTGTTGATAAAGCAAGCACCACCGTGTTATCTTCAACAATTAATTCCCTTTTGAAGGGAGCTGGCCACAGCGGCTTTGGCTGATATAAAAATAGTGGACCATATAACCACATGCAGCAAGATGAAAATTCCCGCGATTTAAGCCCTCTTGACAGGATATCTGCCGGATTTTGTTTTGACGGGACGTGACGCCATTGTTCTGGAATTGTTAACCGAAGGATTTTTACAATTCGGTAGGCAACGTAAACGGGTAATTTGCCTGGATGATTGTTTATCCAGGAAAGCACAATTTGTGAATCTGTCCAAAAGTAAGTTGCTTTGTCTTGATAGCTTAAATCAAGTTTAACTCTTGCCATGAGTTCTGCTGCTAGCAACGCTGCACACAATTCTAGTCGTGGAATTGTTTGAGATTTTATGGGTGCTACACGAGATCTGGAGCATAGTAGATTAAGTTTTATCGTTTTATCCTTTTGTACTGTTCTAATGTATACTGCTGCACCATAAGCCTTTTCTGAGGCGTCACAAAAACCGTGCAGCTCAACATGGCTGTAGCCTTGACTGCTGAATACGTGCCTCACAACTGTTGCATTGTCCAACAAGGCCAGATCTTCTCTATACGATGTCCATTGTTTACGTATTTCTGACGGAAGATCATCATCCCAATCGAGTTTTAGCTGCCATGCTCCTTGCAACAAGATTTTACCGGTGACCAAGATTGGACCAATAAGACCCAAAGGGTCATATATGTGTGCCAAATCGGAGCTCATAGATCGTTTTGTTGTGTGACTATGGTCTCGAATGTTAACCTTGATACGAAATGAATCTGACTTTGGTAACCATAAAAGACCCAGCGTCTTTGTGAATTGGGTTTCCTTGGAATCAAAATTGAGATTTACTTCTTGATCTTCTGGAGCGATTCCATGTAAAAGTTTTGGGTTGTTTGCACACCATTGTTTTAGTTTGATTCCAGCCTTGTCTAGAATTGTTATTAATTGTTGTTGAATTAGTAACGCTTCGTTGATGGTATCAGCTCCTATTAGACCGTCGTCAACATAAAAATCCCTTTTTAAAGATGTGGCGCCATACAAATAATTTCCTTGATATTCATCCGCCAATTTTGTTAGACAAAATTGCTGCTCTTGTGCCATAAGTAACTGTGTTCAACTGATAATAATTAAGTGGTTCTGTGGGATTTTCTCGCCACATTATGAGTTGCAGATTTCGATCATCTTTGTTAACCCATATTTGACGGTACATTTTTTCCACATCAGTTTTTAAAACATATTTGTGCATTCTAAATCTGAGCAAAATCGAAAACAGTTCGTCTTGAACTTTTGGACCATTAAACATTATGTCATTTAGTGATGGCCCTGATAATTTGTGTACTGATGCGTCAAATACAACTCGCAGTTTTGATGTTGAGCTGTCTGGACGTAGCACACAGTGGTGAGGGATGAAATATTGGGGAGATACTATTTCGCTACCGCTGAATTTTGTCATGTGTCCCAATGCTTCATATTCCCTCATAAATGAAACATATTGATTCTTTAGATCAGGATTTTGAATGAAACGGCGCTCGATTGTCTTGAACCTCTCGTAAGCGATTCCTTTTGTATCTGGTAACACTGATGGATGATTCTTTAGTGGGAGTTTCACAACAAATCTGCCATCACTTCCTCGAAAAGTGTGTTGCAAAAAATGTGACTCACAACGCAATTCGTCTTCTGTGAGTTCCGAAGTTGAATCTGGAATTTCTTCTGATTCCCAGAATTTCAATATAGATTCTTCTAGTTCCTTAGTAGTGCACATGCCACAAGTTGCCGTGCTTGAATTTAAAGTTTCAACATTGCCAGCTACAACCCATCCAAAAATAGAATTCTGAAGTGTTGGAAGACTACCTGCTAGTTTTATTTGACCTTCACTAAGTAACTTGAAAAAGATCTCTGCTCCTAACAGGCAATCTATTCGGCCAGGTTTGTTAAAATCTGGATCAGCGAGAGTTAATTCCTTTGGAATATCCCAGGATTCGATATTTAAATAGTGCATTGGCTGATCTGAAACGATTTTTGGTATGATATGTGCATCCATCTCTGCTACAAATTCGTTCAACGTTGATTGTACTCGGATTATTGTTTGATGACGTATTTTTGATTCATTTGCGCCTACGCCTTCCATACTCATAAGCGTTGGCCTAGGCTTGCAGCCCAATTTTTTTGACAGGCGGTTTGTTATGAGATTGATTTGAGAGCCAGAGTCCAATACTGCTCTGCATTCAATTTGTCTTCCGTTTGATGCCAGCAATCTTATTCTGGCCGTCCCTAATAGGACATAATTAGATTCCTTATTGGTATTGTTTGTTAAAAGGGTTATTTTATTTGATGATTGGTTTGAAACTGAAGCTTGACCTGTTTGTTGAGGCGTTGAGTTATTTCCTTGAAGAACAGTACCTTTTGTGTATTGATTCCCCTTTGGATTATGCATCAAAGTGTTATGTTTTTTAGAACACTTAGTGCAGTGCCTGGAATTACACTCATCAGCTCGATGACTAATCCTGAGGCAGTTCACACACAAATTGAACTCCTTAACCCAATTCCATCGTTGTGATAGATTAGCCGTCTCGAATTTTTTGCAAGCGTAGACCATGTGACCGTCTTTGTTGCAAATTGGACAGGTTTTACTTAAACCAAATTTTGTAGCTGAAGCACATGTTCGAGTGAATGATGAATCTCCTTTTCCCCTAGCCTCAAGTGATTGAAATCTATGTTCCAAAAATTTTAGCAATTCATCAATGGTTATTAAACTTTTGTTGTCTGTTAGCCCTTGTTCGAAAGCTGTTAGAGTTTCTGCATCCAGCTTGCGCAGCAATAGATGTACCAGGATAACATCCCAATGTTCGACTGGAACTCCTTGAGCCTTGAGACCATGTATGCATTCCTTGCTTACATCGTGTAGAGATTTTAATGCTGGTGCCGACTCCCTTTTAATGGAGGATTGTCCCATTAATTTATTTAGGAGTGTTGTAACCAGAAGTCGTTTATTTTCATAACGGCTTGTAAGTAAAGTCCAGGCTATATTGTAATTTTCTCCTACTACTGGAAGATGTCTAATTAGCCCCTTTGGCTCGTTATCCAATGATGTAGTCAGATAATGCATTTTTTTTTTGCTGTCACTGATGTCCGTGTTGTGGACCAATTCCATATACAAGTCCTTGAATTCCACCCACCGCATACAGTTTCCATCAAATTTTGGTAGTGATATTCTTGGTAGAGGCAATTCGCAATCTGTCTGTCTTGAGTTGCGAATTGTCTGATTATTATGCAAATGTTGTTGTAGTTCGATCATGGCAGCTCCTGCCTTTTCCTCGAGTTCATAAAACATTTCCAGTGTGTAGTCCTCAATGATGCTTTCGTCGGTAGTATCCCATAACGTTGTATTATTTGCCGTTAAATCGACCATATATCCTTCAAGACTGGCTGCCTTTATAGAATAGTATGTAGATGGTTGTTCAACTTGCCTGTTGACCATGATTCCTTCTATCGTTCTTTCAATTACACGTATGAGTGCCTTCTGATTTCGGAGTAGTTTCCGAATGTTTCAATCATTTATCTGTTTGTTTTGCTCAATTGTTGTGCCATTGCTTGCTGAAGATGATTTTTCTAGGTCTATTGCTTCAATTTCTAGAACCTTGTTGTAATCGACAATCATTTTAAGAATACTCTGATACTCTTTGTTCACCAAGTATTCATGGTCGTCAACCTTGTCCACTGAAGCCATGATTTCCTGATGATTTTCATGATATTCGTCACCCAACCTTTGCAATTCTTGAATCTTGTCTGTATAGAATTGAGAAGTTTTGCGAGGTTTTCCAGCTTTTTTGCAATTACCAATAAATTGTTTGATTTTGTCGCCCAATGCCTTTTGGCGATCCACTAGCGAACTGAAACCCATTATCCAGTTAGTTGATTTGTTGATTAACAGCCAATTTCACACCTTGTGAAACTAAAGTTGTTTTATTTGTCCTCTGTTGATGCTGACACCAAAGCCTGTATTGATGTGATCGTAGGACACCTTTATGTCAAATTCGTGTTCTTTATCCTCTTTTGATGCTGACACCAAAGCCTCTGTTGATGTGATCGTAGGACACCTTTAGGTCAAATTCGTGTTGAATTATCAAGCGATTCACCTGATAATCACGTCGGGGTCACCAAATTAAATGTTAATGAATTAACACCTAAGGAAATGAATTGACAGCATTTAAACTGTAACTCTTTAATTGAAAGTTGAGTTTTCAGCACTTGAACTGAAACTCTGGAAATGAAAGTGAGAGATCGAATATTGGTTTCAATCTGAATTTTATTAAATTAAATTTTTCCTTAAATACTAAATTATTACAAATTATTACAATAACAATATCTAAATTTTATTCTTTTCCTTTACCGTCTTCTTGCCCAAAGTGCAAGCTCAGCATATATTATGCAACCAAATTCTTTGTTGTGTCTAGCAACCAAGAATTAATGCCAATGCACTGGCCTTGATATATGTTACATATTCAAAGTTCAGTGCCACTGCACTTAACAAAAAATATAATGCAAATATTCAAGTTCAGTGCCACTGCATTTTACCAAATTAAATAATGCAAAGGAAAGTCAAAGTTTGGATATTGCTAACATCAGCATATATGTTCAAATTTTACAAATATTGTACAATAATAACAATAGTAATAATAATAATATTTTACAATAATAATAATAATAATATTTTACAATAACAATAATGTGTGAACATGCTGCCCGCCTTGAATTGACAACATCAATTCTAATTATTGGAAGCTGCAAGTCAACATGCTGTATCCTCGGTCATCTGCTGATGTCGTGGCATCGGTATTGGAGGTGTTTGATAGGTGATTTTTTTTCAGTCATTTTTCCAAAGGTTGGATCTTCTAATTTATCGTCTTCAGGAAATAATGGAGCTAATCTATGCACCGGTCTTTTAAATACTCCCTTTTTTGTTTGAATGTCACAAACTCTCACTAAACCATCTTCGCCTTTGTAAACTTTGATGATGCGTCCTAAAGGCCATTGCAGAACTGGGACATTGTCTTCTTTAAGGATTACCATCGTATTGGTCTGTATGTTGGTGATGGGACCCTTCCACTTGTGGCGCTGTTGCAATTCGCTTAGATACTCCTTAGTCCAGCGCTGCCAAAAACTGTGTTTTAGCTCTGATACCAGTTGCCAGCGTTTAAGTAATTTTTCTTTAGAGTCACGTGCATGCACATCAACGCTTGAAGTGATTTCTTCACCTATTAAAAAATGACCTGGAGTGATTGCGTTCAAATCGTTTGCATCTGATGAGCTAGGAATAAGGGGTCGCGAGTTCAACACTGCTTCAACTTCAATAACGACAGTTTCAAGCTCTTCATATGTAAGTGATGCTGTTGAAACATTTTTGACCAGCAAATATTTGGCAGATTTTACTGCTGCCTCCCATAACCCGCCGAAGTGTGGTGACCTTGGTGGAATGAAGTGAAATTCTATGCCTTTCGTACTGCACATTCCTGCAATTGATTCTCTCGCTCGATCAGCGTAGATGACGTCAGTAAGTTCCTGCAACTTGTTTTTCGCTCCAACGAAGTTGGTCGCATTGTCGCAGTATAACGTTTTACAGCGTCCTCGTCTTGCTATGAAGCGTTTTAATGCTCCAATGAATGCATCTGTGGTCAGATCAGTCACAAGTTCTAAGTGTACGGCCTTGGTTGCAAAACAGCAAAAGACAGCGATATACGCCTTTTGTGGACGCTTGCCTCTTGTTTTGTAATGAACCCATATTGGGCCACAATAATCAACTCCAGTGCTGAGAAATGGTCGAGCTGGTTGCACACGGTGTCCAGGTAAAATCATTTGATGAATGGCATCAAATTGCAGTTTTGAAGAGCTTAGCCGTCCACCAACACGTATTACCCCTTCTTCATCTACGAACGGAGTTAGAGAACTGAGGTTATGAGTTTTTGGCACAAATTCGTCCTTAACTAGCATTTTCCTTAGATCAGAAAAATCGGAGGCCTGGATTTGACGTATTATTATCTTAAGTGCTACGTCGAGCTCCATCGGTGAAAGCTGCATGGTCTCTGGTCTTGATTCTTTTGGTTTCCGTGCGTTTTTTGTGAAACGAAGTACATATCCAACAACTTTTTGGACATGTGTAAATAAATTTCTTGAATGAATCGAATAGACCCATGCATGCTCATTAGTAGGTTGTTGTGTTGATAAAGCAAGCACCACCGTGTTATCTTCAACAATTAATTCCCTTTTGAAGGGAGCTGGCCACAGCGGCTTTGGCTGATATAAAAATAGTGGACCATATAACCACATGCAGCAAGATGAAAATTCCCGCGATTTAAGCCCTCTTGACAGGATATCTGCCGGATTTTGTTTTGACGGGACGTGACGCCATTGTTCTGGAATTGTTAACCGAAGGATTTTTACAATTCGGTAGGCAACGTAAACGGGTAATTTGCCTGGATGATTGTTTATCCAGGAAAGCACAATTTGTGAATCTGTCCAAAAGTAAGTTGCTTTGTCTTGATAGCTTAAATCAAGTTTAACTCTTGCCATGAGTTCTGCTGCTAGCAACGCTGCACACAATTCTAGTCGTGGAATTGTTTGAGATTTTATGGGTGCTACACGAGATCTGGAGCATAGTAGATTAAGTTTTATCGTTTTATCCTTTTGTACTGTTCTAATGTATACTGCTGCACCATAAGCCTTTTCTGAGGCGTCACAAAAACCGTGCAGCTCAACATGGCTGTAGCCTTGACTGCTGAATACGTGCCTCACAACTGTTGCATTGTCCAACAAGGCCAGATCTTCTCTATACGATGTCCATTGTTTACGTATTTCTGACGGAAGATCATCATCCCAATCTAGTTTTAGCTGCCATGCTCCTTGCAACAAGATTTTACCGGTGACCAAGATTGGACCAATAAGACCCAAAGGGTCATATATGTGTGCCAAATCGGAGCTCATAGATCGTTTTGTTGTGTGACTATGGTCTCGAATGTTAACCTTGATACGAAATGAATCTGACTTTGGTAACCATAAAAGACCCAGCGTCTTTGTGAATTGGGTTTCCTTGGAATCAAAATTGAGATTTACTTCTTGATCTTCTGGAGCGATTCCATGTAAAAGTTTTGGGTTGTTTGCACACCATTGTTTT
Source organism: Teleopsis dalmanni (assembly GCF_002237135.1). Taxonomy (NCBI): domain Eukaryota; kingdom Metazoa; phylum Arthropoda; class Insecta; order Diptera; family Diopsidae; genus Teleopsis; species Teleopsis dalmanni. Next base: position 94,117,310 of record NC_051846.1, on the reverse strand, counting down.
AGTTTGATTCCAGCCTTGTCTAGAATTGTTATTAATTGTTGTTGAATTAGTAACGCTTCGTTGATGGTATCAGCTCCTATTAGACCGTCGTCAACATAAAAATCCCTTTTTAAAGATGTGGCGCCATACAAATAATTTCCTTGATATTCATCCGCCAATTTTGTTAGACAAAATTGCTGCTCTTGTGCCATAAGTAACTGTGTTCAACTGATAATAATTAAGTGGTTCTGTGGGATTTTCTCGCCACATTATGAGTTGCAGATTTCGATCATCTTTGTTAACCCATATTTGACGGTACATTTTTTCCACATCAGTTTTTAAAACATATTTGTGCATTCTAAATCTGAGCAAAATCGAAAACAGTTCGTCTTGAACTTTTGGACCATTAAACATTATGTCATTTAGTGATGGCCCTGATAATTTGTGTACTGATGCGTCAAATACAACTCGCAGTTTTGATGTTGAGCTGTCTGGACGTAGCACACAGTGGTGAGGGATGAAATATTGGGGAGATACTATTTCGCTACCGCTGAATTTTGTCATGTGTCCCAATGCGTCATATTCCCTCATAAATGAAACATATTGATTCTTTAGATCAGGATTTTGAATGAAACGGCGCTCGATTGTCTTGAACCTCTCGTAAGCGATTCCTTTTGTATCTGGTAACACTGATGGATGATTCTTTGGTGGGAGTTTCACAACAAATCTGCCATCACTTCCTCGAAAAGTGTGTTGCAAAAAATGTGACTCACAACGCAATTCGTCTTCTGTGAGTTCCGAAGTTGAATCTGGAATTTCTTCTGATTCCCAGAATTTCAATATAGATTCTTCTAGTTCCTTAGTAGTGCACATGCCACAAGTTGCCGTGCTTGAATTTAAAGTTTCAACATTGCCAGCTACAACCCATCCAAAAATAGAATTCTGAAGTGTTGGAAGACTACCTGCTAGTTTTATTTGACCTTCACTAAGTAACTTGAAAAAGATCTCTGCTCCTAACAGGCAATCTATTCGGCCAGGTTTGTTAAAATCTGGATCAGCGAGAGTTAATTCCTTTGGAATATCCCAGGATTCGATATTTAAATAGTGCATTGGCTGATCTGAAACGATTTTTGGTATGATATGTGCATCCATCTCTGCTACAAATTCGTTCAACGTTGATTGTACTCGGATTATTGTTTGATGACGTATTTTTGATTCATTTGCGCCTACGCCTTCCATACTCATAAGCGTTGGCCTAGGCTTGCAGCCCAATTTTTTTGACAGGCGGTTTGTTATGAGATTGATTTGAGAGCCAGAGTCCAATACTGCTCTGCATTCAATTTGTCTTCCATTTGATGCCAGCAATCTTATTCTGGCCGTCCCTAATAAGACATAATTAGATTCCTGTTTGGTATTGTTTGTTAAAAGAGTTATTTTATTTGATGATTGGTTTGAAACTGAAGCTTGACCTGTTTGTTGAGGCGTCGAGTTATTTCCTTGAAGAACAGTACCTTTTGTGTATTGATTCCCCTTTGGATTATGCATCAAAGTGTTATGTTTTTTAGAACACTTAGTGCAGTGCCTGGATTTACACTCATCAGCTCGATGACCAATCCTGAGGCAGTTCACACACAAATTGAACTCC
>NC_051846.1:94106801-94115586 GCF_002237135.1 Teleopsis dalmanni | reverse complement strand
TATACAAAATTGTAATTATATGCTTTATTTACAGAAATTTATCAAACGCACGAACCAAAACAGAATAGAGGAACATCAAAATTAATCTCCAATATATAATATAAACGGTGGGTATTAAAAATACAGATTAACTTAATCTCGTTCTCTTAATCTCACAATATAAACGTAGTATTACACCAATGCATCTAAGTTTTACCCAATATATTTGTTTCTGGGTCAGAATTGTGTCTTAAAAGATCAAATCTTATATATAAGATTGATTGCAATGATAGCAATAAATCTTATATACATAGGAATGACAAAACAAAAATTATCGAAAAAGTTAAGTGAACATAAAAGTACGTGCAGACGCACTGATGATTATAAAAAAACAGCCCTATCTGAACATCATCATTCAGCTAGACATACTTTCAATTTCGAAGAAGCTTCAATTCTTGAAATTGAGAACAACTACCAAAAAAGAGTACTTGCTGAAGTCATACATATTATATTAAATCACAACCAGGTGGTGAATTAATTTAATTTACGTATATATTGTTTTAATTTTCATAAACCTTAAGTTAAGCTTTTTATTAAAAAATTAAGGTATTATTTTAATTGTAATGTGTAAATTTAATAAGTTTTAATTGGTAATGTTTTTTGTATAATTATTACAGCACTGAGGATGTTCTAAAATAAAGAACGAAATATCTGCTTCAACATTTTAAAATAAAAGCGTTTTATTGTGGTTTGTCTGATAGCTGAAAAATTTTATTTTAAAAATTAAAAGATCAAAACATGCGTTATTACATTAATTACAAATCACATTAATTTTAACTAAGTTTCTAACTTATGCAGAATGTACAAACAACAAATACCTTTAACAAAGTTAAAGGAATTTATGAGTACGCTTCAAAAGAAGTTTTCGGCAAAAACTTTTTTATTACTCGTTTTTATAAATTCTTGTACCAATTTATATCAGAAAAAGATAAACAACTAGTAACCCCGGGCAGACGTTATCCTGCCATAGATTGACTTCTATTTTTAGTAAACTGCATTTTGTTTAGACTGCCTGTTAAATGACGGTTTTTAGTGATCCAGCATGGTGATAAATTTACCCTTGTACTTTAAATGTTGGCAAATAATTTGAGCTAACGATATTCGTTGCTCCGAACGATGTCATTTGAAAGCATGAATTGTACTTGCGTACATTTTTCAAAAAATTTAATGAGTGACTTGTTTCACCTGATACTGAAGTTAATAATGGTTCAGGTGGTGAACCTGCACAGCACATAACTGGTGTTTCACTACAATACGTACACTTTTTATACATTTTTCCAACAATTACACTTGGATAGAGACTGTAATTGTAAAGGGAATTGTAATTGAAACCACATAAATTCAAATAAAAAAAATTTGAAGAAATTATTTATTTATTATATTTGAAATTTGAAATATTTGAAATATTGATGACACACAAAATACAAAAAGAGAATCAGTATCACTCAAACTGTCAAATTGTCAACAGTTTAAAACAGAAATTTATAAATTTATTATTTATGTAAAAATTAGTAGAATTCTGCTATATAATAATGCCTTTTGAATGAGTTAATTTCTTTATGTTAATCACAATAAATCATTACTGGAATAATTTTTGGAAATAACAGTGTTTTCTAGCAATATTGCTAACTTGACACTATTTTTATTTTCAATAAAAATATTATAAAAGTAAATTTTCATGAAATAATTTTCTGCATATTCTCAAAAATTAGAGTCTCCCTTCTTTATAAGATCTTCCCTGATTTCTCGGAAATATAATTATAAAAGTGCATTGAATATCATTGGGTGGCTGTGCACACAATTAAATTAGTATTAGTTTGAGTATTAAATATAGGTCTTGACGCTTAAGTAACACTTAAGCGTTCTTCTTAAGTAAATTCTTCTTTAAATAGAAGAATTTTCCTGTGAAAAATTGAATTTGCTACACAAACTTTACTCTTACATTTTATTTCAAGTAAATGTTACCCAATTATTTATGGTATTTTCTAAACTAGGTATATGTTGTTTAATGTTGCGGAAAATAATTTAGAAGAGTTTTATTTGTTAAAAGCAATAGATATCTATTTTAAGTTTAAATAAAATAAATAAACATTTTCGAACTGAATTCTGCTTATTGATAATGTTTTCCTTCTAAACATGTTATTAAAGTAAATATATTTGTAAATTGGGTATATTATCTAACAAGATTTAAACTTACTATATATGACATAATTAAATATAACTTCTTTATTATTACATAAAATTCACATATCAATGCATATAATTTTCACATTGAAAACTAGAAGGCATTAAATTTTATAATAGTAATTTAGTATTACACTTATCAATAGTGATATATTAGTCTATTTTATTTATTTTCAGAAAAAAAACCAAGTATATAGCCCTGTTCACTTCAAGAAAGATAACCATCCATAATTTATTTGATATTTATTATTTTTCGTTGGAAATTATTTTTCAAAATTAAATGGATTTTTAACAAATGCAAACTAATATTAATTTTAAACTTAAGTTTTTCTTGCCGAGTGGGACACGTCTTTATGATGAAAGAAGCTATATAAAAGTTAGACGAATTCGAATAGCAAAAAAAAGACGGATAAAAATTTATTTAATTTATTGAAATTTGGATGACGCTGTTTCCAGTATAGCGAAGTACTCATCATCAGTGCCCTTAGGAAATATTCAAATTTCTTAATTAGTTTATAGTCCGTGTATAATTTGTTTGGACTGCAAGTGCCTGGCTTAGACCTCGTGCCTGTCAAATTAGAAGCGATGACTAATCGTGTTTATCCACAAGAAACCAAGTCTGCACAAACTTTCAATGCTCAAGTTCCAGGTGTTTTTTGTCGCTTTTTATTAATTATTGACACTAACCAAAGCACTTGCCGTGCTTTTAAATTAGAACGAGCGTATAAACTACACAGCTTTATTTGGAATCACAAGTTCAACGAATTAAAAGTTAATTTTAGGCAATTTTTGTTTCAAAACTGTTCTTTTGTAGAGACATCTGTTATGCATATTTTTTACTTACTATATGTAAAGAAAGAAGCTATGCAAATGTTTCTCTACAAGTTCGGTAATCCCGATAAGAAAAAGCTGAACAATATTATTGTTCATATATCCTATAATTAAAATTTTTAAAGTTAATTCTTTCTTGCCGAGAGTGACGGTCTGTATGCACGGCCACCCCAAGATGGTGAATGTGTTTTCATAACTGAACAATGCTCGATTTTTGAAAATTATATAAACGACTTTATTGGCAGTGTTGTATTGCTGGAACTATCAAAAATTTCAATTATGTGGTCAATTTACCGCTTTCTTTGTATCTTTCTTATTTTACGATTTTTCTCCGTTATCATGAATATGGCCTAAAAAAATGTGTACTATTTTTTAAATTCAAATACGAAATACATTTGAACATGAAATGTTCACCAATAACTGTTTTGATTCATTCCTTTTATAAATATTTATATAAAAAAACTTTTTTTATAAAATTATCCGCAAGTATTTTTGTTTTTACATGTATTTATTAACCACAAATTTGATAAAAAATTTTTACTTGTCATATTTTCACTGATTTAGGCAGTGATGTCAAATTATTCTTACTCAATCAGAACTATTCAAACATTCATGTCAAAAGAATACACCTATAGTTAAAAATATTTACGTCGCACTAAAATTTAAGACGTGAACATTTTTACGTGCAAAACCTAACTCTTAAGATTTTAAGAGAATTGTTGTTGCTTCACATGTTTTCTTTCGCAAGTATTTTTTTGCTCCTCTGAAAGAAAAAATTATAGTTTTTGTACATTCCGTAACGATTTTGTATGATTTGGCAGCATTCTTTTTGTCTCCGTCCAGATCGTTTAAAGCTTTCACCTTATTTCGATTTGTTTTGAACAATTAAAACAAAGTAAAGAAAGGCAAAAGCCTTTGTACTTATTTTTCTTTTTGGCGTGAGCGTTCAATGCCGATTTAAATTTAAAAAAATAATGAAATTACATATTATTTAGTTTTTTACGTAAAAGTATTAAAATAAACAAAAAAAAAAATAATAATACAAATGGATGACGGACGAATAAAAAAAATAAATGATTCAACAACACAAAAGACTCGTGGACACCAGATTAGGATAGCTATATATAAAATTATTACTTCATTTTAATATACATTATTTTTATAGGCCTACACAACATGTGAAAATACAACCTTGCCTTTTGAAAATAATTTCGTATAGCTTCTGGTTGTAATTTTTCCTGTCTGGGAAATTGAAGTGATTTTGTAGCATCTAAATGCTACAAAATCGGTTGCTCCGAGTTGCATACCGATTTCTTTACCCTTAGCTTGAATAATTGGGCCAGATATCGGAATGTTTCGATTTCTTACATTACGAAACCAGTCGAAACAGATTTGATCTGTTTTTGTTGTTGTCTATATATTGTCTGCGTTCATAAAGCACGTCTTTGTATTAAAATTGTAACTAAATAAAATATTTTCTTTATTACCATCTATAAGTTTTCTTTGATTTCTCCCTACCATTCAAATGTTTACAATTCAACAAGCCAAAACTGTATAGAAAGTATACGAATGTGAAAAATGCAACACCTTTTATATGGGGAGTCCCCAACATCCATTAATTCTGATTGCCTTAAAATTTTTGAAGTCTTCATTATTTATTTTGTCCGTTATTATGGAGTTCACATCCTTAGTTCAGCAGAAATTCTCTGCCTGCGTCCGGGTTAGAGGAGTGTCCGCTAAAAAGAGTTTAAGTAATTTTGAACAATAATAACAAAATTTGGTTTCAGAAATATTGTCCACTTAAGAGAGGTGTCCGCTTAACAGGGTGTCCGCTAGGATATATATTATATTTGATATATAAACTCATTCATATATTTTTATATAAAAATTATATATTTATAAAATCAAATTTCTGAAAAATTCTTACCTCTTGTTTGTTTTGATTTGTTTATTATTTGTTTGTGCTTACATTTATACTGGTTTATATTGGTTTTGCCTAAACTTAAAAAGAAATGTGGAGATGCACACACTTTCAATTTGCTACAAAAAATAACCCCTATGAGAAAAAACTCATAGGGGCTGTAAAACAGTTAGTTTATTATTATATTTTGTTATAATAATTGTTAAAATTATACACCTTTTCTTTACACTGGAAAGTGTAAGAATTAGATCAGCATTTTTTCTTCAAAACGTATTAAAATTGTAGTAAATTGCTGCTAATTCTGACATTTATTACTAGAAAATACTGAAAATACTGCTAAGTCAGGTACAGATGGCCTCGGCTCCCATGACAGAATTTGAACCGACATATATTTTATAATATAACAGCTACAATTTTGCTTATAACTTGCTCGTGACACTACATAACATGGGTCTTACTATATTTTCAAATAAATTAAAATACACGGAAGCTCTTTGTACGGTTAATGAAGTTTACTTTATAATTTCGAGTAAGTTAACTCGTCTATAACGAAGTCAGTGGAAACATACTACCATATATGATCTAAATATGAAAGTAAATTAGTAAATAAGTAATATTCAGAAAAAGGCGGAAAATCCATTATTTAACATTTACAGAAGATTAGAGTGTTGTAACTGGCAATAATTACAAAGTTTTTGTTTTTATATAAATCTTATTAATACTATAAATATAAAAAAAAATAAATAAACAAATTATTAACACACTTATGTCAGAATTAGTTCAGGAAGAAAGTTATATTTAATATTTCTGAATATTGTTAATATTACATGAAATTTTTTTTCGATAAACAAATAGAAATTTAAAGTACCTTAAAAACATTTCAACAAAATTGAACACTAAATTATGTAAAAAATATTAAAATATGGTATATTTACAAAATTTAATTTTACAGATTTCGTTGTTCGATTTGCCTTATACGAAAAAACACATTAAGGTAAAGACAAGTATTTGTTTTTAACTATATTATTAAATATTTTAATATTATTTAATTTGTTATGTATTCATTATATTACTTTAATATTTAATAAAAAATTGCTTTATATACCAAATAAAAATACTTAATCACATTTACTAGTTATATTTATTTTACAAAAAGGATACTTATTGATTTGTAAAAAATATTCATTTAAAACATCCTCAATATTGAACAAAGTGTTTTTAAAACTCACAAATATACTAAGGCTCAGTTTCCGTTGCTGTTATATATAGATGTATCATGTAATATATTTAATCGTTTAACATAAAAATGTAAATTATTTTGCGCTTTTTTGCCAAAAGAAACATTAAAATTACAAAGATCAGTCGAAGAAAATGTTTATTAATAGGTTACAAAATATGCTTTCATACTAAGTTTAGATAAGAAGGTTTAGTTTATGAAAAATAAAAAATTTGGACACAAATAAGATCGTTTGCAAAACTGTTTAAAAACGATAGCTATTATAATATCCGAACCTATTTCCGTAAAAGAAATATAAGGTGTCAATTTTTACCATATTTACTGGGCTATGTGTGAATTTTAAATGAACCATTATTGAAATATTAGGCGTTTTCGGTGGCTCGCAAGTGTGGCAAAAAATGCATGGTGGCCTATATTCGCTAAGCGAACCGTTGGCATCACTATTTAATCTGTCAAGTGTTATTTTTTGACAATTAGCAAAAATAGCATAATGCAAGCAAATTACATTTTGTATAAAAATAAATGATTAACATAGATTGAAAATTAAAATGAATACAGAATTTAAAGGAATGGTAAACATATTGGACATTTCAAAATAAAAGACAAATTTATTCTTTTTTTCCAATTTTCAAATTAATGAAATTTTTGAATTTTGATTGAATTTTTGTTTACATATAATTTTTGATATATGATTGCAATATTCGTTGTAATTTTCGATGAAGGTTCACAATAGTTCACTTATTGCATTGGTAACACTTTTTTTTTACTGGCCGATGTGCTTGGCTAGTATAACTATACTGGCCGAGGTAGAAAAAATAGTGTTGTTGTTTTGCGTACATTTCGGTCAGTATAGGCCAGCAACTTGCTGTTTTTCGCCATACTTACGAACCACTATTGAAGGCTTTTGATTGCTTCTTTTCATAGGGTTGACAATCCCAGTAGGTTTTATTGATTTTACAAATTATAAGCATATTTAATTTTATAAATTGTAAGTTGCCTGTACATATATTATAATTTATTTTATTTCCATTTTTTCGAAATCGATAAATACGTTTTCGAAAAAAAAAATTGAATTTCAATATACTTGATTATAATTATTTTTATTCTTTAATAAAAAACAAAGAAGAAGTAGATACAAAAACATCGTACGATGAGATGAAACATCGTACGATGTTTAATTGTACAATAACAAAAGGGCAAGTAACAATGGTCACAATTGTTGTGATTTTTACTTAGCGAGTAATTTTACTTTAGTAAATGTAAGAGATATATCATTTTAAAAGTAGTATTTGTGCATTTAGTTTAAACAATTTCAATGCCTTTGTTGAATTTAAGCCGATTTTCGTGAGATGTTCTATTGTATTATATTATGTTAGGAAATGCATAAACGTGCTTTATTTTAATAAGCTATTTTAGCTAATTCTTGTAGTTTAATATTAACATATTTTAATTTATACTTTGTTGGCATTGACTTATAATATTTAAATATTAATATAAAATTTATTTACAATTTACCAATTTATCAGTCTGCGTAACTTAATCAACTAATAGGATGTCAAATTAATAATAATACAGAGTATTTACACCACCGTGTTCTTTGTTTATAACTATTTAAACATTTTTTATATATTATAATTTCAATAATATTATATTGTTAATAATCTATAAATACTAAATTTTAGATAAAATGTATTTGTAAATTTATTAAAACATTCATAACTACTTATAGGCCTGAGAAGTCGCCTATGTTACGACCTCTGACTGGTATTGATTTCGCAGATTTTAGCTGGAAAAGTGTTAGAACTAGTTAGTGATAAATTTGATTCGTTGTTGGAAAGTTTATGTATGGAACTTATAGTGGCATTTTTACTGTCAACGTCTGATACATTATTTTCTGCAGTGCCCTTGGTGGTACTACAGTTGCATTCAATACTGCTGTTTGAGTTACTTTTCGCTTTATTTAAATGAACAGTATTATGTTCATAGTCGAGTTTTTTGCATGAACATTTATTTTGTTCATAATTTCTGAAAATGTTATTGATGTCATAGTTTTCGTAATCAATACTATAGTACGCTGGAGTATTGCTTTGATATTTTATTTGGGTAGCATTAATTTGATAGTTACTTCCTAAATATGTAGGTAAATCATATTCGTGATTAATCTTTTGAAAAATTAAGGTTTTCGGTATGTCAATACTTTTTTCATCTCGGTGGTTTAATTGGATACATTTTTTTTTAGAGTAGTTGCTGGAGCAATTATGTATTGTTGCATAATTATTACAATAATTGTACGCCCGACTTTCATCAGAATTAATAGCATTATAGTCGTTTGTTGAACGGTAAATATTTGACTTCTGTGGGGTTATGGACTTTGTAGAACATTTGACTCGGCTAAGTGGTAACGCTAATCTTAATTTCTGCCAAAACTTTTTATCATCCCATTCAATACATGTACTAATACGAAGATAATATCGCATTTCATCGTCAATATCCCGCTGTGGCAAGTCTCCGTAGAGTATAAATAATAAACGAATTTTGTTTTTGACTATTTCATGAAGAGCGCTTTTGAATTC